>NC_134858.1:80136650-80494650 GCF_049852395.1 Peromyscus maniculatus bairdii
TCTTTGCTTTCCAGAAGCAGCCTGGGAGCGTAGTCTCCTATGCTTGCCCTGTATATACACAAACGTATGTACGTATACTCATGTGGATGCACTTATTCCTTATTGTACTACGGATGATGGAGGAGTGAAACTCATTATATCTGGGTCAACATCTGGCTTCCATTATGTGTTGGATACTGCAACAAATGAAGGAATTCAAAGATGAAATTGCACTCTTATCTCAGCCGTGCTTTCTTCCTCCGATCCCACACTTAGAGTATCACATGGGAATGCACACACATTGTTCACGTAAACAGATCATCATCATAATACAGAACAATTACCATTGTTCTGTAACTTTTTTATTACAATTATTGTTTTGTGTCTGAACATTCCACCACCTTATCCTTACTGAAGATGTCACAGAACAGCTGCTTCTATAATTTATGAAGCCATTCCTATGTTGATCAATGCTTAGCTTCTTTATAATACTTCCTTTCAATAAAAAGTATTTATAATTCATGTATTTTTGCATATGTATATATATGTGTGTGACTAATTTCAAGAAGTGGGAGTCAAAAGTCATACATTTTTGCTTTAAATAAATAACACCAAATAATTTTAAGATGACCTTAGCAGTTACTTTCCACCCTGTACAAATGACTCCAAGATTCCTCAGTTTCACCAGCAGTGAAGAATAAATGAAAAGAAATCAGGCATGTTAAACTATGCATCTCCAATTAGTGAAGTGACATTTCAAATTTGACTTCCTGATGAAATTTTAAAAACACAAAACCTTAAATGTAACCAGCACACATCAAAAGTTAACTGGGATTATCTTGTGTTCATTATATTGATGGACAGGTTTCTCTAACAAAAAGAAGCAAAAATTCTAGTGGGTTAATTAATCATGTCTTTGTTTGTTTTAAGACAAGGTCTTGCTGAGCAGCCCAAAGTGGCCTCAAACTCACAATCCTCCTGCCTCAGCCACCCAAAGGCTTGAATCAAAGGTGAGTACCACCACTCCTGGCTGGCTCAATGAACCCTGGAATTTTATTTCTTCTCACATAACAGAATAGAAATGCATAGTTTGAATGAATGAGGCAGATATGTGACATGCAGTAATTCCAAGACTCAGATTCCTTCAAGCTGACTGTTCTCTTATATTCTGGGACACAAATAAAGCTATATCCAGAAAGAATCTTGAAGAGCTTTGCCAGAGCTTAATATCCAGACCCAAATATGTTACTTCTGTTCCAATTCTATGAATAAGAACTTATTCAGTTAGCTTCAAGGGAGTCTGGAAGGTAGGGTTTAGTTCACAGATATGTGTCCAACTACAACTCTGTTTCCAGGAGGAAAGGCAGAACAAATTTTGGTGAAACC
This sequence comes from Peromyscus maniculatus bairdii, assembly GCF_049852395.1. Classification (NCBI taxonomy): domain Eukaryota; kingdom Metazoa; phylum Chordata; class Mammalia; order Rodentia; family Cricetidae; genus Peromyscus; species Peromyscus maniculatus. The sequence continues at coordinate 80,138,016 of NC_134858.1, forward strand.
ACCAGGTTCACTAATTAAATTCCCAAATATCACAGTATTATTCATACTATTAGACAAAATTAAGAAGATGATATTCCTTAAACTTAAAGCAAGGAGAAGATAAAATTGCTTCTTAATAGGGTTTTTAATGAGATGGAAAGATGGCACAACAGTTAAGAGCATGTACTACTCTTACAGAGAACCTGAGTTCAGTTCAAAGCACCCACATAGGACAGCTTGTAACTGTCTGTAACGCTAAGTTCAATAGATGCAATGCCTCTCTCCTCTCCCACTGGCATCCATACTCATGTGTGTGCACATGTATGCACGAGCACATGCATGTGCACACACACAATTAAAAAATAAAAATAAAATTTTAAAAGATTTTTACATAAATTACATAGAACATCAAACAATGTTTCTTAATTGTGTTTACTACTATTACTACTATTGTGTGCACCCTTGACCATACACATAACTAGCCAATTCTCCTAAACTGTATAAATGTCCTATGAATGTGACAATGACTTAGAACAAAGTTATTGTGACAGACTAATGATTATCCCTCTTTCTCCAATTTGTTTCAGCTTCATCTTGTGATTGTTCAACTTTAGGTCATCTTTTCAAAAAGGCTAAACAAAAACAAATTTGTGATTGCTTAAGACTTTGAAATTAAGAACATATAAGCTTCAGAGAAGTCTGGTATCTATAAATAAAATTAACCAAATATGTGCTCTGCAATACGGAGAAGTCAATTCCAAAACCTGGGGTGGAGAATAAAGAAAGCCATAATCCTCTCTAGTTGGATGTCAGCCTGGACTGTAAGACATGCCTAACTCCTGTCTTGTTGGCACAATGAACAAATTTAACTAAAGCACACAAAAGGGCCTTTATTGTTTTCTGGAAGATGATAAGACTAGCCAAATAGTTTAATGCCATTTCTGGCACTGGGATACGGAGCATTGGCAAGTCAGAGAGAGTAATAAAATGGCCATGTGAAACAGACACTTTAGAAATATAGTAATGACAGAAATATAAGACATAAATGTGGTCAAGAGTCACTGCTGGAGATGTTACCATAGCTTCAGACCTACTGTCCCCCTTTCCTGAGTCTGAGTCGATAGTGTCAGATGACCAGAGTGTCGCTATTGAATGCCAATAAAGGTAATGCCAGGATTCAGCCTGCAGCCTACTTTGTCCTGCTCTTATAAACACAGTAGTCTATGGGATGCATGCATGAGCCAAGGACGGCATAAAAGGTGATACAAAAACACAAAACAGAGAGGTGCAGGTATGTTAACTCTACCAGCTGGCTTCTTTAACCACAGTATAAAAAACAAGCGAATGTCATACAAAAAGAACCAAAGGATGAGAATGAATGGACAGCTTCATTAGTATCGACTTTGGAGAGCTTGATGATTTACAGAAACTTTTGTTTATTTTCCTAGAGATGGCTGCACCTCTCTTCCAGCACCCCTTTTGGTCTTCACTGATTTGACTCTGCCGTCAGTGATTCTCAACCTTCCTAATGCTGCGACCCTTCAATACAGTTCCTCGTGTTGTGGTGACCCCAACCATAAAATTGCTTTTGGTGATCCTTCATAACTGTAATTTTGTTACTGTTATGAATCATGTTAATATTTGTGTTTTTTGGGTGACACCTGTGAAAGGGTTATTCAACCTCTGAAGGGGTCATGTCCCACAGGTTGAGAACCCCTGCTCTTCCCATGCTCACAAACGGCTATATACCTACAGATAGTATTTACTGCTGCCATTGACTTCTTACATTTTTCTTGCTAAGGTTTGTCTCTGGAACTTCCTTTCACTTAGGTTATTTTTTTTTTCCTTTCTGCTGACTGTCACTTACCTATCACTCATTTGTTACTTAATGAGAACTGTATAAGAAGAAGATTATATCCAGGCCAACTGTCTGTCGTAGGGCCTGGCTTCTTGTCCTATCAACCCAGCCCTTTAGACTCTTGATAGTTTATAACAGATTGGTGATTAATGGATTCTAGTTGACGGTGAGTGCAGAGAAGCAGGGTTCAAGTGGACAGTCCCATACGCATGTGGGACTCGATCGACGCTGCAGTCCAGGTGGACGGTTTTGGCAGGCAGCCCATGTTCTGCAGTGGCACCTGTTCACCTGACGTGCCCTTTCCCGGACACAAAAGGTCCGTTTCCTTTGAGATATTTATGGTGCTGAAACTAAAGGTCACTCAGTTCTTGCCTTTAACGTCATATGGTGATCAAAACAGACACTTCAAATAATGAAATCACTTAAAGGCACAGTATTAATATTCAGGCATGTGTCCTGTGTGTCACAAGAGAAACAAAGTGGGTGTCTGGCATCTGAAAGATCAATAGTCATTCCATTTTAACGGTTTTCTTTAAATATTCACACGGCCACGTAAATGCAGTCTCATATGACTCTACATAGTCAACCCGAGCACGTTGATTAACTGTATTATGTATATATCTTTTGGGTTGCCAAGACTCCGTAGAGCTCCAAATAAGTTTGTATACAAAACTGTAAGAGTACCTGTCCCTTACAAAAGTCCCCCAACCCTGATTCTCAGAGACACATTAGTGATCAAATTAATAAAATCATTTTGGGAATTTTCATCCAACACTTTAGGTTTCAACATTATTTTTTTCTTAGTTTAAAAGAAAGAATGAAGCATAAAAGGAATTTGTCATTCTGAAAGTCACAGTTGGCGGCTTCCCTGTTTTCTCCCTGCCTTTTGCAATCTTCATCAGCTGAGGTTACATCTTTTCCGTGAGCACACTGTCCTCACATTCATCAGGTTTGGTGTTAGAGCCGAGGGACGTTTCTCAGTCCCTGACCTGCTAGACCTCTGTTTACAAAGTATCAAGCTACCTAGAAGCCAGAACAGATGCTGAGAAATCCCAAGTCCCTGAACTAGTGGAGCTGACTGTGAAACCCAGCAATAATTCTTCAAAAAGAGTTGCAATAATGCTACAAAGAACAAATATAGTCTGCAAAGAAGACCAAAAGTTGAAAATGCAATTTAATTGAAGATGTTAGAGAAGTTTCTCTGGGAAAATGATTTCAAGTTTAATATTCAAATCATGTTTATTTACTAGAAAATAATATACAACAATGTAGGTAACTTATCTTTCATTAAATCAAAAATATAAACTAACCATTATGTTCCCAGATACAGACCACATGTTTAAGCTTTTCATTACATTTTTCTTATTTATTTTATGTGTGCACGTGTGTGCATGGGCATACTCGTGCCATGGTGCGTGTGTGCAAGTCAGAGGACAATTTGAAGGAGTTGGTTCTCACCTTCTACCATGTGGTTCCCAGAGATTGAACTCAGGTTATCAGGCTTGGTGGCAAGTACCTTAAACAACTGAGCCATCTTGCCAGCTTGGCAGCTGACCTTTATAATAATGATCCTGGATTTAAAAAGAGGCCAAGGCACTTCTTGTTCACAGAAGTTAATACTCGGCTAGCATAGCTTTAATGCCTGCTGTATTCTAGAGTGTAACACTTCTGAAAATGTCCAATCAAATGTAGGCTATCTGATACAGTCACTTCCCCCGCAACATGGCTTTCTGCACTTTCAGTTACCTAGTCATCAACTGCGGTCTGAAAATGTTAAATGGGAATTTCTAGAAACAAACAATTCCTATATTAAAAATAACAGTTATACCACTATATTGTTATAATTATTCCATTTTATAAGTATTATTGATCATCCTTTACCATACCTCACTGATAAATCAAATACTATAAGATAATCAAACACTATAAAATATGATAATAAAAACAGACATGTTAAATAATGAAATTTCCTTTTAAAGACATGATATCACGAGTCGGACAGGCACCGAGGCTCTTGCTGGAAGGATCGCCGCGATGGCCGCCCAGGGAGAGCCGCAGGTCCAGTTCAAGCTCGTCCTGGTGGGGGACGACGGCACCGGGAAGACGACGTTCGTGAAGCGCCACTTGACGGGCGAGTTCGAGAAGAAGTATATGTAGCCACCCTGGGCGTGGAGGTGCACCCGCTCATCTTCCATACCAACAGAGGGCCCATCAAGTTCAACGTGTGGGACACGGCCGGCCAGAGAAGTTCGGAGGCCTGCGCGATGGCTACTACATCCAAGCCCAGTGTGCCATTATAATGTTTGATGTAACATCAAGAGTCACTTACAAGAATGTATCTAACTGGCATAGAGATCTGGTGCGTGTGTGTGAAAACATCCCCATTGTATTGTGTGGCAATAAAGTGGATATTAAGGTCAGAAAAGTGAAGGCAAAATCTATTGTCTTCCACCGAAGGAAGAACCTTCAGTACTATGATATTTCCGCCAAAAGTAACTACAACTTTGAAAAGCCTTTCCTCTGGCTTGCCAGAAAGCTCATTGGAGACCCTAATTTGGAGTTTGTTGCCATGCCTGCTCTTGCCCCTCCTGAGGTGGTCATGGACCCAGCTTTGGCAGCACAGTATGAGCATGATTTAGAGGTTGCTCAAACGACTGCCCTCCCAGACGAGGATGATGACCTGTGAGAACGTGAAGCTGGAGCCCTGAGTCAGAAGTCTAGTTTTATAGGCAACTGTCCTGTGACGTCAGCAGTGCAGCGTGTGTGCCATCTTATTTAGCTAAGCAGATCGTGTACTTCATTGGGATGCTGAAGGAGATGAATGGGCTTCGAGTGAATGTGGCAGTTAAAACTTACCTTCATTTTTTTTGGACTTGCATATTTAGCTGTTTGGAACACAGTTGTTTCCTTCCTGAATTTCAAAAATAAGACTGCTGCAGTCCCATCACACTATTCAGTTAGTGGTGAAATCTTGTTTGTTACTGTCATTCCCTTCTTTTCGTTTAGAATCAGAATAAAGTTGTATTTCAAATAATAAAAAAAAAAGACATGGTATCACTATTCAGGCAAGTGTCCTGTGTATCACAAGAGAAGCAATCTGGCACCTGGGACCTGAAAGATCAATCTTTATCCAATATTAAATGTTTTATCCAAATATTCACATGAAATTTTCTATGCTGCCTCTTCAGTGAGTCCACGTAGCCAACCTGAGTGCATTGCCTTATAATTTATGTTTATAAGAACAAAAAAACAGAGTACTTAAAGGGTTTAGTACTGTCTGTGTTTTCAGACATCTGTGGTATAACTTGTAAGAAAGGGTATCTTGTGTATACAACAAAAGACTATTTATTATTACTGGGCCATGCTATCTCTTCACTATGTAAGTGTATAATAAATTATTATACCATTTTTGCTACTTTAATAGGTGTATAAACATGAGAAGATTTGTGTATATATGTTTATATGTGCTAAATATGTACAACTACATACATATATATGTATATATCAGTTGAGATATCATGTAATAGAGCTTAAAATTAAGAAAGCATTCAGAGGTGTTAAATAATTTTTGCTCACCTATATGACATGTCTTTATCTGATAATGACAATGATATTTAAAATATCAATTCTAAGCATCCATGAGTACCTACTAAATATTAGGCAGCTGTTACAGCTTTGACCTGGAAGTACTACCCCTACTGAGGCGGGGCCGACACAGGAGCCCTTAAGACCTGAGATCCGCATGTACTGGCTCTCTTGGTTCCTGGATCCTGGATGCCGGAGGTAAACCGAGCAGAGTTCTCCAGAGAACACCACTGGACTGCACTACCTTTCCCAGACCCAGTAATCTATCCCTTTACTTGTAAGTTCCCCCACAAAATAAACCTCCCTTTTAACTATGTGGAGTTGCCTTAATACTTCCACCAATATTAGGCATTGTGCTGTGGGCTTCCACCACCTGTTGTTCAATCTCTGTAACAACATGAGCTAATCTGTTAGTTAGTTGTGTTACTAATGAATCATCCTAAACCAGTGGATCAGTATAGTGAATGTAACAGTAGACACACTTTAGCTACCAATCTGGCAGAGTAACCATGTCAGCCTCTACTGAGAAGCTCTGGGCCCAGCCTATCTCAGTAGATCTCGGGTGTATAAACTGAGCACGGAGTATGATATTAAATAGCTTCTGTTTACAGTGAGGCTGATTTCAAGTGATATTGGGTACAAGAATAACCAGTGCCTCCTTCCACCTTCTCACTTATCCCATACGATGCCAGCTTCAGGCTTACTCACATGACAAACAAAAAGGTTCCAACGTGTGAATAGAAGACCAGAAGGTCAGAACACACAACTTCCACTTCTCACCCCCGGCCCCTGCTCTCCACCTTCCTACCACAGTACATCCACCAGCTCAGGACACACCATCTTACTCTTAGGACAATACATAGACCTGAGCCAGTCACAGGGGAATCTGCGCTTGATGAGTAAAGGAATGGAGTCCTTATGATGAGAGGTTCTTTGAGGTCACATTTCAAGATCATTAGAAAAGTAGAAAAACATCACAGTCATTTTTCATAAGATACCATGAAGTACTATGATTGGTTCCTATTTTACAAATGAGACCAAGACTGAAAAATAGTACACAGTGTCCAGCATAAAGCACATGTTCAATGAATGTTATGAAAATAAAAGAAAAAAGTCATGGATTGAACAATTATTGTATATTTAGATGGAGCTTTGATTCGTACCTGGAATGAAGGTATCTGTGTCCATGGACAGATGCTTTCCTGTTATTTTATTAGCTCCTAAAGATAAACTCAATCAGCAAATAAAAGCTGAGGAATACCAGTTCAATGTTGGTAAAATCTGCTTCTGCATAGCTGGCTTCTCCTGTTGCTGGCCTTGAAAGACCTACAAATGACGTGATGGCTTTAAGACATGTATAACCGTCTCTCCAGCTTACGACCTAGAAATAGTTTCCAGCCTATAGTGCTGAGAAAATCCAAAGAGACTTGCAGTCTTCCTAGGTGAGTATCAGAGTACAAAAAAAAGCCAATATAACTACAATTTATAAACAAATGATCCGAAAAGGAAAATTTGCATAGAACTGAGCATAGTAGCTATAATCCCAGCACTTGGAGGCAGAGGCAGAAGGATGGCAAGTTCAAAATAAATAAGCACATGAAAAGTTGCCCAGAAAGAAATCTCTGAATATCTATATAAACATACCTTTGTGTTTTAGATAAACATCTCTGTGAGTACATTAAAAAACAACAACAACAAAAAGACCCAAATCCAGAGCAATAGTCACTGAAACGCTACTGAGTAGAGTGAACAAGCAGTAGAGAATAATGGGGCTGAGAGTCCATGTTCCCACCAGCACTCACATGTTAGTGATAACCAACAGCTGCCAAGGAGATTTATGGCCCGCTTAACAGAAGGAAAACATGCCGAGTACTGCAAACCTAGTCAAATCTCCAGGGCTAGTGAGGTCATGGATCTTAGAAGAGGATCAACTACTGCCACTCTCCTGGACCAGCATTAGTTCCTTATGACAGTCTAAATTTTGTCCTCATCCCCACAGGTAAGTGGAGCCACCACCCTCATCAAAGAAGCTTCTCTTTACCCAGGTGGAGAACATCACAGAAAGCCACAACTGGTCACAATGCAGAGATCAACTGATCCAGGAAAGCCCTCTCTTAGTGGATACATCTGTGGCATAGCCCCCAAATCTATGGCTCCGGGAACATGGAAAAAGGGCCAGAAAGATTGCAAGAGCCAGAATACCAGGTCTTCTGTGAGACTGCCTCTCTTAGAAATGGCAGACTGAAGAAAAACATGAACAATGACAAGATCAATAGAGATATTAACACAGGAAATACACACACACACACACACACACACACACACACACACACACACACACACTATACTTCTTTGTATATAATTTAAGGAAAAGCTAATGAGGACAAAAATGGGATCTTCAGGAAATAATTAGATGCTGAAAGGAGTAAATATACAGGGAAAGTTAAAATTCTCTTGATAATATTTTTCTCACTGATTAAGCTCTTTCAAAGAAAAATTTTAATACAAAATCAGTAATAATGTATGGGGGTTGTAGTAGAAGTAAAGTGTCTGAATATGATATGAAAATACTGGAAGAAGATAAAGGATAGTTTTATAATATCCTTACATTTGGGAGCCACAAAAGTGCCAGTAAATGTTCAGAAGACTAAATTTATATAAAATATGTTCCTTGATCTCAAGATAAGAGAACTCAAAATTAATGACAAGATTAATTTTTAAAAGTCCCCCCCCAAATATTGTGAAATTTATACAGCATGCCTCTAAATAACCAAAGGACCAAAGAAGAAATAACAATTAGAATTTTAAAGCATTTAATTTAATTAAAATTAAAATATAGCATAGTAACCTTTGTGGAATGCAGCTAACAAAATTATTAGAGGGAAATTCACAGCATTATACTTACATTCAAAAGAAGTTCTCAAATCAGTTGTCTAAGCTTACACCTTAATAGCTTGAAAAAGGATAATAAAGTAAGTGGAAATTAAATAGAAATGTGCAATAAAAAATGTTATAGGAGACAGAAACAGAAAATCATGGAAGTAAATGAAGCTCTTGGTTTCAGATACAATTGCATCCCACTCACAGAAAATGAATGCATTCTATGGATGTGTAATCAAGTCATGTTCATGCAACATTATCACTAATTACCAAGAGGTACTCTTAGGTAATATTCTCCAATGGCATTTCCCCTCCTGTTTAAAAGAAAAGCCAACACAAAAAAGAAGCTCGTGTCCGCTAATCCATCAGAAAAGTAGAGCACTCTGCAAACAGGATCTTTCTGTGGTGTATATTTTTAGTTTTCTGTGCTAAATACGGCTTGGCAGGAAAAGGCTGAGTCCTTTCGGACCATGTAGTTGATGTCTTTGCCTGTAAAGTCTGAAATGAAGCAGGAAGGTTCTACCTTCCATCTGAAAGCAACATTTTTTTCTCAATCTCCAAGTGTGCAACTCAAGTGTCTCGCTTTAAAAAACTGTTTGGATGAATCATTTTTCCACTTAGAAGACCCTGCATCATAGGCATAATTTTTAAAAGAAAAAAAGAAAACACAGACTACAGCCCAAACACCTGAGGTGGTGTTCGTAACACCTTCGTGGATGTTCTCGAGATGGTCCATTTTCTTAGCAGTCTCAGCTGCTAAGTGACTAAGCACCCAAGGCTGCTAAGTCCTCCTTGAGAACAAAAGAGCCTGTCCCAACACACACTATTTTAAGCTCCTCCATGTACGTTTGTGAAATGCTTTTATTTTCAGACACTCCAGCTGGAAACCTCCACTGACCACACAGTGGTTCACTGAAAAATGCTGTCAAGAGCAAATTCCTTGAATCTATATTTCTTCGGTCGACAAGACTGAGTTGTTATGATTTTCTCAGTGATGTGTGGCAGCTGCATCTGTACCAAGTCATAACCAGAGGAAACTCACGTAGCTCAGTGGTTGCACAGTTTATACTTAACCAGTGAGTAAGTTAAGCATTTTGGTCTTGAATTCCAGTGTGGCCTAAGGAATGTGAGCTGTCTCTTTCTCCAAATCTGTGGCATACATACAACCCAGTTAAATCCCTGACACGGGGCTTACTCATTATTTCCCATGGATTTGGAGAATGTTTCGTGTGTGGCAATTTGGTAAGCTCATCATTGTTCGGTTTCTTCCAAGCTGTCCTTTGTTAAGTTCCGTATCAGTGAGTTGTTCCACTTCTTCTGTCTGGGAAAAGTCCTTTTTCAGACAGCCATCTGTAATATGGCTATTCTTTTTCTTTTCATAAATACAATCTAATTAGTAATAAACACCACAGGGCTACATCCACACTCAACATCTTCAAACAAAGGGAGACAATGATGACCTTCCCTGGACTTGCTGTCCACTCCAGATACCACAGAGCCGTTTCAAGGACTCAGCCCTTAACTTCTTGGTTATGAAGTTCTCTTCAACCATAGAACCACTACATCCTTTGAAAAGTAACCTAATAGCTTCCAAGATCTTCAGATATTTATTGAACTTACTCGAAACAATGTTTGCCATATTAATAATTAACCAACAAAGACTCCCTATTTCAAAAGGGAGACTGATGGAAATCATGGTGTTCCCTCCAGAACAAATCTTTCATACTAGCAAGAAAGAAACAGGAGATATCCCATCTTGAAATATGGCCTTCAGTTAAACACAATGAAGAATATGCCCAGCGCTTCTTTCTGTTACTCGTTGGCATAATACAAAGGTCTTTCATAACCTTATACCTCTATCTTGTCTATAACTAGTCTAATGAATATAATTTCAGCTGGTAGAATAAGAATGAAATTCATTACCTTTAAATTGTAGTAAAATATTCATAGCATACAACTCTTCTTTTTCTTCTATGAGTTTGACACCTCTAGATAACCCATGTAAGTGAATAATGCAATATTTGTCTTTTTTGACAGGCTTATGCTTAGCATAATATCAGTTTTCACCCCTATTACACCATGTGACATGGTTCCCATTCATTTTAAGGATGAATAACATTTTTTTTAGACCGTATGTTTTTGGTTTGTATATTTATTGGTGATAACATAAGTTGTAGGACAAGTTGTTTTTTTTTAATTATCTTACTGTTGTAGACTTGCAAATGAGATTTTCTGCTATATAGTGAAAACACCTAGAAGTTTTAAAAAATGTGAAGTCCTCCAATCAAACCCAGAACTACTTGATAGGAATTCACATAGTAGATAGAATCAGCCATCTATATGTTCAGAAAACCAGTGTGGCATGTCCTTGCATGGTTTCCAGGGAACTGAATCTGCCTGGGGTGGTGAGAGAATGAAAAAAAGACAGACACAGACAAAAATGTGGGATTGGATAATCTCAGCTTTCTGCTGGAGAGACCATGGAGGCCTAGAATTCCAGCATGTTTATTACCTAGAGCTGAACAGGGAAGTGGAGTTATTACAACTGAACCACAAGGCGAGATCACCACACACAGATAAAGGAGACAGATTCAGCTAATCTTGGTAGGACCAGTCTCTGTTGGCGAGCAGTCTTCAGGCCATAAACATCCAGGTGAGAAAGCTATGGTGGACATTTCTGCACATACTGTCAGCATCCAAACATGAAACAGAAAAGAAGGCTTTGCTCTTCCCCTCCAAGTCTCACTCTGGGGAAAAGACTTTGCCATTTCCTCCATAGGTCTGAGGCTGTGGGGTCCTTGCCATAGACATGCCCATGGCAATAGCGCACATTTATTCAGGACTTCACTCACCCAGGGCTTCTTCTGATCCACATATCAGTGGCCCCAGTCCATGCTAACAAGCAACCGTATTGCTGTCATTCTCTTTAACGAGGGTACTATTAGTGAGATGATCTAAGCACTAGTCACTGCGACACCAATATGTGCTTGACCCACGAGTCTTAGTTAGGGTTTCTATTGCTATGAAGAGATACTAGTGTTAGAATTCTGCCCTCGCTCCAGCTACATGATTGCACATGCACAGTTCAGGAGTTAAGCAAAAGGTCTTGTGTTTTACATCATCAGTGTGTGCTGGTCACTATGTGCATGCAGTGTGGTCACACAATCAGCGCATGTGTGGTGTAGCTCCATAGTAGGAGCCCTTAAAAAGCCAGATGCAGACCCCACCTTCTCTCTGCTCTCTCTGCTCTGCTCCGCTCTCTTCCCCCCACCCCACCATCTTTCTCTCTCTCCTTCCCAGGCCTGGTCTTCTCTCTTCCCCCTCTTTCCTCCAAATAAAGCTCTGAATACTGATACCGGGTTCTGTCATGACCGTAACCAGCACTGTAAACAGCGCCATTTATCTTTCAACTAGACCGCAACAATTCTTAGAAAGAAAACATTTAATTGGGGTGGCTTGCTTACAGTTTAAGAGGTTCAGTCCATTATCATCATGACAGGGAGTGTGGTGGTGTGCAGGCAGACATGGTGCTGGAGAAGTAGCTGAGGGTCCTACATCTTCCAGGCAACAGGAAGTCAACTGAGACACTGAGTGGTATCCTGAGCATAGGAACCTTGAAGTCAACCCTCACAGTGACACACTTCCTCTAACAAGGTCATGCCCATTCCAACAAAGCCACACCTCCTAATAGTGACACTCCCTGTGAGATTATGGGGTCCAATTACATTCAAACTACTGCACCATGGGAAATTGCATCATAAAGAATGAAACAGGGCATGAAGGAGGGGCAGGTGTGAAGAAAGTGGGTGGAGGAGGGGCAGGTGTGAAGAAAGTGGGTGGCTGGGAGGTGGTGGTGCACACCTTTAATCCCAGCACTCAGGAGGAGGCAGGCAGATCTCTGTGAGTTCAAGGCTAGCCTGGTCTACAGAGTGAGTTCCAGGACAGGCACCAACACTACACAGAGAAACCCTGTCTCAGAAAAGAAAGAAAGAAAGAAAGAAAGAAAGAGAGAGAGAGAGAGAGAGAGAGAGAGAGAGAGAGAGGAAGGAAGGAAGGAAGGAAGGAAGGAAGGAAGGAAGGAAGGAAGGAAGGAAGAAAGAAAGAAAGAAAGAAAGAAAGAAAGAAAGAAAGAAAGAAAGAAAGAAAGAAAGAAAGAGCGAGTGACTGGCTCTGAAGCACTGTAGTCTGTAACACGAATCTTAAATCATCTTATTAATAAAAAAAAAAAAAAACCCAGGGCCAGATATTGGGGTGAACGCTGAAAGATGAGAGAAGCAGAACAAGCCACAGCCAACCTCACCCCACCTCAGCTGCTCCTGTTTCCACAAATCCTCAGACTAAAAGCCTCTGAGTCCTCACTAGAATGGATCTCAGCTGAACTGCCTAAAAGCCTCTAGTTCCTGGCCCTCACCCCTTATATACCTTTCTGCTTCCTGCCATCACTTCCTGGGATTAAAGGCGTGTGTCCTTCCCAAGCAAAGACATGAGATCTCAAGCACTGGGATTAAAGATATGTGCCACCACGCCTGCCTCTGTTCCCAGTGTAGCCTTGAATTCACAGAGATCCAGATGGATCGCTGACTCCCAAGTGATAGGATTCAAGGTGCGTGCTACCACTGTCTGGCCTCAGTGTCTAATCTAGTGGCTGTTCTGCTCTCTGATCCTCAGATAAATTTATTAGGGTAACAATACATCAACCACAGTAGCTGACATAGGAATGAGAACACTCTGGTGGCAGCAGATGTTAGAACACCATGGCTTCACAGCCTTTTGTATGTTTGCTTATGTTACTAAAGCCCCAAGTGTTGCTGGGAGGTGAGAATTGCTCCTTAATGCCTCTGGAAAGATTTTGAGCATAAAATAAAAATAGAATTAGCACAACCAAGTAAAAACAACCATGAAGGCCTTGTGTCCACCTCTCTGCTGAATAATGTATTCTTCTTCAAAGATAAATGGAGACAAGTTTACCATAGAGTTTCACACAACACAAGGATAATGGATAATCATAGCAAAGACTAAGATGATGCTCAGGGACAATTAGAGAAAACTAGCCACCTCAAAAGGATGTCAAAGACATAGATTTTATAATCAGAGGCCCCAAAGCATAATAAACAGAACATAAATGTTAATTATAGTACTACTCCATGACAAATTAACCCAACACATTTCAGGGGATCAAGAAAGTGACTTATTTCTCTGGCCTGTGATTCTGAAACAGAAGTTTCTAATTAACGAACATTTCTCCTTCACCCGGTCATTCAGGGAACCGTAACCCACTACGGTCACATTACAGCTTCCACAGCATGAGGAGCATGGGAGGAGCACGGGAGGAGCATTTTTCATGAGCAAGGTCTGGAGCGGACTTGGATTGGTTCTTTGAATATTCCACTGGCAAACGTTGATTGTATGGAAATATCCAACTTCAAAGAAGACTGAAAAAAAAACATTGTCTCCTTGGTCTAAGAGAAAGAAAAAACAGATTAGAGGACAAGTAGTCAGTGTCCAGGAGACTGAGTTAAAAGTCACAGAAAAAATACAAATATAATAATAACTCAGAGACAATAAATGAGTGAGATAAGGAAGGATGCAATGGACATAACAGTCACAAAGAGTGAAGATAAAACAGCGGGATGTAATTGGGATGCCTAATATTTCCCATGACACTGGAGAAACACCAAGGGGCCAGGAAGCAATGAATGATATAGGGATCAGGAACTGGGGAAGGATAGTGTGTGGGTATGGAAAGGCTGTATGGAGTTTGGAAGGATTTGTGGATGTGGGGTGTATGCATTGTGCCTGTGTTTGTCTTTCTGGGTCTGGGTTACCTCACTAGATTTTTTTTTCTAGTTCATCCATTTGCCTACCATTTTCATGATGACATTGTTTTGTTTTGTTTTATTTTTCAAGTTTTCAACTTGCTCAACTATGTTCATGGCAGCATTATTCGTAATAGCCAGAATCTGGAAACAACCTAGATGCCCCTCAACCAAAAATGGATTAAGAAGCTAGACATCAAAATATCAAATAATCCAATTAAAAAATGGGGTGCAGGTATAAACAGAGAATTTTCAACAGGGAAAATCTCAAATGACTGAAAGACATTTAAGGAAGTGCTTAATATCCTTAGCCATCAGGGAAACACAAATCAAAATTTCTTACTTTACAGCATGTTCTATATAAAAGAGAATAAATCAAAGTTCTCAAGAGAAGGATACTTGTGGATAAAAAAAGTGTTTAAAAATAAACATTGACACATGAAGCACAGAAGAATTTCAGTGTGAATGTTTGTAATATTGAATGTAAATGTCAAAAAATAATTACTAACCTTTTGTAGTAGAGAATGATCACAAGAATAAGAAACAAATTGGCATACAAATATGTATATTTGGTCTTGACATTAGGAAAAACGTCTGAGAATTATAGACTGAGAGGTCTTTATTAAATTAATGTTTTATGATTAAAATACTTGTAACCTTATGAAACACAATCTCTTGTCCTGACTCATGTACATTAGACAATGATCAACCATTTGATACATTGAATCTTATCATTTTTCTTACAGTGATTCTGTTCACAATCCTCTCTTCTACAAGATTCTCACTGCATTACTAATTATATTCACCCTATTATGCTACACACCAGACCTCATTCAGCCCAACTAATGCAACATAGTATCCATTGACCAACTTCTCCTAGCTCTCCTCTATCCAATTTACCACAGTGTCTGGTTGAAGTTTAATGTTAACCACAAGAATATTTACTAATGGGACATGAATTTGGGTTCTAAGGGAATCCAGATGGCAACCCCCAATCATCATAGCTCAGTTTCTCACTAACAGCTGCAGGAGAAAAATGAAAATTCTCAATAAAATAGAATAAGACTGGATGACATCAACAACATAAGAAGAATCACCACTAGCTAAAGGCAGTTCATAAAGCTGTACTTTCTGGCATGCTAACTTGGCTCCATGCAACAGAATTGCTAACCATTAGTAGAAAGAATACCAGAACTGACACCAACCAGAAAACTAAACTATCTGTCTCTACTATAGCAAAATAATTTCTAAATCTGAGTATCCTTTGCCTAACTCCAGATACTGCACACTCCTGAGAGACAACCAGGCACAAAGCAAAAGTCAGTTGCTGGGCACAGCACATCTTTATGAGCAGATAGAATTCCTATGTGGAGTATTTGGTAGGGAAGGACAAAGGAATCATAAATCAGCATCTACTACTTTAAGTTCTCATGAACAAGAAATGAATTAGTATGACAAAGAGGACAAAAACCCAGAAGAGAATAGAACACCCAAGTACTCCATAAAGCAGATAATATGGGGCAATTGTTCATTGGGGACTAGCCTGCCCTGAAACAATGAGAAGACAGTGGGATGACTTTGTGACCTAATTGGCTTTACCAAGTTACACAACACAAGAGGAGGAATATACTAAGACAAAGCACATTACAGTGTTAGCCATTTCAGCGAGGTGCTTTGGGTCCAGCATTTTAACATGGAAAAGTCACTGAGAAGGTAGCTGTCAAATTCAAAGTGCGTTAACACTGAGTTGGTAGTCTAGAAATCAACTTTAGTTATGCAATAGCACACACACACAAATGAAGGTTCATTAAGGAAAAAATGTGACGCGTAAATTATGAAAACAATAGTATAACATGACGGAGAATATAAGATGTAAAATTCTAGAGTTTTTTTTAAATCTGCAAACAAAATTAAATTATCAACCTAAAATGGGCTTTCGTAGCTATGAAATGTTTTATGTAAAACTCATGGAAGCCACTGAGTGAGACCAGAAAAATAAAGAGAAAAGAGAAAAGAACTGAAAGTATACCACTACAAGAAAGAAAGAAAGAAAGAAAGAAAGAAAGAAAGAAAGAAAGAAAGAAAGAAAGAAAGAAAGAAAGAAAGAGGGAGAAATCATAAAGACAGAAACTAAAAAATGGCATCTCTATCAGTAACTACTTTAAATATAAGTGGGTCAAGGCCTCAAGGAAATATATTATTTTACAAGTTTCTTTTTTAAATATGTTTTTAATTGAAGTGGAATTATATTACTTTCCCTCTCTTTCCTCTCTCCACCCCCTCCCATGTCCCTCCCCTTTCAAGTTAATATCTTTTTAGTTATTATTTTATATACATACATATGCATGTGTATGCACACATACATATAAATAAAACCTGCTGAATCCATTTTGTTGTCTCTGTATGTATGATTTCAAGGCTGTTCACTCTGCACTGAACAACCAATAAAGGGATTCATCCCTGGGAGAGGCTATTTTTCCTTCTCTCCGAAGTCAAGAGTTGCCTGTAATTCTTTGTCTAGGGGTAGGACCCTATGAAATTTCCCCCACTCCACATTAGCACTGCAATTGCTATTTCCACATTCCAATATTCCACACTGATAATTCCACTGTTCTGGTCTTGTTTATGCAGCCATTTCAAGGAGAGATGTTTCACATCAGACTTCCTGGAATTCTGACTCTTTCAATCTTTCAGTCACCTCCCCTGTGTTATCCCCTGAGCCATAGATGAAGGAGCTATGGTGTAGATATATATGTTGGGGCTGGGCTTCCCACAGTCCTTTGATCTCTGCCTTGTGTCCCATTGTGCTTTTCTGTGATAGTCTCTGTTGGCTGTAAAGAAAAGCTTCTCTGATGAGAGGTAGTAGCTACATTTATCTGTGGGTATCAGATTTGGAATATAGTAAGGAATTATACTGGTCTAGCAAAGTGGTGGCAAAAGATTCTTCTCTAAGATCTATGACCTTACTAGCCCTGAAAAACTGACTAGGTTTTCAGTACCAGGAATGATTGCTCTTCCCTTGAATGGACTGTAAGTCCAATTAGACAGTTGTTAGTCATCACCGACATGTGAATGACACTTATTGCACCTACATATCTTGTCATGTTGGTCATTGTCATGGTTCACAGATGTTGTGACTGGGTAGGACTGTCCAATGGCTTCCTTCCCTTAGAAGTGTCATTGTGTTTTTGGAACCATAGAAGCCAGACCTTAGGAAAGAGGCTTTCAGCTCAGAGAGAGAGTTCAAATCATCTGAGTCCTGTGTCTTAAATGTGTTTTCAGCAACAGGAGCCCACCCTTGGCCTCTATAATCTGTATTGTTTTAGGAGTCACTTGGTCTACCTTGACCATTTCAAAGGATGTTTCTTGTGCCTGGTACTGGGGTTTTGGTCATTTATGGTTCTTGTGGGGAGCATTTTCAGCCTAAGTAGCTTAACTTCCGTGTGTGTGTGTGTGTGTGTGTGTGTGTGTGTGTGTGTGTGTGTGTACATTTATGTGTTGTATATAACTTTAGGTAAATATAAAATAACCTCATCCTTTAAGGTTTACCAAACAGCATTGGTATTATTCGTCTCTCATCCCTCATTCTCCTGCTATATTGGTCTCCATCCTGCCATCCAGGATGGATCCTCCTCCTCCCATTATTTAATTTCCCTCTTCATCTCACTTGTATCCTGCCACTCACCTCCAAGGTACTCCCGCACCTTTGGTCTCTTTATACTTCTTGGGTTCTATGGTGATTCTGTGTTACATACTCACATCCGAGGATTTGGAGCAAAAAACCAGATGAGAGAACATATACTATATGTCTTTCCAAGTCTGAGTTCCCTTATTCAATATAATCTTTTCTAGGTCCATTCATTTACCTGCAAATTTCATGAATTTGTTTTTGTTTATAGCTCAGTAGTATTCTGGTGTGTGTGTGTGTGTGTGTGTGTGTGTGTGTGTGTGTGTGTGTGTGTATCATATTTTCCTTATCCATCCATCAATGGAAAGGACATTCATGTTGTTCCAGTTTCTTTGATATTGTGAATAGAGTAGCTAGGAACCTTGCTGAGCAAGTATCTGTGGAATAGAGTATCAAGTTCTTTGGGTATATATATATATGCCAAGGAGTGGTATAGCTGGATCATGGGGTATATTTATTTTTAGACTTTTGAGGATTCTCCATACTGATTTCCAGAGTTGCTACACCAATTTGCATTCATACAATGGATAATGAGGGTTCCCCTTTTCCACAAACATTACAAGCATTCATTGTCCATTGATTTATAGATTTTATCCATTCTGATTGGGGTAAGAAGAAATCTCAATGCAACTTTAATTGGCATTTCCTTAATTGCTAAGAATTATGAATGTTTTTTGAGTTATTGCTTAAGTTTTTGTTATTTTGTGTTTTGTTTTTTCAAGACAGGGTTTCTCCATGTAGTTTTTTTTTGTTTTGTTTTGTTTTTTTTGTTTTGTTTTATTTTGTTTTTTTTTTTTTTTTTTTTTTTTGGTGTCTGTCCCGGATCTCTCTCTGTAGATCAGGCTCGTCTTGCACTCACAGAGATCCACCTGGCTCTGCCTCCCTAGTACTGAGGTTAAAGGTGAGCACAACTGCCGCCCGGCCTCTTAAGTATTTTTATTCCTTCTATTGAGAACTTTGTTTAGATGACTGCCCACTATTTAATTGGGTCATTTGTTTCCTTGACACTGATTTTTGGGTTCTTTGTATATCCTGGATATTAACCCTCTGTCAGATGTCCAGCTGTCAAAGATTCTCTCCCATTCCATGAGTTTCTTCACTGAAGTGATTGTTTCCTTAGCTTTACAGACACCTTTTAGTTTTATAAGGTCTCACTTGTCAATTGTTGACCTTAATAGGAATTAGCTAGTGGAGTCTTGGTCGGAAAGTCCTTTCCTATACTTCTATCATATAGGATATTGCCTATGTTTTCTTCTAGTGGTTTTAGTGTTTCAAGTTTCAAACTGAGGTCTTTGTTCCGGTTGGATCTAATTTTTATAAAGGGTGATAGTTATACAGGGTCTAATTTCATTCTTCTGCCTGTGAACATCCAGTTTCCCAGCACCATTTGTTGAAGCTGCTGTCTTTTATCCACTGTATAATTTTGTCTCTTCATCAAAAATACATGCTTGCCTCTTCTGTTTTATTCCATTGACCTATTTTTGTACCAGTATAATATTCCTTTATTACTATAGCTCTGTAATTTATCTTGAAGTCTATAATAGCATTCTTCAAACATTCTTTTTGCTCAGGATTGCTTTGGCTAACCAGGTTATTTTGTTGTTGTTGTTCTGTATGTATTTTAGGATGTTTTCTTCTTTATCTCTGAAGAACGTTGTGAGTGTTTTGATTGGGATTAAATTGAATCTGTAAATAAATTTTAGTAGGATGGTCATTTTCACAATATTAATTCCACCAATCCATGAACACAGGATGTCTTTATCAATTTATTTCTTCAAAGATTTGAATTTTTCATTGTAGAGGTCTTTTGCCTTCTTTGTTAGGTTTATTCTAAGATACAGTATTGTCTTAGATATTATTGTAAATGGAAGTGTGCCCATAATCTCTTTGTCAGTGTGTTTGTTGATGGTGTATAGAAAGGTCACTAATTTTTTTATAGGCTGATTTTGTTCCTTGCCCCCCTTTGCTGAAATTGTTGATTATTTTTCTGATGAACTTTTGGGGATTTCTTATGTACACTTCATATCATCTGCAAGTAGGGATACTTTGTTAAGTCTATGCTTGAACTCAAGAGTATGAGATTTGAAATAAATAAATAACAAAGGAAAATTTGAAAGTGCAAATATGTGGAAAGTGAGCAGCACATTGAACACTGAGTGTGTCAATGAAGAAGATAACATGAAAATCAAAATGACTAAGAAATAATGAAGACATGAGCATCCTGAGTGAAAAGCATCCTGAGAAGAGATTATAGCAGCTGCCTTACACATAAATAGGAAAAAGTGGACTGGTAAGATGGCTCAATGACTAATGAGACTTGCCGCCAAGACCGAGACCCCAGATTCCATCCCCAGACCCACATAATGAAAAAAGAGAACAAACTTCATTGCTATCCACTGACTTCCACCTATGTGCACCCAACCTCCCACAAATTAATAAATGTAATTTTGGAAAAGAGTGAAGAAATGTCTCAAACAATGCATCTTTATACCTCAAGGAACTGGAGAAAATAAAACAGACTACACCCAAAGTCAGCAAAGAAAATAAAAGAATAATTGAACATAAAAGGACATAAAATAGAGAAGAAAAACAAACAATAGAAATGAACAAACTGATAAAAATTATCTTTTTAAAAAGATAATTAAAACTGGAAAACTTGCATCTAATTAAAAAAGGGGAAAATAGATATATTTGCAAATTAAATAGTTAAGATTTCATTACTGATTCCACAGAAACAAAGGCATCATGAGACTATTGGGAACAATTATATTTCAATAAACTGAATTACCTAGAAGAAAATGAATTTGTAGAAGCATACATGATAAGACTGAAGATATAGGAAAATGAATGGACCACCACCAAGTAAGTGGTTGAATCAGTATGAAAAAGAAATCACCCACCAGAGAAAGGCCTATGACCTGATGATGCCACTGCTAAATTCTAACAATATTTGAAGCACTAATGCCAATCCTTCCCACACTCTTCTGAAAATAAGTAAGAGGAGCAGCCACCTTGAAACCCCCAATACCAGGCCGGCATCACTGTGATAGCAGAGCCAGATGATGACTTTATAAGACATGAAGATTAAAGGCTAATACCACCAAACACCAATGAACACAAATGGAAGTATTGCCAAGAAAACATGAGTAAGCCAAACTCAACAACAATATATTTATAAGATCATACACCATAAGGAAGCATGATTTATCCCTCAGGTGTAAGGATGGCTCAATATACACATAAGTTAATCCTGTGGGCTAGCACATGGTGAGTACTTGCCTGTCATGTCCAAGGCTCTAAATCCAACTTCCAGCACTACAAAGTAACATAAATCAACAAACATGGCAGACAGTATTAACAGGAGGAAGGACAGAAACTACCACACTGTCATCTTGAATAAAGCATGCAAGGAATATGACCAAATTCAATGTCCCTTCAGGGCAACAAATCTTAAAAAATTAAGGGCTGACAGAAGAGATGTACACTCACAAAATGATTGTAACCACATGTAAGGCATCCACGGCTCACATCATAAGTGATGGGGAACAGTTGAAAGTCTTCCCTCCAGGACCACATAGACAGTGATGCCCGATGCTGTTCCTTCTCAGCACCATACCAGAAGTTCCAGCCAGAGCACTTATCCCCAAAAATGAAATTAAAGGTGTTTATTTGGGGAAGGAAAAATAATTAAAATGGTCTCTTTGCTGATAGCATAATCTTATACATAGAAGCCTCTAAAGATTTTTTTTTAAAAAAAAAAAATCTGTGACCAGATTGGTGCCTGGCCCAATTGTCATCAGAGAGGCACCTTACAGCAACTGATGGAGGCAGATGCTAAGTGCATGAATCCTTGGGAGGAGGAGAAAGGGGGAAAGTGGAGTAGGAGCCAGAGGGGTTGGGGACACCATGGGAAGGCTCATACAGTCAACTGACCTGGGCTCATAGGGCCTTACAGAGACTGAACCGGAAACCAGGGAGCCTGCATGGGACTGACCTAGGCCCTCTGCATGTATGTTTCAGTTGTGTAGCTTGGTCCTCTTGTGGGGCTCCTAACAGTGGGAGCAGGGGTTGTCTCTGACTCCTTTACTGGCTTTTGGTAACCTACTCCTCATACTGGGTCACCTTGCCCAGCCTTAATACATAGCAGGAGGGACTGGGAGGGGAGGATGGGAGGAGGCTGTAGCCAGGATGTAAAATAAAGAGATGAATAAAAATAAATAAATAAAAATTTTAAAAACCCAGTAGAGCTAAGGATAGAGGTAAATTGCAGGGTATAAAATCAACTTACAAGAAGTTTTATTTCCATACACTACCATTAACTGTCTGAAAAAGAAGTTAGGGCCAGCACCATGGCACGGGGGTAAAAGTGCATGTAGCACAGGCCTGACTAGCTTTAATTCCCAAACCCAAGTGGAAGGAAAAAACTAGGGTGGTCTTCTGAGGGTGGTCTTCTCACCTTCACATGTGCACTATGGTGTGTGCACATGTGTACACACACACACACACACACACACACACACACAAATAATAAATTAACTTTTAAATATTTCATATTTTAAAAGAAATTAATAAAACATTCCCACTTTCAATAGCATCCAAAATTAAATGCTGGGTACAAACTTAATTAAGGAAGTAAACGATTTTTAAACTAAGAAACTAGAAAACACTGGTGAGAACAATTAAAGTTGGCAAATATAAATGGACTGATATACCATGCTCATGTGTTAAAATAATTAATATTGTTAAAATATCCATGCTAATCAAGGTGATCTGCAAAAGTACTGCCATTTGCACCAAAATAAGGGAACAAAAGCAATCCTAAGATTCATATGAAACCAGAGGAAGATTCAAATAAACAAGATAAGGTTGCATAAGAAAAAATTGCTACAGCCTTCCCATAAATTATACTACAAACAAACCAGGAAATCCTGTATTGTACTTTAGAAAAGACACATAGGCCAGTGGAATTGAAATAGACCCCTGAAATAAGGCAATGCTTATATGGTTAGCCAATTTTTTACAAAAGAACAAAAAATTGACAATGGAAAAAATAGTCTCTTCAATAAACGTTATTGGCAGACCTGGATAACCACATGCTAACAAGGAAAAATATAGGCACGTATACCATGCAAAAATAAATCAAGCCAAAATGGAGTTAAGTTTAAATGTAAAACTAGAAACCATAAAACCCCTAGAAGAAAACAGGGGAGATGTTCCTTCACATTGGTCTTAGCAGTAACTGGGAGCAGAGGACCATAATACCAAAAAAATAAATAAATAAATAAATAAATAAATAAATAAATAAATAAATAAATAAATAAATAAAAAATAAAAATAAAAAAATAAAAGGAGGTAACAATGGGAAAATGGGGAAATGAGAAAACTGTGTGTGTGTGTGTGTGTGTGTGTGTGTGTGTGTGTGTGTGTGTACTAACCTGGCTCACTGCATGACAAAATGCAATCAACAAGGAGGGGCACATCAGGAGAAAAAAATTTTTAAAAGACCCTACAGCATGGGGAAAGGCTGTGTTTCTCTTTAAAAAAACAAGAGTGGATAATGAGAATAAGTATGTCCTGAGAACACTGGGCATTAATAGGTTACAGCTTGAGACTGGCAGTTCAGTCTCCAAGATAGTGTTACTCTTCTTGCCCGGACCATAAAGCAGCTAGCAAACTAAAAAGCCTTAATGGCTTAGAACAATGGACATCCTTTCTCTCGGGACTTCGGAGGTCAGGAGTCCAGAGCTAAAGTCTCTACTGAACTGCATCACAATTTCCAGCAGAGGAAACCATTCATTGCCTCTTGCTCACTGATTGTGGCTGCCAGCAAGCCTGAGCAGGAGCAGGTAAATGGCTGTATCCTCCAAATTCGGAATCTCTCATCTTTATCTTCAAAGCTCAACAAGACTCCTGCTGCTGCTCTAAGAATACACCTATAAAAATCTGGATTACTTCTTCCTTTTCAGATTCTCAACCGAATCTCACATTCATATGCTTTGCCATTTAAGATATGATCATTTCTGGGATTGCTATGCAGACATATCCTTTACGATACAATTCTCCCATTGTACAGCTTTCGCTGGCTTAGGGAGAAAAATCTAAAGAATGACAAACTTACTTCCAGATGTTAAGGGAAGAGCTCATGAATGAAAAAAATTAAGGTATAAAAAAAATATTGGTTAAAGTATTCACAGATAAAATATTTTCTAAATATTTTAAATACTTTCTTGTTTAACTAACTATAGAATGATAATTCTCAGTTAGGGTATTGAAAAAAATTACACTGCACTTACATCATCTTAGAAAGGCTAGCTATGAGGTGGTACATTTAGAATGAGGAGATGAGCTATGGTCCATGTGAGGAGGCTCTGTCCCAGGGCTAGCTCCCTTTATGGTATGTGATATAAGGCACAGGAGGAAAAGTGCCAGAAGTTTCCACCTTTTGATTTTTGCAGTGTGCATATTAATGTACAAACTGGTCAAAATCATTAGATTATTTTTCAAAAGACTAAAAGAGAAAATATTCCGATGGGGGGGGAAGCCTTATACCTATACCTTATGTCACAAACAAAAGGTTTAAATGTACCAAACCTATAAGCATAAAAGCTTAAGCTATGAAACATTTAAAAATGACTGGTGAGCTGACGGACTTCACTGTGCAGAGAAGCATCTGTACCATAGGCATGTGGAGAATCCTTGGAGCATTTATGTAATTGCTATTTATGTAATGGCTTCTAGAAGAGCTTCAAGTCCAACCCAAAAAGCATGAACATCCCCTGATATCACTTAATGTGTCTTACATCTGGACTTTCAGTAATGTGCATGCTCCAGTAATTGAAACAGCATGGTACTGGCTACAAAGGAAGACAGCAGAGTAACACGAGAGAGAGCCTAGAAATAAGCTGCCAATTTCATACAGTTAACTGATTTTCAACAAATATGCAAAGAACACAAGGTAAAGAAGGAACGAACTTCTGAGTAAGCAGTGCTGTGAAAGTGGATATCTTCATTCAGAAGAGGGAAAGAAGGCCCCTGACTCTCATCAGATACAATAATCAACTCTAAACAGACTAAAGACTTAAAGGTAAAACTTGAACCTATAAAACTCCTGGAAGAAAGCATATGGAAATGCTTTAGAATATTGAAATTGGCAAGGAAGGAAAATGAAGGCAAACAAGAACAGCATACATTAAATCATAAAGGAAACAAGAGTCAAAGCAGAGAAATGAAGGGTTAAAATCCAGAGCTCCCAAAGTTGAGAGCAGTCAACAAATAAATAAAATAACCTCTTCTAGAAATGGGCAATGGGCTCAACTTCTCTCAACAGAAGGCATGCAAATACCAGCAGGTGTTTATGTAATATGCTCAATATCACTCAACATCACGGCAACATCAGGTCAAAACCAGAGTAAGAAATCATTTTCAACCAGTAAGAATGGTTTTTAACCAAACAGAGACATGAAAGTGATAGCAAGTACTAGTGAGGTTGTGGAGCAAAGAGAACCCTAGCACACTGTTGGTGGGAATAGAAATTAGGGCAGTCATTATGCAAATTATCATTCAGCATCTTCATAATATGTAAAAAGAGCTATTATATGGGCCTACAATCTAACTACTGAGTATAATATAAAGGAAATGAAATTAACATGTGAATAAGACATCTGTACTCCCATGTGTATTGAACCAACATCCACGATTTTCAAGAAATAGGAATAACGAAAGTGTCCATTAACCTGTAAATAGATAAAGAAATGTGCATATACATAATGGAATACTGTCCAGCCACAAAAGAAGTGAAATCCTGGGATCGGCAAGATGGCTCAGTTATGAAGAATGCTTAATGTTCTTGCAGAGGACCCAGGTTTGATTCCAAGCACCCACTTTGGGCAGCTCACAACCACGTGAAACTCCCATGTAAGCCTCCTCAGGCACGTGAACACACACAGTACACATAAATTCATGATGGCACGCATGTGTACATGCAAACTTAAAAGTAAACCCTTTTGCTTTCTCTGGTTTCTGTGGTAACTCCATGTCATTTACTCACATCTGAAGATTTGGAACTGGGAGCTGCAGATGAGAGAGAACATGTGGGGTTTGTCTTTCTGGGTTTCCTCACTTAATATAATCTTTTTTATGTTCCAACATTTACCTTTTCATAATCAGGCAAAAGAGGCTGTTGACTTGAGAGGGGGTATGGGACAAGTTGGAGAGAGGGAACATGGAAGGGGTTAGAGCATTAAAATAGTGAAATTATTAGGAATATACTTACCAAAGAAGGGAAAATAAAGTTTGAACACTAGATCACTGAGACAAACCTAAGTAAGGAAGAAAGCAATGGAAAACTCCCATGTACATGGACCTCTAGACTTAACCTTGTTAAAATGGAACACTCCTCAAATTGAGATAGAGTCCACATCAACATCACAGCTAATTGCTTTGTGAAAATGGCATGCTTATCCTAAAATCTGATTGTATTCTAAGAGTTCAGAATAACTTTAAAAATCTTAACACTTATTTTAGTGTGGGGTGTGGACGACACATGCATCATGGCGATGTGGAGGTCAGGGGACAGCTTGCAGGAGTTGGCTCTCTCCTACCATGGCTTCTCTTTCTACCGTGTGGTTCCAGGAGTTGAACTGTGGCAGCAGGCACCTTTAGAAAAGACCAAAGTAGAGGTCCTTAAACATCCTCATTTCAGAACTGTGGGGCGTTTACCCACCAACCCCACAACTCCCCAGAGTTTTCTTGAGTGTGATCAGCAGGAAATATTAGATAGAAGGATTTAGATTGTGAAGATAAACAGATAGAAAATAAAAGATAGCCTCGAGAGGGCCTGGTGAAAGACCCCCGGCTGAGATCTTCCTCCGGGAGAGACCCCAAACCCAAGGAACACACCGAAACCACAGATCAGATGCAAAAGCAAGAGGGTTTATTTAGACCAGGTACCTGGGGCGAAGTCTCTTGGAGGACTTGCGCGCTTTCCTAGGGCAAGGGGGACTTTTTATGGGATCCCAGGGGCAGAGGCGCGGTTACAGAAGTGAGAAGCATAGTTACAGGGTCCCTATTGGCTGTTTCAAAGAAGGCCAGGGTGAACTTGGGGTCGTATGTGTGTGGCTGATTTGGCCTTGTCCAGGCCAGCTGCTTATTCCTCAAGGCCAGGGGGCCAGCCATAAAATATCCTGATTTGACTTAACTGTCTTTCTCTCAAGGCCGCCGACCACAGTTATCTCTCTCAAGGCTGGCCATAGCTATCTCTGTCAAGGCCGGGTGGCTGGCTATGGCTGTGAACTCCTGTTTTTCTGATTCCATTAGAATGGCGTTTCTTAGGCTAAGTTATGGGGGGGGGGAGCATTTTATTGGCCCAAAGCCCCATGTCCTCATAATGGAGCGGGGGTCTTTCATTCCCCCATTTTCTTTTGTACCAAATGAAATCTTTCATTTTAGGATGGAGAATAAGGGGTTAGCTCTATCTCTGACTGTCTGAGCCTCTGATATTGTTTGGTTAGGATCAAAGCCTGGGCAACAGAAATCTTATCCTTGATGAATTGCACTAATCTGTTGAGGATGTATGACCCAAACAATAAAATGAGCAGGAGGACGATTAGGGGGCCCATAATGGTGGAGACAAGGGTCGTAAACCATGGTGACCTTTGGAACTATTTTTTAAATCATTTCTGTTGAGCATGGCTACTTGGAGCTGTCTGAATTGGCCGGTCTCTATAAGGGCTGCAGTCCTGTATCTACCCCAGCAGCTATTCCGCCCATGGTAATTTTTCCCAGTAACAGGGCCAGCGTCAGGGAAACAGGCTCTCTGGTGATGCCCCTCCTTATGTCAGGAGGACTATTAGGGGGATCAAGGGGACCCCCGGGTGAGTCTTATCTTTAGTGGGTTTGGAGAGCGTTGAACTAGATGTCTCGGTGCCCTCAGCTTCGTCGGGTTCCTTGGCAGCCTTTACATGCGACGTGTGGACCCAAGCCGCTGTCCCGTCAACCTCGGCTCTAGGTTCCTAGATTGATGGCGTCGGACCCAGACAGAGTCCCCAATCTTGAATGGGTGAGGCACCACCGGGCGGTTCAGTTGCTCCCGGCAGGCAGGGGTTTTCACACCGTCTTTTGTATCAGTTGGAGGGCTAGTGGCAAAAGAGGAGATATCAGAGTAAAGGAAATTTACAATTGGTGGGGGAGCCCCATACATGATCTCGAACGGGGTTAGGCCATGAGGCCCAGGAGTGTTCCGGGCTCGGTAAAGGGCTAGGGGGAGTAGGAGCACCCAATCTCTAGTGTCAGTTGTAAGCGTTAATTTGGTTAAAGTCTCCTTAATGGTTTTATTTGTACGTTTTACCTGTCCTGAGCTCTGGGGGCTGTATGTACAATGAAGTTTCCAATCGATCCCCAGTAGCCTGGCCACCTCCTGACTTACCTGGGAGACAAAGGCCGGCCCATTGTCTGACCCCAATATCTGGGGTATTTCATACCTGGGAAAGATGTCATCTAGGAGTTTTTTTGGTTACCACGTTAGCGGTCTTTTTCTTGGTAGGCAAGGCCTCTGTCCATCTATGATGTAAGCTTGTCGCTCGGGGCTCCATTTCGCCCCCATTTTCTTTTGTTAGTTCCTGGTCCTCCGGGCTTCCGCCATCCGGAGGGCCTGGGTCCGCGCGATCAGCTCTGTCTTTTGGGCCGATGTTCCAGGTGGCAGTGGTGAGGTCCAAACTATCTCCGATTCGGTGGTGACGGCTGCTCCGGCCCTCCGTTCTCCTTCTTGGAGGAAGCTGCTCCCATCCGTGTACCAGGCAGCAGGGTTGCGGGGTTGAGGGAGACAACTGGTCTGAACATCACTCGGTCTGGGGGCTGCTGGACCAGAGCTTTTACCGCATGGGAGGATAACACAGTTAATGGCTGTCCCAAAGTCAGTTTTCCTGCATCCTTGAGCAAAACAGCAATAGCGGCTACCCCGCGCAGACAGGGGGCGGGCCATCTTGCAGCTACCGGGCTTTTATGGCCCCAGTCTCTGTACCAGCATTCCTTTTGCAAAGCCTGAGTTCTCATCCACGAACAGTTTAAAGGGCTAGGACTTGTGGGGGGGTCCCTTTGGGTCCTGTCCAGATGCCAGCTGAACCTTTTTCTCGGTGGTCCTTTGATACCTCCTGTTACCTGTGGCCCCCTGGACCAAAGCTGTGCGGTCACTGAGAGAGCTTCCGGTATGGGTCAGGACTGAATGTTGAGCCCCGGTGTCCACTAGGAAGGTCATTGGCTGCCCCCCCATCTTGAGAGTTATCCTAGGCCGGGGGGTGGGGGGGGCTCCTGGCCTTGACCTCCCCAATCCTCCAGATTGAGGACCCTTGGCTTAGGTCTCCGAGACCCTGGAGGCTTTTTTTGATCAGTCATGAGCCCAATGTCCTCTCTGTTTACAGTAAGCACTTTGTCTTTGTCAAGCAGTGTTCTTTTTTGATCTCCCGTCCTAACTTTCTAACTCCCTCTCTGACCTGTCCCTGAGACATTACAGTGGCCAGGACTTTTTTTGTTTGTTTTTCCTTTCCCTCCGTGTCTCTCTAAGTCTTTTTAAAAACGCGCTGCCAGCGTCTCTTTCTGGTAACCTGAGCCGAATCGGTAGGGGGTCTAGAGCCCCTTGGAGACCCGCTAAGAGCAACTGGCAATAGAGACGTAGGTGTTCCCTACCTTCGCTGGTTTGTCCCGCCTTCCTCGTAGGCGACTGGCAATTGGGGAGGAAGCAGGAACTTTATCCTCCGCTGTTTGGGGGCCGCTGCAGGAGCCGCCGGTCCCTCCGGCGCTGTCGGGGGGGGGGGGCTGAGGGGAAGAGAAACGGCTTAACCCATGGGGGAGGTTCTGTTGTCAGGAGTCTCCACATGGCAATGTATGGGACCTGGTCCGGGTGGCCATGGGGACTGGAAGCAAAAACTTTTTTCTCCACCTGTGAAATAAGACTGAGGTTAAAGGTTCCCTGACGAGGTTATCTTACATCTATTTTAACCTAATCGGCCTCGCAAAGAGTGATCTATTTTTTTTTTTTTTTACGACTCCTTCGTTGTTGGCTCGTGTCTTTACGTCTGACCAGTGTTTAAGCATGAGGCTCAAGGGGGTGGTGACAGTCTGTCCTATGGCTGTTTTTAGGAGGAGAACGGTTAAACAGAAAACAAAAAAAACGACAGACCAATATAAATAAGACTAACACTCGCTGCGCGGCTTCGGTTCCAAACCGAAAGCAAAACCAGAAAAACCGTGCCCCCAGAGGGGTCTTTAAACCGTGCCCCCAGAGGGGTCTTCAGATCGTGCCTCAGAGGGCACTTCAGATGAACCGTGGAACGTCTTCCAGGTTCCCAGATTCCCCTAGGACGTCTCCCAGGGTTCAGTGGCGAAGTCCAGGCCCGTCGGCCCCCTCTTTCAGATCCACTGACACAGACAGATTATCAGACGCAGGCGCGGAGACAAACAAACAACATTTAACATTCAGACAAACAGACAACCCTCAGACTGGACAGGGATGACATAAATCAAGGCCGGCCGGCTTACCTCCTGATGGTGGGTCGGTGGTTTCAGGGAGGGGTCTCAATCCCCGTACGGGCCACCAAATGAAAGACCCCCGGCTGAGATCTTCCTCCGGGAGAGACCCCAAACCCAAGGAACACACCGAAACCACAGATCAGATGCAAAAGCAAGAGGGTTTATTTAGACCAGGTACCTGGGGCGAAGTCTCTTGGAGAACTTGCGCGCTTTCCTAGGGCAAGGGGGACTTTTTATGGGATCCCAGGGGCAGAGGCGCGGTTACAGAAGTGAGAAGCATAGTTACAGGGTCCCTATTGGCTGTTTCAAAGAAGGCCAGGGTGAACTTGGGGTCGTATGTGTGTGGCTGATTTGGCCTTGTCCAGGCCAGCTGCTTATTCCTCAAGGCCAGGGGGCCAGCCATAAAATATCCTGATTTGACTTAACTGTCTTTCTCTCAAGGCCGCCGACCACAGTTATCTCTCTCAAGGCTGGCCATAGCTATCTCTGTCAAGGCCGGGTGGCTGGCTATGGCTGTGAACTCCTGTTTTTCTGATTCCATTAGAATGGCGTTTCTTAGGCTAAGTTATGGGGGGGGGAGCATTTTATTGGCCCAAAGCCCCATGTCCTCATAATGGAGCGGGGGTCTTTCACTGGAACTTTTTCCAACGGGCCCCGACTGTCTCTGCCCCAGGGTTTTTATAGAGACGCCAAGAGGTGGAGCAAAAGACCTCCTCCCCCAGCACAGCCAAGTGCAGACCATCTCAGACACCTGCACTCAGGCCCGTGGCCCTAATCATCCTCTATGTGGACCTGCTGGGTAAAGCCACAAGGAACCTGAAAATGGGCTCCCACACAGAACTGACTACAGAGCAACAGCATTCAAAACTTATGATGCTGGTATAAGGATTTCATTATAGAATAAGTAATCTAACAGAATCCAGAAGCATGCTCATGCCTCCAGGGACAACAGTACATCACATCCACACCTTCAGAGCCAGTTTAGGCTTGACAAGTATGCCCAGGCCATTCACTAACAGAAGATACAGTGGGGGTCAACTCAAGAGCTACACACAGTAGAGGGCAGCCTCATCCTACAGCCTCACATACTACACAAAAATGAACTCAAAGTGGATTCAAGATGGAGATGTAGGCACTAAGTAAAACTTTTAGTAGAAATAGTTTAGGATCTCATTTTGGCAAAGGATTCTTATGACATCAAAAACATAAGTAATGACTGCACCATACCAAGCCCGCTGAAAAGTCACCATGAGCAAGGTCCACCCTCCCAAGCTGAAGAAATTTATGGACAAGAAGTTATCACTGAAGTTAAATGGTGGCCAACAGGTACAAGGAATACTATGGGGCTTTGAACCCTTTATGAATCTTGTGATTGATGAGTATGTGGAGATGGCAACTAGTGGGTAACAGAATAGCATCGGCAAGGTGATCATACGAGGAAACAGCATCATCATGTTAGAAGCCTTGGAAAGAGTCTAAACAATGGCTGGTCAGCAGAGGAGTCCACATCCTTCCCCTAAGGACTGTTTGATTGGGGTGCAGAATTGGGTCATGTATATTTTCATATGAAACTTTTTTTGCAATACTCAGAATAAAAAAAACATAAGTAATGAAATAAGAACATGTAAATTAGACTTTTTTAAAAAACATCTTCTAGCCGGGCGGTGGTGGCGCACGCCTTTAATCCCAGCACTCGGGAGGCAGAGCCAGGCGGATCTCTGTGAGTTCGAGGCCAGCCTGGGCTACCAAGTGAGTTCCAGGAAAGGCGCAAAGCTACACAGAGAAACCCTGTCTCGAAAAACCAAAAAAAAAAAAAAAAAAAACATCTTCTATACTTCAGAGAATACCTTAGATGGAGAAGGGGTTTAGGTGCCCCCCCCCACAGTTATTTACTACTGATAGATTCAGGAAGAGGGGGGATCATTGACTTTCAGTTGTGATCCCACTGGTGACACACCAAGCTCTAATGACTAGTCCCAATCCAATAGTCACACATATGACTCTGATTATAATAACTGAGTTATAAAACAAAACTGAAAGTCATGAATCTGGGAAAGGGACTGACAGAGATAAGAGTGGAGTTGATAGGGATGGGAGGGAGAATAGAGAGGGTGTAAGAGTGATCGGAATACATTGCATACATGTGTGCCATTGTCAAGCAATAAGACAAATTAAAATGCTAAAATGAAAATACTATACATGGTAAAAAACTTCTATCTACAGAGAGCTTCTATTGTTCAATACTGGAAAATGAATGCACAGTTAGAACATAGAGGGTACAAATATATTTCTCCTATCCCTTCAGCATCTCATTCCTCTGAAGAGGTGATTCCTTAAGACCAGCTGCTCTTCCAAGTTCGTAAGCCCCTTTGTAACTGAGTATGCCCCAAGTCTTCATTGCTCCTCTTAGCCTCCCCTTTGCAATTGGCATGTGCTTTCAACGCTAAAGAAATGGGAAATAATGTACAGCATCATCAATATCTGAAGCTTCTGGCATATTTTATCTTGCAACCGTCCTTGGAATAAATATGGTCCTCACCCCCTTTCCAAGGAGAAAAGCCCCTCCCCTTCCTCCCCGCCCCCACTTGCTTGCTTGCTCTCATTCTTACTCCCATGCTCCCACTCACCCTCTCCCTACACACAGCTCTAGTTTCTTCCTTCTCTGATTGCTCTCTCTTGCAAAACTACATGTTAGGCTGTGTCTTCCTTTGATTACTCATATGCATATACTTTTGTTACCTCAAATCGGCTGATCTTTTGAAGGTAGGAGTTGCTCATTTTACTTCTGCTTTAAACTCATGGTGTCAAGTGCATCAAAGAAATCAAAGTCATTTTTGATTGATCAATACACTACATCTTTGATGTTGTCTAATACAATGTCACTGAACTCTTAGTAGTATTTGGAATACTGCTATGAAAGAGATCACTTTTCAATTACATTATTACTATAATTATCACTTTTTAAAAAAAAAATGTAGAAAAGTCTAGTTTGTTTAAAATAGTACTTTCCAGCAGTTGGAATAAGAAGTTCATCATGGATTCTAAACTGGATTTCTATTTCTTGGCTATAACGCTTTCTGGGTCACTCAGAGGGAGTGCTATTTTGGTATGTCTTTGGATTTATATTACAAATAGTCCACTGTTTTCAGTGCCTGGGCCATCTGAAATAAGGAAAATTCTTCTTTGGTGTTGCAGGCAGTTAGTGACTGGATGGGTCTAGCTAGCCAAGAAAGCAGTGTTGGCGATTCCATAATGCCAAGCATAAAACAAAGATTTGAGAACCTGACCTGGAAGGTGATCCCCAAATAATAAGTGTCTTGAACCACACTTGAATAAAATCCAAAAAGCACCGTGAGATGTATCCCTAAGCCCCTATCTTTCTTTATAAACTTTCTCTTTATTTTTATCACTGTTGTTTTTAATACCCTTTGGATTTTCCTAGTTCCTAGTTTAAATTGAACGTGCCAGAAAAGCACCACACATACTGCCACCGTACTTATGGTTTAACCAGAAGTAAGCAGTGGAAATATCAAGACACCATAATTAAAGTCTGTCAACTTACAATTCCTGCAAGATACACACAAGGCAGAAGCCAACGTGGCCTTGACATAGACTGAGTGTAAGGCCCTTGGTTAAGGTTTTGGGAAAGTACATACATATTGAGAGAGAGAAGGAGAGGGAGTGAGGGAAGAGAAAAAGAAGAAATACAGCTACGTATTTGGGGATGGTTGAAAGGAATTCATTAACTACTAATATCAGTGCTTTTCTTTTCAAAATTTTTGGCTAGTGTCGGGTAGAAGTGGAGTTTCATTCCATGCCTCTGTCCAGTATCTTAAAGATTATCATAAAAAATAATTTCAAAATGTATGGCCTGGAGAGATGGCTCACTGGGAGCACTTGCTGGTCTTCAAGAGGACCCAAGCTTAGTTGTCAGCATGCACATTAAGTAGTTTCCAACTTCCTGTCCAGCTCCAGGATAGCTGATGCCCTCTATTGCCCTCTACAGGCACCTGCATTCAAGTATACAACCCTACTCTGTCTCTCAAAAGCAATTAAAAAAATCTTTTTTTTTTTTTTTTTTTTTTTTTTACAAAAGGTTTGATCAATGAGCTAGGGCATGGGAAATTTACAACCAAGATCGATTTGAGGTTAATTAAGGGTGACTCAGGCAGATTTTCAGTATGGTCAATAAACCAGTGTTCACTGAGCAATTACTGTGCTGTCAGCATCCTGTTGTCTGTGACCCCAGTGACAGAGAATTTGGGTTCCAGAAACTACACCAGAAAGAAAAGATTTAGGGAGAAAATGGCAAGTTTTATTTCAGAACTGGTATGTATTAAAATCTGTTCTACAATGCAATAAGATTGTCAGAGCCTAGAGAAACCCTTGGGTAAAATGGGTGTTGAGTTACTCTATAAAGGTAGATGAAATCTGGGGGGTGAGGTGCTGATAGAGCCACACATGGCAGTTGTTAGGTGGATGGGGTGAAACTAAGCAGCCGCAGTGAGTCCAGAGCACCACAAGTGTGTGAACCGCTGTCTCACAAGGCTCTATGCTAGTCGGGGCTCTACTGTTCCGCTGGACTTTGGATGTCCCCAAACAGTGCATGTGTTAAAGACTTGGCCTCTGTGGTGGTGGCATTGGAAGGTGAGAGTGGGACCTACAAGAGGACTTTAGGATATTGAACCACCCTCTTAAATAGTTAAATGGGATTCTCTCTCTCTCTCTCTCTCTCTCTCTCTCTCTCTCTCTCTCTCTCTCTCTCTCTCTCACACACACACACACACACACACACACACACACACACACACACACATCTTTTTGCATTCAGGCTGGTAAAGAGAGTATTTTTTTTCCCCAGCACACACTCCTTCCATAAAAAGCACTGAGAATGCTCGACTACACAGACTGGATAGTAATGGTAGGCTGACCAATATAGAAAGCAGGTAGCATATTGGGATCATTGCTCTAACTATGAGTTATGGTGATATGGAGAAGTCTTTGGTTGACATTAAGGATTGTAAGGAAAAAAAAAGAAAAAGCCTAAAATTTAGTGAGTTGAGATTCCTGGGTGACTCTGCTTGGGCCACAGGAGATAAGAATGTTAAGAATATGGGCAGTAAAGACTGTACTCGTGCTGTTTACAATTAAATGAGGCTTCTACTTAGACTAGAGTGTCACTCTGGTCACACCATAGCAATGTTGGGCAGCATCTTGGCCATTTGTTCATGACCAAGTTTATCTGACAGCAAGAAATTTCAAGGCAGTAAAACATCTGGCTGTGGCATGGATATTACTGAGTGCTGTGGCCAAATTGCCTTGTGACAGTTGGGAACAAGGAACAGAGCAGGGCATTTGGAAATTTTGCAGACTCGCCGGGTCTTATACAGTTGCACCCATGGAGGGTGCAGTTGTTAGTACCAATTAACAGCAGCCAAGTGCTTCAGACAGAAAACATTAGGAAAGATACCCGGAGGCCATCCTAGAAATTTTCCCAGCCCTAAGGTTCGTCAGAGGTTTCCTAGTACAGAAATGCAAACCTGTGCCATAGAATTTACAGGGTAGAACTGTGTGAAGAAAAAAAAAAGCCCCAGAGTGCCCCACATGCCCAGGACTGTTTGTTTCTCTAAAGCCTATGTTTCCCTTGTTGAGTAGGCAAGACAGTTAGAGGCTACTAAGTCATCATTTAAGAAGGCCTAGCTACAAGTGGCATCTCCTGGCACTGTCGAAGTCACGAGAGTTTGTAGTCATGAAAAATGCAGGACTTTGGGGGTCTTCCAAAAGAAGCTTCCAGAGGAACACATGGATGTCAGGAAATGTGCTGTCAAATCAGAATCACTGCAAGCTGCCAAAGCTGCAGTGGAGATCCTGGGAAGGAAAAGGTAACAGAAAGAAACACACGACGCTCACAAAGTATAGACAACAGGCAAAACAATCTCAAGCCAGTTGAATGTGCTGTGTCTCTAGGGCTGTAAAACAGAACTACCAGAGCCTTTGGGAGCTCAGATCTGCCACAGTGTGTCCATATGCCAGACATGGAGCTTTAGAACGTAATATGCCTTGCTCTGTTTTGGTCTTGCTCTGAGCTAATCCTATTCTTCCTGTTTGTCATTGGCTTTTATAAGCTTTCAGCTTTCTTCTGTATCTTCACAAGGGCCCTCAGTTGAGTCCCCTGGAGTCTCAGACAGATGACAGTTGGACAGTTGAGAGATGTTGGAGCATTTAGTAGTTGGGTAACTCTTGGAGATGTGATGAATGCACGTTGCATTGTAATGTGGGCATGAACTTCTGGGGTTAGGGGGACACACTAGGTTGAGAGGCCCCCAATTTTCATGTGTTGAAAGCTTGGTGCCCAAGTGGTACTACTAGGGCAGAGTAGAACGTTTGAGAGGGAAGGCCTCTCTAGTAGGTCCCTAAGTCATTGGGGGTGTACTTTCCCAAGGCATTGTGTTTCTCCAGAACTTAGTCATGCTGCATTTTGCTGCCTAGTCGATGAAACAGGCAGCGTTTCCTTGGCCACCAGCCCCTCCAGGAACTGCTGCCTTGAAACAGGACAAAAGCAAAAGCTCTTGATCATAAACTAGAACCTTCAGATCTATGACCCCAAATAACCTTTTTTTTTTTTAACCAATTAAGCATCTGCATTTTGTATAGTGATGGAACACTAACTGTAATGGTAGTTTCAAGTGTAGAAATTCTCAATAACTTTATATTTGAGTCTGGGCTTTCTAAGTCAAGTTCATGATGAGATGGGGCATGTATGTAAGAAAAAGAATCACCTAGATAGTCTTGCCTCTCTAGTCAGGTGCTACATACATTCATAATGTTTCAAGCTTAAACTTCTAGTGAATTCACTGTGTGGGGAGGTAGCAATGACCCAATACAATACAGATGTTCTCTATTTTAAACTGAGTAGGGGAAGAGAAAGGAAAAGGCTGAAAGCTTTGAGAAGCCATATTACTGTTCAGTCTGCCATGCAAGTTAGAACAAAATCATTTCTAAGAGAGGAATAACAAGAAAAGCAAAGATTCTTTTTCTTAGTCGAGCTGCTTCTTTATAGTAGCAAAACACTTAGAAAAAGACGATGATGGAAGAGTGAGCAGGGCAGTCCCAGGTTCTTTTTCTCCTCTTTTTCCAGATTCATCCATAAGCTAGCTACAGTGTTGATTGTGTGTGTACATATCAACACACATGTGTGTAATACATATAGAGGGATGAACAGCATGACAGAACATGTGTTTGCAGTGCCCCCACTGTCCTGGGAGGCATAGAATGCCCAGACTTTCTGAGGTACACAGTAAGAGATTTCTAAATTGAATACTTTAGAATTTGAATTTAAAGCTGACATTGTAATATAACAATATAATCTAAAACCCATGCTAATAATTTGCGATTTTAACTTTTTCTTACTTAAGACATTGAATAGCAAATAAGAAGTTGCCCAGACAAATTGAGAGAGAAAGAAGGAAAGGCATTATTTTTAGTGGTAACTTTTAATGCATTTTGAGCAAAAGTACTCGAGTTTTTACTTTACTCTGGACTCCGAAACATGGAACCAGTCAGGGGTGGGAGTGGGGTTATTAGGACAGATTGTACAAATGCAGTTCTGTCCCTGAGGTGGAGGGCAGGACTTTCCATGTTTGCCCTCCCAACTGGCAGAGGACCAGGACTCCAAGGGACATTGCTCTCTCGCCAAGTCTGCCCTTCTTGATGTCTGTCTGAAGACCGAGGACTGAAGAACAGAGGTCGAATGTGGAGGCTGAGTGGGCACTAGCTATTTTGATGAAAGTGGTATGTGAAGAGTCACTAGTGGGAAGGCAGATTTCAGAAGGCCAGGGAACGAGCCAAGAGAGGGCTTAGTTCGTCGAGGGGAATTTACACTGTCAGAGGCTGCTGGGGGGGGGGGATGGACAGGTCCATAGAGAGGACGTGTGCCCCAAGCTTTCTACTCCGGATACAGTATGAAGGGGGAAACGGGGAGATTGTTAGAAAAGGGAGCTCAGGCTGGAGGTATAGCTCAGTGGTAGAGCACCTGCCTAGCATGCACAAGGCTTTAAGTTCCGTTCCCACAAAACAAAAAGACATGTGAAAACCAAGAGTAATACTTAAAATCTTGTGCAAAGCCATCTATGCAGAGTAAAACATCCCTTTTAGGTTAGATAGTATACTTGAGCAGAACCTTCTAAAATTTTTCCTTTCTTTCTGATTTTTGTTTAGAATTTTCTTTGTCATTAAGGAAAATGCTGCCAAGTATGTCAATGAACACCCCAGCAGGCCGTTCTTGGCACTATGGCATCTTTGGTCTTTTTCCCAAATGTAGTTGTAGGCTGCCATACACTACCCACCCTCAGTCTTTCCTCAAGATCATATTGTATCCCATGATAGACATCTGCCTGTTGCTGCCTACAAACAGGAATTTCATCTGTGACTTGAGAAATTTAACTCAAGGCCAACTGGCCCACGTGGGACTCGGCTCTACAACCATTGCTTCATTGGCAGCTAATGAGTGAAAGCTCAGGACCAGAGAAAAGGGAAATTCCTGCCTTTATGATTTGAGGTTCAAGGTTAAGGCATTAGTCTAGAGTGAAATTGGCCTGCAGAAAACCAAAACACACCCTGCACTAATAAAAACACAAACTGCACATACCATGAGACATTTTTGAGTGATTATACCTAAAAACTAATACCATTTGTATGGAGCTTGTTAGATTTTTCAAATGTTTCCCAGAGTGTCATATTATAGCCTCCTACTCAGAACTAATTCCTGGATGAGGCTTTGCCTTTCATCGGGTTTGCTAATCGGACAGGCAAAGCCAGAGCGGGAGCAGCTTTGTCTCTATGAATTGCCAGCACTGGCTGCCATGATCAGGAGGCTGTTTCTACAGTGTGAACAAATGGGGATTTCATCTCAGCTGCAAGCCACAGAATTTGACACTCTTGACAAATGAATCAGCTTATTCACTCTGGTATAAGTGGTTGGAGCCAAAAGATTTGAAGGAAAAACAGTGAGGGAATTGTTATTTACATCTGAGATATGCAGGGAAACTCATTTTACAGGCACAATAATAGTTGGCTTACAATGACTTGAAAAAAATGACAGCATCAGGCATGGTGGGTCACACCTGTAATACCAGCACCTAGAATGTTGAGGCAGAGGGATCAGCAGTTGAAGGTCATCTTTGGACCCCATAAAAACAAACAAACAAAAAAACAGACATCAGGAGAGTTGTCCCTTCATGAGCACCTCTTGCTTAATAACCGGATTCAAGGGAAGAAGA
Source organism: Peromyscus maniculatus bairdii (assembly GCF_049852395.1). Taxonomy (NCBI): domain Eukaryota; kingdom Metazoa; phylum Chordata; class Mammalia; order Rodentia; family Cricetidae; genus Peromyscus; species Peromyscus maniculatus. Next base: position 80,177,622 of record NC_134858.1, read on the forward strand.
GATCTCTGCCCTGTCTACATCCATCAGCGCCCTTTTCCTAACCAACAGCAACATCAGAGGCAATGATCTGGTCAGTTTGACAGACCTCTTGGACTCCAGTAGAATGTCCCAGAGTTCTTGCCAATTGCCATGTGACTCCAGGATGCTGGCTAGATGTTTCCCTCCCATAGTCAGTCCTATTCATTTCAAATTCAGGATCATTACATACTTGCTTATAAGTGGAAATATAAATATGCAAGTAACACATACTTTTCAAATCCTATTGCACATGATTTATATAACACCATCAACAGAGAGGAAGGGAGCAAAGAATGGAGGGGGAGGGAAGGGAGGTTGGTTGGTTGTAGAACACCATCTTTGGATTTTCGTTAGTTGTTCCAAATTTTTATTTATTTAGAAATTTTTTCATTTATTTTACACACCAAAGATTCCCGTCTTTCCTCCTCCCGCCCCCCGAGCCTCTCCTCCCAACCCCCCCCCCCAAGAAGGCTAGGCCTCCCATGGGGAGGCACATCCAGTAGAGGTAAGTCTAAGCCCTTCCTCCTGGCTGCACAAGGTGTCCCACACATAGGTAGAGGGCTCCAAAAAGTCCACTCATGGACCAGGGATGGATTCTGATCCTAACGCCAGGGGACCCCCCAAGCAGATAAAGCTATACAATTGTCTCGCCATGCAAAGGGCCTAGTCCAGATTTTCTAAAGAAGAGTGTTTGGGGCAAGTCCAGATATGTGTGAACTGTCACTGATGTTTATCTCACCACCTGTGTCTCCCTAGCCATGGAATAAAGAACATTTTTAGTCAGGCATGACAGTGCACGCCTTTAATCCCAACACTTGGAAGGTAGAGACAGGTGGATCTCTATGAGTTTGAGGCCAGCCTGGTCCACATACAAGTTCCAGGTCAGCCAGGGTCATCTCAGAAGAAGAACATCAGTGAGACTGTCTTTAGGAACAGTACCAAACCACAAAATCTCCTGCGAGCTTGGGGTTGTACAAGTGTGCCATTCATAAGCCACTATATAATTTTCCATGTTAATATAGAATTTATACTGCTAATCAATTAATGCTTTTAGTGTGCACCTCCTCACACTTAAGAGAATCAAGGCCATTTTAAAGGACAATGCTAAGATGCCACTTTGCTTCTATCTCACCAGACTGTGTCTTGGTAAGTGTATTTGACCTTGTCTATATTTCTGTAATCTCACTGGTCTCTGGCCCAGTGCCATGCTTATATTGATAAAGTCCACACAATGCTCATAGAATGGGCTCAGCTTTTCTGATTTCACAGATCTTAGCACATGAGTAGTTTCTACACAGAAAGCCTAAACAATTCAAAATTTTGTATGTACGAGAGAACAGGAATGAGAAGGGAAAAAAAACCCACATGACTTCAGGCTTTGAAATTCTGTATAATCTCCTATTTGAAGAGACAAGAAGATGAATGTCTGCTAATGAAACATTCTTGAGAACACTGTTGTTTGTAGCAAGAAATATTAGCTTTCAGAATGGGGTGCCAAGCGCCAGCCTTCCAGAGATGCTCACGTCAAGATGTTCAATCAAATTCTCACTGAAGGATGGATGGAGAAGAGAAGGCAGAACAGACAGAAAAATCAGCGACCTTTGTGAAGCCATAACTGTTGATGCTCAGAATGAGTGCACTCCCTGTTTTCTTTGCTAATTTTTTTTTCAAGTGCCATCAGACTGAGAACCGGGGGCATCTTGTTTGGTTTTGGGCAGAGAGTAATTACCATCTGCACCTCACAAATGTGAGTTAGACTGCACAGAAATAAGCCATCCGAGTCCATGACGAACGTCAAAATTGTAGACATAAGGAGCAGAGCAGAAAATTGTAGCGTGACAAAATAGCTACATTTAATTATGTGAAATTACATAGAATTTTCATCTTCTGTAGAGGTACTTTATTTAAACTTACATCTAAAGGCACGTCTTTTGGGTAATGCAACTTTCATAGGAACTGAGGCAGCTGATGGAATGGAGAGGGACTCTGACTTTACAATTTGCATTACAGTTTGTAATGCTTAACACTTTTTCAAAGTTCTAAGCCACCTCTGCTCTTTGTGAGAAAAATGTTTAAAACTACAAGCCAGCTGATATCATTTTCTTTTACCCACCACTGCATGTTTCCCAGCCTGTGGAGGGATTTTTGTTCTTTCCTGCAGAATAAATGTCAATCTTGGGTTCCAACATCTACTCAAAACTTTCACTTCTGGGGAACATTCTAAGAGAAGGTGTCCCTCCATATAAGGCATTGAGATCTCCTGAAACTTCCCTCAGCAGCCCTGATAGCTGGGTTTTTCCAGAAAAGGGTCAATGTTGACCCAGTACTCTTCTTATCAGGACAGCTGTTCTCTTGGCTGTATAGCTGCAGGATGGAAACATCAATGACATCAACTGCACAGCTCAGTGAGCATCATCACATATCAGCTCTCATGGTCCCCAGAAGAGAAAAAGCATCAGTGTGCTTTCTGTGATACATGCTCTGGTCTTCTATCAACAGGACATTGATTGAACCAGGGACTGGGGCCTTAGGGTCACTCTGAGACAAAATGTGACTTGGTTCTCTTCTCTAGGGATTAAAAGTAAAGTAATAAATAACTAGAGAAACAGGGAAGTAAGATTGATTTGGGCATCAGAGAGAAGAACCAGAGAGTTGCTGCTTTCCCAGTGACACCTGAAAACAACAGGCTTCCTTGGAGTCTGGCCTTGGAATCAACTGACATTTCTCCCTGATTCAGAGTCACATTTCAAAGCAAATCAGAAAAGGCTCAGTCTACATAGGGTAACTAAATAAATTTACAATAAATTAATGAATAACTGCTTTAACTGGCACCATCTAAGACCCCTCTACACACTGTGGTTTTGCTCTTCAGGGCCACTCTAGCCCCATGGCAAGGCTGGGGCTTGATATTTTCAACAAGTCAGACCCCCTCTTTTCTTCCCATTTGTATCCATGATGTATGATCTGTGTGCAAAAGCAGAAAATATGTAAACAAATCTTAAAAGGCCTTATAATAAAAAACCCAGAGCCAGATATAGGGGTGAAAGCTGAAAGATCAGAGAAGCAGAACAGCCAGCCACTAGCTTAATTCTATGAAATCCTCAGCCTCAAGAGAGAGGATTCCTGTTTCCTCACACCTTATATACATTTCTGTGTCCTGCCACATTACTTCCTGGGAATAAAGGTGTATGTCACCACTGCCTGGTTCTGTTTCTGTGTGGCCTTGAACTCACAGAGATCCAGATGGATCTCTGCCTCCCGAGTGATAGGATTAAAGGTGTGTGCCACCACTGCCTGACCTCTATGTCTAATTTAGTGGCTGGCTCTGTCCTCTGATCCCCATGCAAGCTTTATTGAGGTACACAATATATCACCACAGACATGAACTCACCCAGCTCAGCTCACTTTCTGCTTCCAAGCCTTATGTAACAGAGGCTCCATTTTCCAGACTTACCTTATGATGGCTTTGTTAGCTGACTGATTCTTTTTTGTTTGTTTGTTTTTTGTTTTTCGAGACAGGGTTTCTCTGCGTAGCTTTGTGCCTTTCCTGGAGCTCACTTGGTAGCCCAGGCTGGCCTCGAACTCACAGAGATCCACCTGCCTCTGCCTCCTGAGTGCTGGGATTAAAGGCGTGCACCACCACCGCCCGGCAGCTGATTCTTAATGATCATTTAAGAAATTTTGCTGAAGCAGAGAATAAGCCCTGGTCTGGTGGGTGTGAGTGCCCTCTTTGATGACAGAAAAGGTGATACTAAAGGAACAGAAAGGAATCCCTGCTGCCAGCACCAACTGTTTTCTTCTGCATAGAGTCTTCTGAAGGAGAACAAGCCAGCCATACTTCTCCTTGACCTTCATCGATAAGTCATGATAAAACTCTTTCTTAAGATGAAACAACTACCTCTTTCAGAGAAAGTGACTTGACAAGCATACTGTGCGGAGACGCCATCTTTCCCCAGTTTTCCATATGCAATATACGGACATCAATTTCTAGTTCCAGCTGGAGGCCAGGACAAGGAGCCTGACCTAAGCTGAGCCCATGATTCTCACCCTGGGAACCTGGGAGTTAGAAAGACAAATACTGAGTTTGTTTGTGATGTGAAGCAAAGTAAGAAAGCCGTTCTGCGGGGAGCAGAGTGCGAGGCGATGAGTGACTTGAGGGGCAGTCGGCAGAGGGTCAAGAATGAAGTTGGCTTGCAGTACAGAGGAAACATGGAGGGCCCAAGACATGGAGGGAAGGCCAGAGAGGGAGCGAGCAGAAAGGCTACAGGGTGAATGTCTGCTTTATCAGGCTTAACATTCTTCATAAAATTGGATTCTGTAGAACCAATTCCACCTTCCTTAAACCAGCACGAGTGGATTTCTTGTCTTCACAGTGAAAATGTTCACGTACTCGCCCATTTCTTCAAATAAAAATGGGATGACTAAACATCCTGCGCAAACATTGGGATGTTCACGTTAGTCACAGCTGACCCTCAGCTCGAAGACTGACTTGTCAACTTGCTTTATTTCACTCGAATCATAATCACCGTCACAGGAAGGCCCCATATTGCACACTTTGTCCACGGTGATGAATCTATCAGGATTTCTTCCTGCTGGGAATGGATGACGCAAAGGTGATGACAGTATCATGTGAGAAACTTGCTGCAGAGGTGCAGGCTCTTTAGACACGGCCTTGTTTAATTTTCACTTAACTCCAAGAGAGTTAGAATTACTGCCTTGTAAACACAATCACGATACAGCCAAGCCCAAGTCTAACTTCTGTAATTAGGAACTGAAGATCGAGGACACTGATTGCTCATTGGATACATCATCAGGGCTTAGTAAGCCTGAGTCCCCCTCTCGGAGTCCTGTCATCGACTCCCACCTCCTACCCCTCCCCCCTTACCAGTTGGAAACCACGTACATGGAAAGATTGGGCAGTTTATCAGTCTGGCTGAGAACACGAGTGGTTGACCTTTGGGCAGCACTCTGCCTCTGAGGTAATTTCCAGTGACGAGAATTCTTTTAAAGTAATTAGTTCAGTATTTTAACAAGACTATGGAGCCACACAGGCTTATCTCCTCCCCTTCCTGAGGAGACCCGATGTTGACAATGGAAAAGGTTGCTTTTTGAGCATAAATCCCAATGACAACACGGAGGAGCACACAAGTGTATGTATCAGAAGTCAAACAATGAGTTTTTCGGGAGGAAGTCCCAGTCTGTGACGGAAAGGGAAGTTCAGAACCAGGGAGAGGGACTGGGTGTGTGGGTGTGTATTGTTCTGCCTCCTGTGAGGCTGATTGCATCATTGAGGGAAGGGATGAAGAGCAAAGAAAACCAAGGTGTCCACCTGCCCTCTGGGTAGAGGAGGGAATGGAGCCCCAGGGTCAGGAAAGCCAAGTTCAGACAAACGAATAACCCCAAACCATGCCAGGCTCCACAGCTGTGCTTAAGGACCTAGCCTACTACCCTGCAGAGGAAGACTAGGATATTTTCTTCTGCCACAGCCCCAGAGGGAGTCCGTCCTCTCACTACAAACAGTGAGGGCAAGGCTGGCTGCAAAGTATTTGTGAGAACAAATAAAAGACTTAGACAAAGTGAAGGGTGTGGTGGGGAAAGCCATATCCCAAGAATCCTGAGACAAAAAATACCTATGTCTCTTAGCCGAAGGACTGGAGTCAGGACTTCCTGACGTGAACTAGCTCAGAGAACGAGCTTCCTCCACACTGAAAGGAACCTCCTGTGTGCGGAGTGATACGTAAGTGGAAGTACAGCCAAGGGCTCCAGCGGAATGATACATAAGTGGAAGTACAGCCAAGGGCTCCAGCGGAGTGATACATAAGTGGAAGTACAGCCAAGGGCTCCAGCGGAGTGATACGTAAGTGGAAGTACAGCCGACGGCTACAAGCTCCTGTGGAGCCGCCGAGTCCCACACTGACAGCACAGCTGCCATTTTGGTCTGCTTGTGTGTTTTGTTTTGTTCATCAAGAACAGGAACTGAGAACCAATGTACAAGGAGCTACAGAAGACCCTGCTGGCAACTTCCTCCAGCAGAACAGACCTGCCCACGACAAGGGACACCACCAAGAAGGATCCTGACAGCCTGAGTTTGATCCCTGGACCCCACTTAATGGAAGGGGAAAAAAAAAAAAAACAACTCCCACAAGTCATCCTTTGTTACCTACAGGTACACTGTGTCACGTGATCCCCACCCCCAATTTAAGTATAGTTAAAAAAAATAAATAAAAATGATCCATGGTATCCAGCAGGCTTAGAATAGTGAGCCTGTGGCTGAACAGGTATTGACACCTGCCATGTCCTGTTGACTCTCCATTTACCCTTCAAATCCATCTCTACCCTGCCCAGCCCTGTTCCCAGAGGGGCTGGCATCAAGGGACAGAATCACCAGGCTCCATGGTTTCCATGTGCAGGCAGGTTAGGCCAATGGGAAGCACCGCTGAGGAATTAGGAGGGGACCGGTGACATGAATCCTCTCCTCCCAGGCCGTTTCATCAGTTGTACCTTGTCTCTGTGGTCACATCTCATCTGGCAGCTCTTCCCTCTTCCAAGGTCCAGAAACATCCCCCACTTCTGGCTTCAGGCTAAGGCGCTCATTCCTGGGTGCCCCGCCTTTCCACTCCAGTTCCTTTAACCTGCTTATATCTTTATCAAAGCCCCTTTATTAAAAACTATGAATGTGACCTTTTCTTTGTGCAACAATTGTGAAGAATCAACATTTGCATCTAAATAAAATGGGTTAAATGTACACAGCCCCGAGTTTAGTATGTGGAGAAGGTGAATTCTTCTCTTGAATTTCCCCTTCCGAGTTTACCTAGCAGAGCTCTTGTGGGTGCCTATATGCATATGAGAGAGTGTTTGAGAATAAGGAAATGGCTATGTTTTATTTCCTATTTTTGAAGTAATCACATGGGAAAAAAAGAAAAAGATTCCCTAGTGCTGGTGTTCACTGAGAGTTCTTTTGAAGAACATGAAAGTTACACCATGGTAATATTTGGCAATGTTGGGTAAAGTATACATGAGGAGGTACTTCATTCTATGAGTAACATACATGCTAACAACTGAATTGTGTCTTAGTGTGTAATACTCATGATATGTACCCTAGCACAGCTTCTGTGCTCTGACGATTCCTTTACAAGGAAAATCATAATAATCACTGTAATCACAAGAAATAGAAGTTATAACTGTAATACACATATAACTTTGAATTCTGATTTTTTTCCACTTACAGATACATAATGACCATGGTTTCCATGTTCTCACATAGTTTTTATGATCGTTACTTGCAAATTCTGCACTGTATCTAACCATGTGACTACACCATGAATCACAGACCACTACTGTTCCATTTTTCTCCTAGGCAGGTTTCCCATAATCTATATGAAATTTTACTGTGTACAAAATGACATGAAACAAACTGAATAGGCCTGAGCTCTTTCATTAGGGGAATATGCTAAATTGGGTCTCAGTTTGCTCTAGGACCACGCCAGCCTCTAGGAGAAAGGAGTCCTATGGAGAAGTCGCTTCTCAGAGAAAAGGGAGCCCGGACCTATGCTCAGCCCCGTAACAGTACCTGTGCCCCAGAGACAGAGGTTCTGATACAATAATTGACAAGCTACTTAATGGCCATGACATACAACTCTCTGAGCGAAGACCAGTGAGAGTTTGGGGGGGACCATAGCTCACTACTGGGGAGCCATTTGTCTCCATGGGAAGTGAATAGATTCTTCTATTCTGGAGAGCTCCATAAACCCAGTGAAAACTAATTGCAATTAAGCTCACCCTGTAAGCAGCTTGGAGGGCAGCCTGGGCATCACAACTACGGTGATCTTTGTGGGCAGGAGTGACATGAGGTGTCTGTCTGTCCTCTGTAGCTGCAGACAGGCAGACAGGCAGGCAGAACCAGAGGGAGGCATGAACTCTGTTCGTGTTCTGATGGCGCGGTTTGAAATTCCCCCCAAACAACCGTGGAAAAACCCCTGAGGAGTTAGCCAGCTTTGGGGACAGATCTCCCTGGGGAGAATCTTGGGAAGCTAGCTAGCTGTTGGGATAGACATTTTTTTAAGTTTTTAAGTACTACTTATTGCTAACAATAGGATCTTAACTTCTCTCTGGGTGAAGGAAGGCTGGGAAGATAAATTGTGCTTTCTAAGTTTTACACTAGGTGCCGGGAACACACACCCTTCTTTGTTCTCTAACTTTTTGAATCTTCATTTAAGAAAACAAAGAAATTCAGGTGAGAATAAACATTCAGTTCAATGCAAGGAGGGTGAACCAGAGTTTACACAAAGTTTATTAAAAAAAAATTCATGCTAAACTGGCAGCATTAATATTCTTTGTAAAACAGAATTTCCCAGGTCTGTGTTTGAATTCTCTGGCTAAGGTTAGTGGCAGTGCCAAGGTCTCAGGACTGCAGTAAGGGACGTCACAGGAACAGTAGCCAATCAACAAGGTCTCCAGAGGACAGCTGCCTGCTCACTTCCCTGGGGGGAGATGGCAGTATGCAGTACTCAAGCTCACAGCCTGAACTCACTTATATCATGGCTAAGACTCTCCACATTAGCACAGTATCTGCAGCTAATTTGTGTCACAGATACAAAAAGAAAAATTAAGCACTAATCCCAAGAGTGGAGGAGTCCCCCAAATGTTCCTTATTGAAAACACGTGGGCTTCCCTCTTCGGTTTCAATGTGTGCCGAATTACAGGCATGGGTGAATCAGGATGCTCTCAGTGGCAAGCTCCAGAAGGCCGACTTGAACGAAGGTAATGATGACTCATTACAAAAACCTTGAAGTGACCCCTCAGAGAATGTAAGCATGGAACACGGGAGGGTGACCCCGGCAGAAGAGGAGCCAGCCTGGAGTGTCACAGCTGCCCCTTTGCCCTGTCACTGGAGTGTGACAGCTGCCACCTTGCCCTTCCTCTCTTGTTCACTACAGTACAGGTTTCACCTCAAGGCAACTTACAGAAGAAAGAGTTGACTTGGCTTATAGCTCCAGGGGGATATGAGTCTACGATCAGGGAGAGGAGGCAAGGTGGCCGAAGTGGGAAGCTGAGGGCTCACAGCTTGAATCACAAGCAGGAAGCACAGAGGGCAAACTAGAAAGAGCTTGTCTTTAACGTCTCAAATCCTGCCCCAGTGCCATACTCTCTCCAGCAAGGCCACACCTCCTAAGCCTCCATAAACAGCATTACCAACTGGGGACCAGGTGCTCAAATGCCTAAGACAATGGGGGACCTCTTATTCAAGCCACCACAAGCCTCTTACCAGAACAGTTTTGAATGAGCACTATAATCTATTTTGCCCACACACATAGGCACTTCTAACACACAGTGTTGTCTCAGAGCCCTTTAACAAATACAGTTTAAATCTATCTGACAAAACAGACCGGAAACAGAGAGAAACAGTGCCCATCTCCTGGGGATGTCCAATGTAGCATCTCTGTGGGGACGGAAGGATGCCGTGGTTCAGCAGCTGATGGAGCCTGGTGCCGCACTGATGAGTTAGCCTGAACACGTGCTGTTCAGGTGGCACATCGTAGCTCTATCATTTCTGTCTCAATAATATGTTATGGCTCACTGTATTTATAAATTTACAGTCGGCAAAGATGGTGAGGCCACACGGGCATGGGCTGTCCTCCTGGATGAACAGGGTCCTGATACCTTTGCTTTTTGAGGGCTCAGTGGACATATCTTTTATTCACTAGGTCAATAAAAATACTGTGTAAATTACCTTTAGGCTTTGTATATATGGTGCACATGAAATATAAATGAACATTGTGTTTCAACTTGCATTCCTTGCCCTAAGATATCTCCTATTTATGTAAATATTTCAATCTCCCAAAGTTTTGAAGTCCAAAACACTTAGGGTCTCAGCATTCCAAATGAAAAACTAATAGCCTCATTATTCTGACGGAATTAGCGGCAAGTGCTGTGGATAAAAGACACAATGTCAAAACATCATCTTGAACATGCACATTAAGCATGGGGAGTGAGCTGCTACTTGGGCACAGGCTTGCATTTCCCCTCTTATTCAGCCAGGAACACACCGAGAACCTGGCATGATTCTAGGCTATTCTAGGCTCTGTGGACCCATCAGCAGCAAGATCAAACTGCAGACCCTGCCCTTCCGGAACCCATAAGACTTCCGGGTCTAGAGGAACAGAATAAATCCAATGATCAAGAAAATTTATTCCACCCTTGTGCCACCATCCCAGCCTTTGGTTTTACCCAAATTCCGAGGGCTGAACTCAGATCCTCATGCTCACCTCAAGCATGGCATGAACTGAGCTGTCCCCTACCCCCCGTCCCAAGAAAATAATAATTCTCTTTCTAGCCACTGACTCTGATGAGAGCTTTTAGTTCAAGCAGACCTCCATTGAGAAATTATAATTTTCAGCAAACTAGGGCCCTGGTACATCGTTTAATTAAAGCAGTGAGATATGATACACTAGTAATGAAGACCTTTGGCAATACTAGAAGCCAAAACATTCAATTTAGCAAAAGTATTCTCTTACCCCTAAGGAGAGAATGCAGGTAGTATAAGTATTCACAGCCATTATGGAGCCCTTAGATGCACATGTCATGCGTACACTAAAATGACTTTACCATCATAGGATAAAATGAAATGAAAAAAAAATTATGAAAAAAATTAAACTTTACATTCCACATTGGAATTTTCTATTTTCAGTTTTCTTTCTCTTTGTTCGTCTTTGTTCCTTATTTTTGCAGTCTTATAATTCTAGTTTTCTATTTGAAAAATTCCAAGTCCATAAGTTTACTGCCACAAAATCCCAGCTGACCCCATCTGTGAGCTTACACTCGAAAGATTTGGTAACTGCTTTACATTTCCGTTTTGGTTTCACAGTTACTAAGCTGGGTGCTTTATTATTTCCAAGAAGCTGGAATATTTGCTATAATTTGGGATGTGGTGAGAAAATTTGGTGCTTTTTCATATGTTTTCCTTTGGGAAGCATACAGTTATTTTTCTTTGTGCCTTGGGATGTGGTTAAATGCCTTAACTGCCATGCCCACTTTACAGGTTTGCATTCTATGTGAAGACACACAATCTTCAATATCCACCCTTTGACTTACCTAACAAAGTGGAAGTGGTGTATAAAGTTTTCTTCTGCCCGTCTTCTGTCCACACCTTCAGTGTTTCTTTCTTTCTTTTTGAATGTTACCCTTTTAGAACATAAAGGATTTAACTGCCACGCCTTCACTGTGGTATGTTCCTTGTGTCAATACTGAAACTATATTTTCCTTTCTCTACTCTTTTGATTATTATGAATTTTGTTGAAATTTTTCATCTTACTAGTATTTTATGTTTTCCATGCTTAGATTTTGGTGTATGTGTGCGTGTTCCTGTAGGCTCATGCATGTGGGGGTCAGAGGTCAACCTGAGGCAGCTTCCCTTCCCGCTGTCCCTCATGTTTTGAGGCAGTCTCTCACTGAACCTGGAGTTCTCTGAGATTCGGTAAGACTGGCTGGCCAGGCGGCCTCAGGCGGCCTCCTCTCGCTGCCTCATCAATGCTGGGTTGATGGGTGCACACCAGCATGCCCACATTTTCACACGAGTACAGGGTCCTCAGGTCCTCACACTTGCTGGCAAGCATATCTGAGGCTGAGCCATCTCCCCAGCATGCTCTGCCAAAGTTCTAACCTTTCTACATCAACTTTCTTGAAGACTTTACCAGATAAGCAGCCTTTAAGTGGGTTTTGTTTCTTAATCCAACTTAAATTCTTCCTGATTAACCAGGGGTCTGTTTACCCTATCCCATCCACTGTCTGATTATTTTCTTTGGCCTTTCTTTATCCATGCCCCCATTCTCCATCCCTTTTCCTCCAGCTTTGTTTTCATTGTTTTTTTCCTGGTTCTCTTATAGAGACTGTTGCTCTATTAACTTTGCATTTGAAATTGTAACCCAGTGTCTGGCTGTTGTGCAACTGTAGCTCCAATGTTAAAAGGCCTTTTAATAAAAATCCTTGAGCCATTTTTGCGGTAATTGCTGAAGAAACAAGCCACTGACACATCTTACCCCTAGGACTCCTCAGCCTGAAAAACCTCTAGTTCCTGTCTCCTCACGCCTTATATACCTTTCTCTGCCCAGCCATCCCTTCCTGGGATTAAAGGCATGTGTGCTTCCCAAGCAAAGGCATGAGATCTCAAGTACTGGGATTAAAAGTGTGTGCCACCACTGCCTGCTTCTGTTTCCCTCCTAGACCGAGTCAATCTCATATAGTCCAGGGTGGCTTTGAACTCACAAAGATCTAGACAGATCTCTGCCTCCTGAGTGCTAGGATTAAAGGTGTGTGCCACCACTGCCTGACATCTACGTTTAATCTAGTGGCTTGTTCTGTTCTCTGATCTTCAGGCAGATTTTAGTAGGGTACACAACATATTACCACATGCAACTCAACTCAACTCCTGGGACAACATGAAGAAATACCTACTCACCCCAGAGGGGGAACCAACAGGCCAAAGTAAAGATACTGCTAACATCTAGTCTAGTGAACCAATACGTTTTATTGAGTTACTTACAGGAGTATGGGTGAGGGGCAACTTACAGTATAGAAATAACACAGAGATAGCTACATCACCTGTCACCCTAGCTTGGGTGACAGCTCATAAAAGCTAGAAACCTGGAACACACCATGCAACCTGCAGGCATCTCAACAAGTTAGAGAGCGACTTTTCTAAGTAATTCAGCTGGCTTGAGCTTCTTTCCAGGCTTGAGTTTCTTCTAGGTAGCTCAGATAGTCTGAGAGTATTTCTCAATAGTTCTTACTGTTTATATATGCTTGGAAAGAGAGGAGCCAAATGAATCCTGTCAGTTTCAGGGACTTCTGAAGCCTCTGAGTTATGTATGGTCTGAGCTTAATAGGTTTCTCTGCAGGATGGGATGTTTCATCTCCCCTCAGAACATCCTTTGTCCTAACAAACTTCCCTCCAACATTGAATGTTTTACTCCCAGGGAAACTGCTACCCAACACTTGCCCAGTTCACATATCCACTATAAATTTATGGAAAATTAATAAAGTATTCAATGATATGGAAAATATAAATACTGATTTCAATTCTATTTGTGGTTAATTGTTTTTATTTTATTGAAAATGGATTTTTTTTCACACAATATATTCTAATTATGGTGTCCCCTCCCAAAACTCATCCCAGTTCCTCCCCGCCTCCCCAGATCTCTATAGAAAACAAATAGGCATCTAAGTGATGACAATAAAATATAAAATAAAACAAAACAAAACCAATCAGAATCGGACAAAACAAACAGAAGGAAAAGGGCCAAAGAGAAAGCATAAGAAACACATAGACACAGATACACACATGTTCTTATATACAGGAATCCCATAAAAACACAAAACTGGAAGCCACATTATATAGGCAAAGGACCTGTGCGGTTTCAAAAAGAAAAAGAGCCCTGACACATAATATAAGACCAAGAACCTCCAAAGGTGTGGAGTTCATTTTTGTAGGGCATCTACTGCTGGGCAAACTACCCTGAAGAGCAGTTTGTCTCCCCACTGCGACTCCCTTGCAGAATACTACTAGTTGTTTCATTTGCAAGTGGTTGTCAATTGGAAATAGCTTCTGGGTTGGGGTTGGGGGCATGTGTCCACTTCTTTTGGCTCAAGGACACACACCCCTCCCCCCGCCCCCACGCTGTGTGGTGCAGACCCAGGCTGACCCTGTGCATGCTGCTCCAGTCTCTGTGAGTTCACATGTGCATTGATCCTGCTGTATTTAGAAGGCCTGGTGTTTCCATGATGCCCCCCATCCCTGCTAGATCTTGCATTCTTTTCAGGCACCTCTTCCACAGGATTCCCTGGGCCCTCAGGAGAGGGATCTGATGGAAACATCCTGTTTAGGGCTGAGGGTTCCAAGGTCTCTCACTGTCTACATAATGTCTGCTGTGAATCTCTGTGTTGGTTCACATCTGTTGCAGGAAGAAGCATCTCTGATGATGGCTGAGCAAGACACTGATCCACGAGTACAGCAGAATGTTATTAGGAGTCATTTTATTGCCATGTTCCTTTAGTAGAACAGTAGTATTTGGTTTCCCCCTGGGTCCCTGGCTCAATGTACATAGATCTGTTCACAAAGGTTGCCTATCGGTTTTGTAAAGCATTTATATATTTCTAATTTGGAGGGATTATAATAAAATTACATCATTTCCCTGTTCCCTTTCCTCCCTCCAAACCCTATCAGAAACCCCTGCTTGCTCTCTTTCAAATTCATGGTCTCTTTTTTCCTTAATTATTGTTACGTGTGTGCGTGCGCATGCGTGCTCGCATGTATGTGTGTGTGTGTGTGTGTGTGTGTGTGTGTGTGTGTGTGTGTAGGTTGGGACTGGACTCCACATCCACAACTCTACATTTTGATTGCTTGTAGTTTTATCTTATAATCGTCTTCATCTGTTACAAAGAGAAGTTTCTTTGATGAGGGGTAATAACTACACTTATCTCTGGGTAATTGGACAAATGTTTAGAATATTTAGAATGTAGTTAGGAAGTATGTTTGTTTAGTAAAGTGGCAGTTATAGGTTCTCCCAGATTCATGACTTCACTAGCCCTGGGTAGTTGGCTAGGGTTCCAGTACCCAGCATGATTTCCCTCTTGTTGAGCAGGTCTTAAATCCAATTAGAGAGCTGTTAGTTACTGCCAAGGTATGTGTGCCACTATTACATCCTTGGGGTTATTGTTCCATGATGGTTGTTGTTGTGGATGATAGGGTAAGACTGTTGGTTGCTTTTCTCCTTTGTAGGCTTGCATGATGCCTGCTAGTTCCACAAAAGCTAGTCCTCAGCAAAGAGACATTTAAAAGGTCAGTTCCAGCTGAGAGGCCTCTGGGCCCAGGGTCTGAAATGCATGGTGTCTTCAGCAATATTGTATTTTTTAAAGAGACTAGAGCAATTGAAACTATGGGGAGTTAAATTAGTGTATATATCCATGCCGTCACAGGGTACAGACTTACACAAAAGATCAGTCTACAGTAATGGAAGATTCGATTGGCATTTGTTCAATACTCCAAGTGCCATCTTGGCACTATTTTCCTTATTTGTACAACATAGAACACTTGTTTTATGAAAAAATTTTTCTGCAGTTATATAGATGTGTTTGTTTTGAGCTTCATATTGAATATTATCTATCTGTAAGCTGTTTGTCTTGGGAAGGGGTTATTTACTGCTAGGTCCTGCAGAACCAATTAAAGCAGGGATGATGTTCTCAGATGCCACACTTAGTACACAAACTGTCCCCTGACTCGTCCTGTACTTTCCATTTCTAAAAGAAAGTTAAGGAAATTAAGTCTTAAGTAGTTAAGGGAAAAAAATCCCAAAATACCAATGAGTAGAAAAATTAGTATTAACAGATACAGTGGCAAAGGGACTAATAAAGAGGTCCACATAATCCTAAGTAACACCAGTGGAAGAAATAAGTTCAATTAGAGACATCATGTTCTCATAGGATGGACTTGGGCAAGATGTGGCTGACTGTGGCACGTAGCTTGTTCTGCTGGACCAGGCGAGGAGATGAGGCCTACTCTTGAGCCTGCGGGAGAATAAAGGGTACGAGCCAAGGTCTCGACAGAGTTTTGGCATCTTAAACCCAGAACGTCTTGTTCAGCAAGCCAACTGGACTTGCTCTTTTCCAAACTGTGGCTGACCACCTGCATCTTTCCCCCCCTTATCTGCACAGGGCTTTCTAGTTTTCACCCCGAACAAACTGCCAGCCCACGGCACAGAACCTGCGGTAAGCCGCCTTTACTCTGCCTCCAGGTTAGAGACGATCTACCAGTTCCCTTCTGTCGCCTTCTCCAGTTATCGGCAAAAATAACCAGGGCGCAGCCTTTCCAATTACAGTTCTAGAGAAAAAGACATATTTGTAATTATACGGAAATGTCCAGTTTTCTAAGTGTTTATGGGCAAAAGGAGACAGGAGAACCCAGTTTTGCTGCTTTTTCATGGACTTTTCTGCCAGAACTTAAATGGGGAAGTCGTTCTGAGACCACAGAAGGGAAGGAGAATCAAACTGTTCAATTTCTAAGAGCAGGCCAGGGCGATGGTTCTGTGGGGAATTCCTTAGGCTGTTTGGAGATCTTCTACAACTATGAGGAAAGGCAGAGAAGGCAAAAGGAGGCCCTGCCAGTATCCCCAGGAAAGGCTCTACCTGGAAAAAGCCATCGCTGCTTGCTAATATTTTCTCTTATCTACACAGAAACAGAAATAGAATTTGTTTTGCAAAATCCTGGGGGGAGGGAGGGAACCACCTACAATTGCGGCCAGAGCTTAACAATTTTATAGTGGACAGGATCACACTGTCCATTTCCCTGAGTATGGATGGGTAGCCGCATTCAATCCCACTAGTCTGGCGGAGCCAGCTCTACTAGGAACCTTGTTCAACCAAGAGGGAGTGATGGAGAAAAACATTCCAAAACTTTTGCCAACTCAAAACCATCTTGACCATAAAGAATTAAAACCAAATATAATAAAGTAGAGAAGTCAGCATTTCTAGAATAAATATTTTACTTTAACTCTTATTCAGTTAGCAAGTTAACAACCCATTATTCTGCAATGAGAATCCTTTCTCCTCACTGAAGAAGACACACACAGTCTTAAGGCGACGTGATTTTGCTTTATTGAATATAACACCACTCAATATTTATAGCTGTGAAGCAATCATAAGGCCACCGCGTATGGTGCTCTTTAGAGTGTCACTCTTAACTCATTCAGTCCCCCAATCCACTTATATTAACACCATAGGTAATTTGCAGCTCATCGGCCAATATCCATGATAGTTCATTTCATAAAATTATATGTAAGCAGAAAGAAGTCTAAGGAAATATAAAAAAAAAATCAGAAAAATAGTCCACATTTAGTCATAATCTTCCAGGTTTTCTGTAAAAGAAACCAGTAACAATTATAAGCATTCTTAGTTCCATGCATACTTACTTTATTTAATAACACATTTAATTTTCAACACAGAAAGGCTATTTTATTCTTTTATCACATTATTGGCATAAGCTAACATACTGTGCTTACATTTAAAATCAAAGACACTCACCAAATTTAATGCCAACAAAAATCATTTTAAAATATTCTAAAACTAGCAGTAAGCCATGTGGCCACGTTTTCTTGACTCTCCTGCACATGTCCCATGGAGAGACTCCCCTAGAGAGTAGGAAGATCTCCAACCAGCCCTAAGGGCCACTGACCACAGAAACCCACTACTTTCACAGGCATTACGAGGCATCAGAAATACAGTTTCTATACCTGCACGACTGTGTGGCCAGCACCTCTATTGACACCTGTAGTAATAGTCTCAAAACACAGCTATGGAACTGTGGGATTGTGGAAATAGAGTGACAAAAGGGGACATTATGTACATAAATGCTTTCGCTGGCCTTCTACAAGTTAGCTCTGTAACCCACTAACAGAATTTAAGAGTTGCATCATTCTCTATTGTAACAGGAAAAGGCTGTTGCCACTATGCTGAATTTATTTTCCTTTTATCTTCTGAAAAAAAATCTTGGTTCCTCAAAATGTATTATTACTACTTTCTGGATAACTAAGATATTAAAATATAAAGCCTCCAACCTCATCTCCTCATTTTGGAACACGTTAAAAGCAGAGTGTCAATGTTGGCAACTTCCATATTAAAAACCTGAAAACCAAATTTATTCTTAACAATATTCTTTTATTTTCCTAGAACAGCACTGCTGACAGGCTTGATAAGTCCAACTTAGAAAACACTATGAATAAATACAATCTCTCATCCAATATTTATAAGACTTTCAAAAGCTGGGTGTGGTGGCACAGGCCTATGAATCCAGCATTTGCGAGGCAGAGGCAAGATAGTAGACCTAAGGCCAGCCTGATCTACAATTAGATCTTGTTTCAAAACCAAACAAACAAGCCTTCCCTCCCACCAATGAAAGCATTCACATGTCAAAAAAGATTCTGGAAATAGCAACAATGCCGGGTATTTGTTCTTTTGTTTTGTTTATTTCTTTTGTTTGTTTGTTTGTTTTTCGAGACAGGGTTTCTCTGTGTAGCTTTGCGCCTTTCCTGGAACTCCTTTGGAGACCAGGCTGGCCTTGAACTCACAGAGATCCACCTGCCTCTGCCTCCCGAGTGCTGGGATTAAAGGCGTGCGCCACCACCGCCCGGCTTTGTTTTGTTTATTTCTTAGTAAAAATTTCTCTATACTAAATAGGCTTCCTCTTAAAAATATGTTTTCTAGATCACATTAAGATAAATTCTGAATGCCTTTTAACATATTATAAACAACTAGTGCCCGAGTCAGTGATCTGTGAGAAGTCTCTTTCAAGCAACAGAAATCATGCTTCTACACGGGCAATTTTAAAAGGCTGGAACAATACAATGTGAAGGGGAAAGCGGGAACAAGAGTAGGAGAGAGTGTATTTGATTGTTTAATACCAGCACATTGGGTACCCTCTATAAATCTTAACACTCTCCATACATTTCCATTGGGTGTAAACATGCTAGCAGAAGTTTGAGCATTTTTATGACATAAACACTTTGTTCTGAAGATTACTGTTTACCAGATACAAGACACAGGTGGCAGTTGATCCTGGGTAATAGGATGCAAATGCCATTAGCACACACCAACAAATGGGCAGCACCTACCTCTGTGGTCAATAGTTGATCATCTTGCGAAGAGCATCATAGCACTTCCATTTGTCTGGGATATAAAACGGCTCAAAGATGTGAGGAAACGGGGTGTCATATCCACATACTCGAGATATCGGAGCCTCTAAGTTCAAGAAACATTCCTCCTACAGAGAAGGACCAAAACAGGTGACTTTAACATGTTTCCATTCACAGAAATAAAACATTTCCACTTAAAATAACTTGACTATTTAAAGCACAATTATAGCTGGAGATATCGAAATGTCTAAGTCTATTGTTACTTAAAAGCAAGTATGAGTAGCATGTTGGCATGATCCCAACTTTCCTTGAAATGCTTTTGTACATGTGTGTGCCGCTATAGCCACATATATCTATCACCAGCACCGAGGTAGGATCATGTCAACCATACTCCAGTGAGTATAAATGTAAAGCAAGACAACACAGCAAATTTTCACAACACTTAACCCTACTCTTGAAATTAGTGATGATGTATACTTTCTCATGTTTCCTATATTTCTGTTTAAATTTATAAAATGATGACGACGTATTGCTTTCATAAATTCACGTCTGGGATTCTGCTGTGCCCCAACTGTCTATCAAGGTACTTGACTGTCTTTATGGCTCTCATCACCAGGCTTCTGAAGATGCTGCTGGCCCGTGGCTAGCCCAAGTCCACGGCATGACTGGTATGTGTTGACCTCTCAGACGTTACCTTTGAGACTCCTCACTGGGGCAGCCTCCTTTTACTACAATTTCTCATTGCACACACAAGTGACAGAGGGACTTCTGCCCTGAGCACCCAAGGTGATGACATAAGCATGACTACTGACATGGCAATAGTCAGCTTCTTTGTCTTCGGTAGAGACTGTAAGCTCCATAAGGGCAGACATCTAGTTCAGAAACATAAAATCTAAATTTCAGTAGAACTAACAGTGCACAAAATTATTCTTAGGGGAACTGTTATACAAGTTTTTTTTTAAATCAAATTTGAATAAAACTTTAAAGATAAATGATAGAAGATGTAACAAAACTACTCTGAAGAAAATATCATTAAGTTTACTAAAGCCATTATCTGAAATAAAATCCTTGGATTTAAATTAAAATATTCACACACTGTCTTGCTTCCCATAGGATCAATTGGAGTCTAAATATTCTTACATATAGTGTTTCTAATTATCATTTGAACAAATATTTTATATGAAGATATTGTGATACCATATTCAATCTGTATGCATCGGGGAAATTACTATCGTTAGTGTAAGTGTAATGGGGGCAGAAAAGATATGCAAATCAGGTGAATAAACTTCAGAGAGAGCCAGCTGGACATGTACAGCTCTCTCCGTGGTACCATTAGCCACAACGACTTGCAGTATCAAATGCCAAGCCAGTGTTAACTTCCCAGCAACAAGAATCTCCACGAACAACCACAGAACTTCACCACAGAAGCTTACAGAGCCATCTCAGAGGTCCACTGATAACCACCAAACCAAGACAATAAACAGGGCCGACGGTCCTCCGCTGTCCTCAATGTAACAAGGAATTTTAGAGAGCTTCAGATTGTCAATTTGGGATGAACTCAGTTTTATTTAGAGGACTCCGGCTGTTTTCCCCATCTTCCTTGAGTGCTGCCTTCTTCGTAAACAAATTAGCCGAGGACACAGTGTGGTACAGAAATGGCAGACAAACCAGGTCACTAAGTGCCTTGGATTTTACCGCTGTTGTCACCAGTGACTCGGAAAGCCAACCTACCTCAGAGTCACCTGTCAGTGCCATTAACATGACTCCCTTTGGCACATAGCCAACAGCCAACTTGACTGTTGTCAAGCGGCATGGCCGCTAACTCGAGAGTGTGATCTTCTTCTAGGAAGTCATCTGCAGGTGTGCGCTAGCGCAGAAGAAACCAGCTACCACCTAGTCATGCCTGAACTATAAACAGTGCTACCCTCTGGGGCTGGGAACAGCAAGGAGGGAAAATAGCTCACTCTGTACTTTCTAAGGTTTATTTCCGGCTTTCTGAGATGACACTGACTCTGTCATCAAGTGACAATGAAAAAAAAAAGAGTAAATAATCCATTTCTGTCTGAATAAAAGCCCTCATTTGGGATTTCAGAAATTCATGATTTTAGGCATATAGCTTTTCCTCACCTCCGACGCCACGACTGTAGATTAAATAAGATGGAATTAAATGATTAGATGCGTAAAACTGCATTCTCCAAATCATGGATGAGAGTTCAAGGATGTTGAACAGAAGATGACATGGAGCTCTCGGTGTAACTAGCATGTGCCCTAGAGAGGTGATCCAGTTTGAAATTCTAACGTTCTGCTAAATGAAAGACATCAACCAAGAACCTTTAGTTATTTCTTCCACAGACTTCGAGTGGAAAGTATTGTAAAGCAATTGGGAATAAGATGTCTGGATCAACCTAGCAGCTGTACTGGTGCCCGATGAACTGGCTTATATGCAAATTACCTATACCACGACACTCCTTTAAACTCCATCCAAACGGCACAGCCTTGCTCAGCGCCATGCATTTCATAAAGCTATACTCACAGACCGACAGACTGAGAGAGACAGACACAAGTACACACATGCACACGCACTTTGGAAGAGAAATGCCCGAATCTCATTATCAGATGTATAGGCTAATGTATGAAACTAATCCTTCAAAACATCTCTCTTCATTATAACCATACACATAACACCATGTGTGCTAAACTTTCAGGACAATCTAAGTTAATTACATCGATCTGTTCTATTGGCAATTTAAGTATAATAGTTTTTGTTTTATTTTACTCTATTTTTTTTTTATTTTTTGGTGACAGGGTCTCACTAGGCAGCCCAAGCTGGCCTTGAACTCACTCACTAATATAGACCAGGCTGACCTTGAACTCTTGTCAGTTCTACTGTGGTAGCCCTGAATGTTGAGATTACAGGTATGAGATGCAAGCCCAGATTAAGCATATACATCTTTAAAAATTGTCTTTGCTGACATTTAATTCAAAAATAGTAAGTGCAAAGGATGAGGAATCAAGTAATGACCTAACCCATGGGGCTATAAAGAAGGTTATATGTGATGTCTGGGGTAGAGCAAGAGCTGGCCTTAGTCAGTACTTTGTCTTTCTCCCCAGAGAGAGCAGCATGCATGCACCTGCATCCAGTTCCAACACGGTCACCGTGTAACAAGGGTCAATAGAGAATCCACATAAGACCCACTAGAGGCTTTCCTCAGGCCATTTGGGGTCCAGTGAGAAGGATGAAGGTGAACCCCGATGTCATACAGTGACAGCTGCATACTGTTTGCTCATGGTGAGTCCTTCCAGCAGACCTGAACTCCAAAATAGAATGTGAATTTGCTTCTGAACCTGCTTTTCCAACTGTGAGTTTTCCCCCCTAAAACATGTTAATAATAACAGTGACAGTGTTCCCATTGTGCCAGGCTCTGTGCTCCACAAGTGCTGTATTTTATCTCCATTTTATTCCATTTCCTGAGTGAGGAGACTGTCCAAGGTCGAACACTGACTCCACAGGCATGGAACATCCATGCGCCGATGCAAAGCCTGTGGTCTCTGTCCTTCTTCTTCAGACTCAGATTTATTACTTTTAATTTTTTTTATTAAAAATTTTATGATTTTGGAGGGGAGGATTCTCATGCCACAGAGTGTACGTGGAGTTCTAAGAACAACTTTTTGGAGTCAGTTTTCTCCTCCCTGGGTTCTGGGAACTGAACTCCAGTCATCTGGCTGATATGACAAGTGCCTTTATCTGCTGAGCCATCTCACCAGTCCTACATGTATTAATTTTGAAAATAGCAATAATAAGAGAAAAAATCAATTAGGAATGCCTTTTAAAAAGGTAAAGTGGAAGGCAGGTTGGGTTATCACAGTTTTACAAAAGAGTACTGAATGGGACAGGGTGTTAAGGACAGTCTTAGAAGTCTCTACCCCATCATGAGAAGGGTGAAGGCCATGGAATATGTGAAAAAAATTGAGGCAAGAAACAGATGTCCTGGTATTGGGAACGTCTGAGCTATCCTAAGAGATCTGAGCAAGCACATTTCCAGTTGTGTACATATTAGACATCTGGATTGCTCACCACAGCCAGGAAGGCACTGTATAATAAATCACTAAAATCATGGACGCAGGCAAATACATCTTCATTTGCCTGATTCCTATAATATAAAATACACATTAATTTCCTTGTTTTGCTTTTGGAAAACAAATGTCATGAGATCAGAAGAGACAGGGATTCTTCAAATTTTTAAGCAGGTAAGAGAAAATAATTATGGTTCATTATAGTTTAAGATAAAGGAAATATTACTGAAGTTTTAGCTGTCTTGCATTTTATGTCTGTGTTTTGCTAGATGTAACTGCAACTACTTAAGTGTGTCCCCTAAAACGTCACACATTGGAAACTTCCTTAGTTCCTATGTCAGTGGTATTTGGACATGGATGCTTGGTGTGTAGAC
This sequence comes from Peromyscus maniculatus bairdii, assembly GCF_049852395.1. NCBI lineage: Eukaryota > Metazoa > Chordata > Mammalia > Rodentia > Cricetidae > Peromyscus > Peromyscus maniculatus. The sequence continues at coordinate 80,200,765 of NC_134858.1, forward strand.
TAGGGTTAGATGAGGTCATGAAGATAACCTCATCATGGCCCCATGAGAGCAGCAGTGGTTTTAGAAAAGGAAGAGCATAGTGCTCTTGCTAAGTCTAGCCATGATGTCTTCCAAGATGTTATGTCATAATATGGCCCTCAGCAGATGCCAAAACAATACAATTAGACTTTCCAGCCTCCAGAAACAAGAGCCACTTTATCTATTCCTATAAATTACCCAGTCTCAGGTATTTTATTACAGCAACAGAAAACAGATTGAGGTAGTAATAAATACTATAAAATGTATATACTTGCATAAATGCATGTTAGGACTTTCACGGAATCCCTCAAGACCGCACAATATATAATGTCATTTTCCTCTATTAAAAAATTAAGTTCATCGGCCACTAATTCTCCTGTCTTACTGAAAAGATTATGTAGGCATTCGAGAGCACTGTGGCTACTTCAGCAGCCCTCAGCAAATCTTCATGTTGTTTTTATGGTAGGGTTGCATAATATAATTGGCACAGCAAGGAATCTGGAATTGTATACGAGGAGAATCTTTATTCTGGTATGATTTAATCTTTCCAAGTCTCCATAAGCAACAGCAAAATTAAAATACTTTGTATTTTGCATTATTGTAGCTTTCTACCATCCTGTAACTCATTTACCTCTTTAGATGTGTAGTAACATATGAAAAGTTTTCATATGCTTGTTTTCATGCCTGACTCGTCAGAATGTGCAACAATCACTGAGTTTTTGTTTCCCTCTTAAGATTTTCCAAGTTAAAGAAGTCCCTTATCTACAGTAAAGCAAGGATTTGAAACAGCATTGAAGAAAGATTCTGCTATGCAAACAGTCAAACCTGAACGACGGCATTCATAATAGCACACGGCCCAGCAGCTCCTGACAAGGCCTGAAAACGCCTAAGAAATCACCCCAGATACATTAAGTGCTCCAGGAAGGAGGATGGAGGTGGCTATCCAGGGCCACTGAAGAGGCTGCACTCAGCCCACAAGGCAAGTCAGAGTCTAGTGTTGCCACCTGGTGGGAGCATAGATCCTGGTCGCTAGTCAGTAGGCCCTGGAGCTAGTGACCAATGAAGAACTCCAGAAATGGTTAAAATATCCTACATAGCAAAAGAACTTCTCCACATGGTGAGACCATGGAAATGTGATGTGTCACCGCAGAGAAGATTCTGAGAGGAGTCCAGCGGGTTAGAGGATGTTACGGAAGCCACACACTTGGAAAACTAGTCAAGAAGACCATACACTACTATTCAGTATGTCTTTAACACACCCATTTGTTTTTTGTTTGTATTTTTATTTCAAGGCCATTCTGGGCTCATATTTCCTTCTAAGAGGAATTCAGGAATAATGTGTACTCAGTTCTTCTAGTGACAGAAGGTTGGATGTAGCCCGTTGTGGAAGACTCCACCCCAGCAAGAGCTGGAAAGCTGTGAGGTCAAGTCCAAAGAGAGTGTCGAAACCATAGTCGGCCTTTCCTATGTGTTCTGCTTTCTTACAGCTACTATGCTGACACTGCCTGGTAAAATGGCTGAACAAGCACTAACTAACTTTTCTGTGCACTTGATGGAATTTGAGGAAAGCAGAAACAGTGGAGAGATGCTGTAAGTGAAACAGACAAGTGTCACTTGTGGAGTCGAAGAAACAGGCTTCCATGTTCTAAGAAGGAGAAACATTACTCCACAACCTAATTCCAAGGGGAAAGCCTGAAGATTTCATTTTAATTGGCTTTGTTAACAAACTGGCCCAGTATTGAGGGCCCTTCGATGGCACCCATGGCACTTTAACAATTTGAACTGTAGACTGTATCTCAGACCTCGTACATGGGTGGGAGTAGATTAAGCTGAAGCTGTCAGGAGCACTGAATAAGGTAGACAACTCAAAGAATTATGACCCATTTCTAGGAAAGTGTATTCTGAAACAGCTTGAAGTGATTTGTGAGTATATTAGCATTTGTACTCATTTACATTTCATCTGTGTTAACTTACAAGTAAGTAAAACAACAGATTTCCTTCTAAACAGAGCTAGGTGTCTAGAGGTCATAACTGGAAGCACAAGAGTTAAATACTAAACATACAAGAAACACTAAATTAGTTTTCCAAAATTACATATAGTGGATAGCCTGAAAGTCCATGAACCTTATATTAATCCCACTTATGTAAGGTTAGACATCACCCAGCTTCCAAATATTATCACAGAATATTTGTTTTAAATCTGCCATGAAAACTTGCCCACAGTCAAAACATGAGTTTTAGCAAATGAGAGAGACTCTGATGTCTTGAATCACACTTCCTCAGCACATGAGTCACAGAAACCTGCAAAGGGCCATGCGCCAGCAACTCCACATTACTGAACTAAATAAATACAACTTCACCAATGTATGGAGTTATGTTCACTTAAGCTAATGCTCTAAACACTATGCAGAATGTTTTTAAAACAGAGCTTAAACTACACATATATTACGTGCCAATTTTCCATGGGATTAGATACATAAGTCATTCTTCAGTAGTCACGGGGTCCCACCCTAACCCCAGGTCGACAGGATACCCTTGAAAACTAGAGGTATATGTCAGTGTCCCAGTACTATGTATATGAATGATAACATTTTACCCATATTTATAAAATGCTAAAAAAAATTACTATTAAGGCAAACTATTTCGGCAAAGTTTCTAAGTGTAAAATCATAGTCATAACTAAATTGAAATCCGAGGCCTCTGTTATATGACTTCACCGACACATCTTCAATGTCTGCCATTAAGTATCCATTTCTTCATCTTTAATGCAAATCACTGGCAATTTGATATGAAAATTTTCAACATTTTTTTCAACTACATAAAGAATCCCAAATTAGTGGGTTTTTTTTTATTTAAACTCTAACTAACTATATATATTTTTTTCTACTTAAATTCCAATTCTATTTTTAAAATGGAAGCTTTTTCCTGAAGCTGGAAACAAGTACCGTTTCAGACACCACCAGGTTTCCCTGGATACCGCCAAGCTACCTAACACCCAGTTGGAAATGACATTAAATAGGCAAAGAAATGCTTTGTGATTCAGAGTCACAATATGCCACAATATTAACATCTTAATATGAAAAATCTCAGCAACTCTTGATGTATTGCCTGTAGAAACTGAGGCAGTAAAAATTTTAAAATCACAATTTAATGTTAAATCAATGCCTCATATACTAATCTAAAAAGTGTTGTGTTATAGAGATTAGATTTTTGCTTTTCAAAACTAGTTTTTAAATTCTGCTATATTAAAATAAGAGCTGAGTGAAAACAAGGCCATGATAAACCACTCTTTCACTTATATCTAAAAGTATTTTTTAAAAACACAACACCATACTACTATGGTTTAGGGACCCAGACGTTTAAAAATATTAGCTTGTTTTAATTTTCACAAGTTCTAAATTAGGCATCACAAACATAAAACCCAGCACCTCATCAATACTACTTTGGTTTCCCAGGTAAAATCGGCAAAGGTTTTGTCGGACTTCGGAATTCTCCCGTAGTCTGAACAACCCAGAGTGTTCCCCATTTTCAATAAATGACAGAGAAAAAACAATGACTGAAAATTAATTTCCTCGTTAAATATTCCTGCAACACATTTACAGCCTCTGAGGGTGCCTTAGGTCTTCACAAATTCGCAGCCCAAGATTGAGACTCCTTTGAGATAAACTATGTGCGATTTGACATGTAGAATGCACTGGGACGCAATGCGTTTGTTAAAATATGTTATATGCAGGAAAGGGGGGAAGGCAGGGCTCTCAAATTTCCACAGACGCCGACGCTTCTCGAATTTTATAGTTCAAATTCTTCCTATAGAAAAGAGCTTGGAACAAGGCAACAGCGGCGTGAGGAGGCGGAATTTCCTTAGGATGCGAGCACATAATGATAAACATAAGCGAGCGGCAGCCTGGAGCCTCCCCGGGAGCAAACAGCTCTGTTCTCCATAAGGTAGGTTTTCCGTTGTGCTTGGCACCTGGAAATTAAAATCCTCCTGAAAGGTGACTTTGGGTGATCTCAAAAAGCCAGGCTCCTGCATGTTTTTCTATAAGATTCTTGGTGTCGTAGTCTACCACGACCAGATGTTCAGAAGTCAGGCATCAGACATAGTCGCGGCTAAGGCGACCTTTGTCTGACAGGGAAATGCACTGCTGAGGGTTTGAGCGGCTGCGTTAGTCAGGAGTTATCACTCTCCTACTTTTGCAACCTGTTCTGAAGTTTCAAGCCTAAACTTAAAGTGAAACTAAAAGGAACAGACGGGTTCCTTCCCAACTGTCCCCATCTTTCTCAAAAAGAAGACCCGAGAAACTGTTTTTTTTTTTTTAACAGTGGCTAAAATATTTGTTATTTCAAAAGTTAGTCTTAATAAAACACCAAAGTTTTAAAAAGATATTTTTCCTTCTCTTTAAACACATTAAATTTCTATAGTGTTGCTTATGTTTAAACGGGTGTGAAAATAACTTGCTAAACACACACATACACAAACACACTACACACACACACACACACACACACACACACACACACACACACACACACGCACAGAAAACAGGCTGGGAGGAGGAGTGACCACGTAACATATATGCATAATGCCAACAGACAATATCAATGTTTTATGAAATGAAACACTTTTCTTAAAAATTAATTATGGGTGCAATAGCAATGTAACCTTTCAAGGTTGATTTTGCTGAATATATTAGGCCGAGTTACTCTTCAGTAGTTTTACTCTGGCCACTGGATAGATTACTTCAATTTTAACAATAAAGCACAGCAGAAATAAATGTTACATGTTGTCATCAATCATTTGGAAGACATTTAGTCAGAAATGTGATGCTGCTCTTGTCTGCCGCTACTCGTCAAGTTATCTTTGTCTTCGTGAAATTTAATCACTGAACAACTAACAAATTAAATTTGTGGTAGAGATATGTGTCAAAAGCGAGAAAGGGGCATGGGAAAAGCCTCCTTATTTAGATGCATGTGACTTCGGGATCAAGCTAAGTCTAGCCTGTTCGTGAAAACAAATCAAGCAATTACAGTGATTTCCAGTATCTAACGCAAATAAAATGCAGACTCCAGAGAGCGCTTTTCTCTCCACTGATGTTTCTGCCTTTAAAATTGGTTATTTCTTACAAAAAAACGCTTTTCAGGTTGACTGTCTATGAATTTCAAACACATTTTCCTGTCAGTATTTTAGGAGTCGAGAGATGGTTCACAGCCATGGCTCATTCTGTACTCCCGTAATTGAGAAAATTAGGTGCTGATAAGATGATTTCGGCTCTGCGCACAGCCCTGCGGAGGCTGTACGGCATACTTAGTGGAGATAAACTTCCAATGAGGAGGATAAAATCGCAGATTTAACAGAGGGGTGGCTGGTGACTGACATCTGGCTCTTCTAACAGTTTTATAGTTAGGTGTAGAAACGTCTGACGAAAAGCACGGTTAGCGAGGGCCTTGAGGTGAGCTGGGTTAGCGGCGGCGTAAAAGGTAACACTCACGTGTTTTATTTAGGCGGGTCAGAACATTTGCTTACTACTATTTTAGTCTTTTAAAGCTACTTACTAACTTGGAACTCAGTTCCAAAAATTAAATCAGGTCCTCTAATAAAGAATCCTGTGACTCAGGTAGAAAGTACTGACCTGCCCCCACCCTAGAGGCCACAAGGGGTTCACATATCAGTCATACGTCATGGCTAATGGTGTACCCAAGCACAAATGGCCTCGAACAAATACTCTGGCATATAATCAACACACGCAAGGAGCAGCTGGAAAACCAACATGGAGAAATATGGGGGTGGGGGGGATGAAAAATGAAGTTCAACGAAGGAGCATGCATATGTACACAGAGAAGCAGGGATGGTATGAACTAACCCAAACTAGACAGTAGCTAAGTGGATAGTCCTATTTGATAACAAGTTACTATTAGCTACCTATACAGTTTGATTTAATCCTTTGACCATCTCTATGTGGTGATGTCGAGTGAAAAAGGGAGTCTGGGAGAGGCAGACTAAAGAGCCACCCTCACACAGGTACACACACAGTGCTGGCAATGTGAACAAACCAGTGGCGCTCACCCATCGCAGGTGCATCATCAAAAAGACTCTAGAGTCTCAAGTATTCCAAGATTCTTGTTCCGACCCAACGTAATCCTGCAGTTACTGCTGCTCCTGCACCTGTGAACAGGATTCATTATTTCCAGTCGAACTGAGACTCTTTTTTATCTTTTGTAAGAAGCAGACCAGTTGAAGCCAGTTGTGAGGAAGAGGGCTGAGGCAGTGGGAACTAGACGGCACTCTAATCAGAATTACAGCAAGCGAAGCCTGGGTCTGCAGGAAAGGAGATTTTTGAAGGGGCTTTCTGAGAAGATGTGCATGGAAGGGACTTGTGTGTAGTTCATTCTGAGCAGCTTGCGTGAGTCCGAAGTATGTGATTGTGAGATCTCAACGTGATTTCGGTTGATGGCCGTCCCCGAAAGTTTGACAGTTTCCACGGTGAGTTTCAAACCATTAAAGCAGTTCACAGGAAAACGAAAGCTGCTCCCTTTCATTTATTTCCTCATTTACAAGACAGTCTGGAAGGATTTATGTCACTAAGTACTCTGATTAAACTATGACAACTTTTTGATAGGCTGATGAAATACTGAAGTGAGCACAGTGTACAAGACTTACCTTGGCTTCACCTTACATAGGGGAATAAAATTTAATCTCCTCACAGTAAATATTTTATAGCTGTTCTCCACAATTAACTCATTTTTTAGGACATTAGCACTAGAGAAGCAAATTTCCAAAGTATTTAAATAAATGTCTTTTAAGAATTAAATTAACCTCCCCAACCCCTTTTTTCAATCAAAACAACAGGCAACAGAGCAAGCCACTGAAATGACAGCAATCTTAAATTCAGCGTAAACATAGGTGCAGCGCAGGGTCCCGGGCTCAGGGGCCGTACGCCAGCCGAGTCTGTGCTTATTGGCACAGCCCCCCGCAGCTAACACTCGGTGCTCACTAGGGAGCTGTGGGCTCACATTGGCCGTGAAAAGCTAGCCGAACACATATGTAAGTTCCATCAAGGGGACACGGCCGTGCGTAGAGGGAACCATCCCCAGCAAGAAAGCAAACAAATTCCAGCTCTCGGAGCAAGCATTCCGGTCTCCCCCAGAAAAGTTTCACTTTTAAAAGTGCTCTCTTTCTGTCTGTGTGTGCTGTGTGTGTAAATATATATGTATGTACACACAAACATATATATGTACACACATGCATGTGTATAGGTGATGTGTGTGTATGTGCGCACGCGCGCGTATCAGACTTTCTGATGCATTCAAGTCACATTACTTTCAATTCCCACACCCCAAAACCGAGCGCGCTTACATTTGATATAACAAATCACCAACCCACAAGGATTTTCCCTAGGTTTCCTCCAAGGCTAATTACGTAGCAAATCTAATTAAGTTCACATGATTCGTCTCAGCAGCAGGTACTTCAGTTACTTGAGCCCTGCCAAAAGGGGTCTGAAGTGTGTGTTCTCCCTCCAAAATAATCACGCTGCACGCCAAACTGATAACCATTCAACACAGCTGCAGAGCAAATGTGCGGTCTCGGCCCTGTAAATACAGTGTTCACACATCAATCTGCACTCCGAGCCGTTGCTCGTTCAGAACTACCGACTGTGCACTTAGAGTACTGCTCCAGAGTGCTCTGTGTACGAGTATCTGTCTTTTGTTTCACTGGTGGCTTTGCATAGACGGGAGGGTCCCCTGCTCCTAAGAGCACACATTCAAAGTCTGAAAACCTCAAGGACTGAAATGCACTGGCACAACACCTTGTTGGACTGCTTTGCTTAAGTCTGACAGCTTGTATGAATAAGAACATAGAGTTTTCTGTGTGAGTGAGTGAGAGGGCATTCATGGAATAGTCAACATGGAGTATAGTTAACCTCATTCTCAAAGGAAACTGCAAAAAAATTCATCAACACAAATTAATTGGTTTTAATTACAGTTCTTAAAAGTACAAACCAAAACTATGACAAATCCACACTGTAGAAATTCAACTACGTATTTCAGGCACGCAAATAACTTCCGTGGAAGGAAATCCTTTGCAGAGGGGTGCTCCAAACTCAGTGGGCTGCGTGGGTTGTTTAAGGCCATGATCACATTCCCTCCAGAGACTGTGAGATCACCATGGCAACTACCCTTCCTCAAGATAAGCAAGAACCAGTGTTCTGAAAACATGCTTGCCCTTCTGCGGTGATAACAATATGCCCTAGTTTGAAGAACAAAAATCTACCTATTTTTGTGCAAAGCAAACAGCATGTTTGCTGACTGAATCGCAGCCGTAGAATTTAGCTTTGTTAATGAATGCAAAAACAGTGACATCAGCCATTGTGTGCCAGTTTCTAAACAAAGCAAAATTTGTGACTTGAGTAACTCGGGATGTTACAGCTGGAGGAGCTGAGTGTGTAGGCCCAGGCAGAAGGAAAATGGCCTTTAGAGAGCAAAGGGCTTATCAGAAGTAAAGCTGGCAAGAGGGAACACCATATGCTTCCCCAGAGCTCTGGGGGTGTCTCAAAAGAGGCACACATTTCAATAGTTGTGTTAACCATCTGTAGTTGTTTCTAGCTCTCCCGTTCTTGATGGGCAGGGTAATACAGACTTCCGAGTTAAGGATCACCTTTGACATTTTTATCTCATTTTATTTTTGGTCTTTACTGGTTCAGGTATCAGTTGCCAACTGTCTAAGTGTTGACTCAGTTTAAGTGTGCAAAACCAACAGCACAGAGTCACACACTGCCTCACAAGGCTTTGTATTAGCGGCGCTCAGCTTGACCAGAGCTCCCCCTGAGACACCTTAATTACTGCGGGACACACACACAGACACACAGAGATACACTCATGTGCCTGTACACACACACACACACACACACACACACACACACACACACACTCGCACACTCGCACACAGACACACACACACAGTTTAGAAAGCAGCCTGGGGAAATTTTCACTCCTTGGCAATGCCTAAACACCCTCCTCTTTGTGCAATAGATGCTACACTGTTGCCCCCATGATCACACCCCGAATGAGTTTCCTAGACCCCCAAGATTACGCTTGCTGCACTCACTGCTCCCTAGGCCCAGAACAGATAAATATGCATGTGTCAAGGAAAGGAAAGAAGGAAAGAAAACGGAAGGAGAAAAGGGCAGAATCTTTGCCTTCAATACAGCTTCTTTCATCTACAATTGTCTCCTGCTTTCCTGTTTCCTGCTACGGTCACATAGTCCACCTTCCAAATTTAGCTGAAATGCCCTTCACAAGAAGCCATCGGGGAATTTGATATTAAATTTTTTTATGAATATGCTCATATTTCTCAATTATTATAAATGAAGTACGAGACCCCACCGTACCTACCCCTCCCTGTATGCACAGGAAACATGTTTAAGGAGCCCGGAAAAGGAAGGGGATTCCAAAGGAGGGGTGCAGGAGGAAGAAGGGGACAACCAGATGGTCCCCAGACCAGCCACGACAGGAAGATAGCGACGAGTGGTTTTGATATTTCACACATCCACGTTTTACAGAGTCCATACGTGTAGCTCTGGAGCCACACACTGTTCTCGGGGCTCCTTCGTCGGGAATCTAAAAGTGTCATCAAAGATGAATCATGGCACTGCTGATAATTCAAACGCAACAGTGAGGACAAGAGTAGGTGACGGGACACACTGGAAATGAGCAGACTGTATGCATTTGCAGTTTGAGGGCCATTATCTCATTCTGTTAGAAATAGAAGGATGAAAACTAAAAAGTCCACATGAGAAAGTTAAAAAAACAGAATTAATGATTTTAGAATTAAAAATATTTCCCTGTGGTTTGTGGCCAAGTGGAATCCTTTCTTGGCTAATGTTCAAATATCTTTCCTCTGGCAGTAATCTAATATATTTATTATCATACCCAGTGTCCTAATGCTAACATTACTCTCCCATTTACTCATACGACTGCTTTCCTTTCGCTATTTTTCCCCCTCAGTGCTGAGTTTTTAATGATTATCTATTGTAAAGGAAAAGACTCAAAAGCAAGTAACCTAGCAACGCACACAAAGGCCGTACGTTTAATGCCGCCTGCTGCTCTTCTGGCAGAAGTATGTTTCTACCATGCACACACTGACATCCGCGTGCTTTACTGAGTGGCACGGGAGGAAATCCATTCTCTCTCGCCGACACCCTCCCTCGGTGCTCTCAGCTGCCAAGGTTGATTACAACGCAGCAAATTGTGAGCCGAGCCCATCAGAATTTTGTTACCTAAAAAAACTCAAGGGAATTATGAAGTAATCCAAAAAATGAAGGCCAGATAGAGGCAGAAAGTTCTCTATGTGCCCAATTACACAAAGTCCATAAGGGCATGCTTGTTTTTCCTTAGCATTTAAAAATTCTGATTTATAAAAAGTCTGGCTGCTGGAAAATTCTATTATTTGGTCTCTGGTTATGCACTGATTTCTTAGACCATTTCAGTAACTTACAACTAGCTTTCCATTCGTGCTGTGAAAAGATGCTTTTCTGCGCAAAAGCATGACGAACATCTATCTCACCATCTTTGACTGTAGGGCTAACACTGTACTGGGAAGCAAAAACCTGAGTCTTGTCCTCAACCAGCTGTCAATTAGGTGAGTGACAGCACGGCTCTCCCTTTCCCCCTCAGGCGTGTATACTGTGGATTCACTAAGACCAACAGAAGGGCAAAAGAATCACACTTCAGGGATGGGAAAGTGAATGCCCTAGCATGACCACACATGGATCAGTGCTGGGTCCCATTGGCAGAAGGCACACCAGCACCCAAAGTCTGGCAGCCAGCAGGCATGCATCAGTAAATAAAGGCTTGCCTGAAAAGTCTGAATTCTTGCTTATCTTCACATCTCTTGGGCTGGGAGAACAACGGAGGCTCAAGAGTCATTAACCCATTGAGAAGGGTAAGGAAAACCAGCAAGAGTTGAACGAGAAGGACCCCGGCCTTGAATTCCTGGCAAAATGTTAGATTTGGAAGATTTTCAACATTTTAACACTGAAATGGCAGAGGCGGGGGGGGGGGGGGGGGGAGGGAAATATATGAATTGACTATAGAGTTAAGTCTGCAGAGTCCCTAGGTCACAATGCAAATAAAAAGTGGCCGCACTGGGAAAATGATCTTAGCATCCTAACTAAACGGGAGGGGAGAGGCACACCCATGGGGAAACTATAAAGACATGGCAGAGATGGCGGAGAAAGCGCTGTCTCTCTTTATGAGAAAAACCCACAAAGCTTAACAAAATCATCCATAGTAAAAGGGAGGGGAAAACCATAATGTCTGGAAGTTAAAGCAGGGTTCACGGTTTTTTTTGTTTGTTTGTTTGGTTTTTTTTTTTTTTTTTTTGAGGGTAGATAAGAATCTCTGGGAAATTGTAAGATGTCGCATACTTAGTAAAAAGAAGGCACAGAACACACTAGAAGCAAGCATTTATAAGCCACAAATCAGACAAATTTTTACATAATAAAATGTATAAATAATTCTCAGGACTTAACTGCAAAACAAAAAACACAAAACCAAAGTACAGAAAAACAATTAGAAAGTGGGGGAAAAAAATGAAAGGAACAGAAATTTCTCCAAAGAGGAAAGATAGATGGCCAACAGCCGCATGAAAGATGTTCCACACAGCGAGACACTGGTGTGTGTGTGTGCGCGTGCGTGCGTGCATGCATGCGTGCGTGCGTGCGTGCGTGCGTGCGTGCGTGCGTGTGTGTGTGTGTGTGTGTGTGTGAGAGGAGAGAGAGAGAGAGAGAGAGAGAGAGAGAGAGAGAGAGAGAAGAATATGAAGTGGAAACATCGCTCTAGCAAACATTTCGGCAGTTTCGGCACTGTCTTATACAACTACACGCACGTCCCATGACTCCGCAGTCAAACTCTCAGGCAGTTATCCCAGAGAAATGAAAAGTTATGTCCACACAAAAACACGCACACAAATATTCATGACAGCCTTTTCATAACAGCAAAAAAAACTGGAAGTGACCCAAACGTCCTTCAAAGGGGTGAAAGATGGATGGGAGGACTATGGTGCAGTCACACCATTAAAAACTAATCAGCAATAAAGAAATCTCCTGCTACAACCTGGGTGAGCCCGCAGACGGCAGCTTACTGGGAAAAGTCTCAATAGCGAGCCCTGTGATCATCCATGCACACAACCCTAAACTGACAAAACTGTAGACATGGAGAAAAGATGTGTGGCTGCTAATAGATTGGGGGGCTGGGCGCAAATGCAAATGTGTAGAGCAAGGCAGTTTGTGTGCTGAAACAGTTCCAGATCCCATGGCGGGAAAGGCTACTTAAATCCACACGTGGGGTAAAACTGCACAAGGCTAGACGCTTACACACAGAACATACAGTTACATACAGAAATGTACATTCAGCAAACGATGAAAACTGGATACGGCCTATAGTCTAGTTCGTACTTTTATATATCCATGTCAAACGTCAGTTCCAACATTTTGATAGGGTTCTAGGATTATACAAAAATAACACAACTGAGAAAAGTTGGGGGGAGGATACCCAGGACTGTACATACCATATTTTTGCAACTTCCTGAGTGACTATAATTACTTCAAAACCTTTTACAGATTTTTTAAAAATGTATGCACAGATTTTTAAAAAGAATCCCTGTTGACCCATAGCTTCTAGAACAAAGGCAGCAGATGCATAAGGAAACAGAAAGAACGAAGGAATGGGACCAGAGTAAGGGAATCCCTGGGTCTCTCATGCAGTTTGTCAGTAGCATCCAGAAGACCACACACAATATAGTCTTCCAAGTCTCCATTTCATCTTTTGTAGCAATAGTAAGCCTATCCCACAGGCTTCTAAAACTTGGGTGTATTAATTTCAGTGAGGTCCAGTACACGTTTAGTATAAAGTAGATGCTGAAAATACATGTTTTCTTATTTTTTTAAGTACCCTATTTATTCTCCCTGTCTAAAGGAAATCCCCCCAAATGCAGGACTTCTTGCCTTAGTACATTAGGACTCCACAACAATAGCCTTAAAATAAATAACCTTTTGTCTTGGACACTTCTAAATATACAGCATAATTATCCCAATAGTCCACAGACCGCCTAGAATCAACGGGTTTTACGGTCGGTGTCTAAGAGTGCAATCCATCTGTCGCAATGGATGGGCCAGAGGTGATACCTCACCATTCACTAAAGTCCAACCTGGATCCAGGTTTTCACATCTTGTCCTAGTGCCTTCTTCTGTTTCAAGGTGCATCCAAGAAGCACAGCCACTGTGTCCCTCCTTCACTTCTTCAGGATGCCCTGGGCTGGAACCATGCCTCAGACTTTCCTCGTTTTGACTAACAATCTTGACAGTTTTGAGGCACATTAGTCATTCTGTATCAGGTCACTTGGTGGGATTTTTCTAATGTTTCTCTCATAGTAGTACCAGGATTATAAGGTTTCTACTTAAATATTTAATCCCAAATTGGGCAAAAATAATAGAAGTTTAACAATTTAAACTTCCAGAAACAAGGCATGGGCCTTCTTTCTGCTCATTGCGCTTTTAAGAAACTGCTTAGCACATCAAACTACTTCTTCAGAACAAGGTCCTTTATCATGAAACAGATGAATTCTTAAAGCAGGTCAGTCACTGTGTGAAGCAGCCACAAAAGGGCAAATGTGAGCTTTGTCTCTTGACTAACTACCCTGTTTTATTTCAATTGCTAATGCCACTGGACAGACAACTTTGATAGTCCTTTCCAACTCTTCATGGCCTTTGTTTCTATTGAAAGAACAAGTTTGTAGACTCTATCTAGGGGCTGAAGAGAAGGCTCAGTGGTTAAAAACACTGCCTGTTCTTCCAGAAGATAAGAGTTCAATTCCCAGCACCTACATGCTGACTCACAACTGTTTCTAACTCCAGTTCCAGGGGATCTGATGCCCAATTCGGGCCTCCAAGGGCACCAGACATGCAAGTGATGCACAGACATACATTCAGGCATGTAGCAGGAATCTTAACAGGTCTTCTTAATAAAATCAAACCTGAGGCCAGGTATTGGGGTGAATGCTGGCAGAGAAGCAGAACAAGCCACAGCTTCCTCACCTCGACAGTTCCTCAGCTGGTCCTGTTTCCTCAGACTGGAAGCTTCTGTGTCCTCATCCCAATGGCTCTCAGCTGAACTGCTGCTCGAAAGCCTGAAGCTTAACCAGCTAAAAGCTTCTCGTTTCTGGTCCTCACACCTTATATACCTTTCTGCTTTATGCCATCACTCCCTGGGATTAAAGGCTCGCTTTCTGGCGTTAAAGGCGTGAGTCACCAGCTTGGCTGTATCCTTGAACACATGGATTTCTGCCTCTGGAATGCTAGGATTAAAGGCGTGTGCTACCACTGCCTATCCTCTATGTTTAATATTGTGACTGTCCTGTTCTCTGACCCCAGATAAGTTTATTAGGGTGCACAATATTTTGGGGAACACAAAAACACCACACAGGCAAAACACCCACACACATTAAAAATTAATAATAATAATAACATATAATTTTAAAAAGGCTTTCCTATCTAGGAACCACATTTTTCTGCTGTAAGTTGGCAGCAGAAAACAGACAGCTACATACTTGCCAATCAAGGTCCCAGATATTGTAACAATGGCACCTCTGTGAGACACTGACCTTCACAAGATGGATTCTTAAGACATGGCATCCAATGCTATCCCTAACACAGTAAATTCAAATTTGCCATGCATATTAGATTCGAAAACCCCACAGAAAGATGGTTTTCCCTCAAATGTTTGATGCCTCTGAGTTATACTAACACATGCAATCTTTTCTACACCTTCTCTCTTTTCTGTTTTGTTAAAAAGCACCAACAACTCATTATATTGAATGTTCATGATCTGTACATATGAGCTGCCTGCTCATAGAGAAACTGTGACTATCACACATGGATTCTGAAGCAAACTGAAACCTCCTCCAGTCCAAGGGTGGGCCTGAAGTGACTTAGCAAATCGGCATTTTCACCCCTCAGCACAGGGTGAGGAAATATGACCTTCGTAGTCTAATCAAGATGAATCTAGCACTCTAGTTTAGAACTGCTGGAGCCACGTGGTCAGGCTTCTGTGCATCATTCCAGCCAAACAGCAGCCTATAGGATGGAAAACACCTTTACCAGTGATACATCTGACAGAGGGTGAGCACCGAGAACTGCCCCCCCCCCAACCAACTGAACATTAAAACAACAAATAATAGAACTTAAAAAATGAGGTACAGCCGGGCGGTGGTGGCGCACGCCTTTAATCCCAGCACTCGGGAGGCAGAGGCAGGCGGATCTCCGTGAGTTCGAGGCCAGCCTGGTCTCCAAAGTGAGTTCCAGGAAAGGCGCAAAGCTACACAGAGAAACCCTGTCTCGAAAAACCAAAAAAAAAAAAAAAAAAAAAAAAAAAATGAGGTACAGAACTAAACAGAGTTCGCAAAACGATGACATACAAATGGCTGAGAAACAGTTAAAGAAGTGTTCAACATCCTTAGCCACCAGGGAAATGGAAATTACAACTATTCTGAGATTTCATCTTACCACCAAATGGCCAGGATCAATAAATGGCAGCACACACTGGGGAGGATGTGGTGAAGGAGAGCACTTACTCATTGCTGGTGGGAACTGCGAAATGATCCAGCCAGTGTAGAGGTTCCTGAGAAAGCTAAAAGTCAATCTACCATGTGATCTAGCTATACTACTCCTGGGAATATACTCAAAGCACTCTACAGCTTACTACAGAGATACATGTTCATGACTATTCTAGCCACAATAGCCAGAAACTGGAGATAGCTTAGATAACCATCAACTGATAAATGGATAGTGAAAATGCAGTACATTTACACAATGGAATATTATTTAGCTAAGAAAAATGAAATTTTGAAGTTTTCAAGTAAATGAGTGGAGCTAGAAACAATCATCCTCAGTGAGGTAACCAAGACCCAGAAAGACAAACATTGCATGTTTTCTATGTGTGACTGTTAGCTTTTAAGCTTTATATATATATATACTTCATATATATATATATATATATATATATATTTCATTTAGAATATTCATAGAATTTAGATAGTTAGAAAAGGAGGGTGAGTGTATATGGGCGTGGGGGTAGGGTGTGTGTCTTACAAGTATGGGGAAATAGAATATGTTGTGATAAAAGGAAAAGAGGAATTCAAAAATGATGATCAAAGTGGGAAATGAGATAGCAGGGTAGAGGAGGGAGTCTGGGGAGGGTAACAAACCCTAATGGCCATTTTAAAAGCCACTTAAAATCTAACTGAATTAAAAGGGGAAAGAATAATATGGCCACTGGCAGGAAGAGGCAGGGGATATAACCTGGGGTGTGAGGGTTTGAGGAAAATGTGAAAACTCAAAGACAGGCAAAGAGAAAGTAACAAAATTATCTAGGAGCTTCTGCTCGCTTTGAACACTTTTGCAAACCTAAACTCAGATTCACAGGCGTGTGTGTGTGTGTGTGTGTGTGTGTGTGTGTGTGTGTGTGTGTTAGTATATCCCCTATTGGCATAAGTACGTTACATTTCTTATTACCATTCCATGAGCAACGGTCTTATCTCACATTCATTTCAACACCCAAACCTGTCAGAACGGTAGCCTGCATATCCTGGTGTTCCCTAGCCTGCCCACCTGACTCCTGCAAGTCTACCTTGTACTGCAGCTCCTAAACTGGGCTGCACATTTTAGCTACCCTCAGAGCTTTGAAAACAAAATCTGGGGTCCTCCACCCAAGCACTGATGGAATAATGATCCTAGAGTACAATCAGAGCATAGGATTTTAAAGGATGTTTGAAAATCCCAGGGTCAGTAATAAATGACCTCTGAACCTTTGTAGCCCACCTTTTTCAGCTGTGTGTACTGCAAGGGGGAATGAGAGGGGTGAGCCACGGCGGGGGGGGGGGGGGGGGTGTTTTCTCATAAAGTTCCACACTGCTGGAAGAAGATGAGAGACGAAAAACCAGTGTGCAGAAAGCAGTCCTAGAAATGAGGTGATTATGACTGACATGAGGATTTTAAGGAAAAAGAAACTCTGGATAGGGAGGCAGATGCCAGGGAAAGACTGGAGGGGAAGAGTTAGGAGGAGCTGCCAAAAGCAAAACTTACCAAGATGCAAACTTCTCTCCGCTATAGAACCATCTGGACAGCGTCCACACACAAGAGTATAAACCTACTCACTGAACTATGATAAAGAAACGTTCTGTGAGGGATTTTAATGTCTCAAGACTCGTGTATATTGGGAGCTAGTATATCCTTAGTTAGAACTCAGGACTAACTGTTTTATCACTTTTCTATGGTGCTTAAGAAAAGTGATAATTCTAAAGCAGTAAACTTCAATTTATATCATGTGTATAAGCAACACAGTGATCCAAAAAGCACTGCTAGGATAAAATGGACCGAGAAAGTGAGTTTGTTTAACTAAAGGAACACTAAAAACATCATTCCAGATAAGTGACAGCCTCTCACATACCCACTGATCACACACAAGAGCTATGGAGTGGGGGACTTCATTTACTGCCTGAATCTTTTTTCCTTTGTTTTTGTTTTTGTTTTTCAAGAGAGGATTTCTCTGTGTAATAATCTTGGCTGTCCTAGAACTTGCTTTGTAGACCAGACTTGCCTCATACTTTAACCCCAAGAGCTGGGATTAAAGGTGTGTGCCACCACCGCCCAGCTTCACTACCTGCGTCTTAGGATGGGGACCCTGAAGCATGTCCAAAGCCAGCCACTGGGTTCCTCCATAGATGCTGGCTGGTGATGAGGGAGAAATCACAATTTCATATTCTTCTTGACACAAGCTTTTCTGCACTTTTCAAGTCCTCTCTTGGTAAAATCATATGCCCTGACAACTGTCTTTCATTTATACACCAAAACAAGAGACCACACAGAAGTCCCCCTAACTGAAGATGGAGGAGCAGGTACCAGTTTCGAATGAACACTCCTCAGTTTAGAAGACATCACAGGCAAGCTTCCATGGGGGGCAAATTAAAGGAAATAAAGGAAAAGTGATGATAGTTTCCTGCACCAGGGCAGACCTCTTAGCTGCTGAATTGTGTACATATATGCACTCCATGTCATGAAGATCTAGAGATGAGCATCGCTGCTTATCAGCACACACCTCGAAGGCAGGTACAGGTACATCATACATCACCCTTCTCTTCTGCTCAACCCGGAGCCTTTTCTACCCACCACATGAGAGTAAGCTCCATGAGACTATCCGATGGCCTTAGTTAGCAGGTGACATCAATCCAAACACTTACAAAGCACATGAAGTGAGAAGGCACACCTGACTTGACCGTGGCATTTTCCCTACCAGAACATCATGTGTACTGGTCCACAGTTCATGAGATGTAACTGGGAGCAGAGAACAACAGGAAATCAGCAAGTGAGCATTTCATGTTGTGGTTATTATTTATATTTAGGGAGGCCATTAGACATGGCTCTTCTGTTTCCTATACTAGGTGTTTTGAGGTGAAACCTTTCCCAGCCTCAGTAGGGGAATGGGATACTCATCAGGCTGGCGCTAACGAACCAACTACAAAAGGTTAGAGATCAGCACCACTGAGGCAAACCTCATTGTGCTTCACTGAGACAATAGGAAAGTGTCTTCTCAAAGTTGGCACACAGAAACCAATTCAGATGTGATCCAATGAGGTCAGGCTACACCTCAAACTTACAGCAGAACTTGGCAATGTAATAGTCAACTATGTGGTAATGGTTTTCAAGGCATGAAAGGGTCATGAAGAGCAGCTAAGACCAGGTACCATGTGGGAACAGTCAGGGTCCCTGAGAAGAGGCACCAAAAAGCCACTGGTGAAGGTGAAGCCTCAGTTACAATGGAGACCCCAAAATACTTGAGATGCCAGGACCATGTGGTGTCCACCAAAGAAAGCTATTGGTATGGAAAGCTGGCTGCCCAAGCCCTTTGAAAGCCAGAAGATTACACTATCTGTGAGTGAGTCACAGATAATTGGACATAGAGCTATAGGATTTGGATTTACAAAGATAGATTTTGGTTTTGCTTTGGAGTGATTATTTTTTGCACAGTTCTTCTTTTGGCATAAGAATATTTAAGTACACAACTTTTTTTTTTTTTTTTTTTTTGGTTTTTTTTTGGTTTTTTTGAGACACGGTTTCTCTGTGTAGCTTTGCGCCTTTCCTGGAGCTCACTTGGTAGCCCAGGCTGGCCTCGAACTCACAGAGATCCGCCTGGCTCTGCCTCCCGAGTGCTGGGATTAAAGGCGTGCGCCACCACCGCCCTGCTCACAACTTGTTTTTTATTTTATAGAAGACTGTACTTTTAAAAAAGACTTTGAGACAGGCGGTAGTGGCGCACACCTTTGATCCTAGCACTTAGGAGGCAGAGCCAGGCGGATCTCTGAGTTCAAGGACAGCCTGGTCTAATGAGAGATCCAGGACAGTAACCAAAACTACACAGAGAAACCCTGTCTCAAAAAAAAAAAAAAAAAAGATCTGAACTTTTGAAGTGTTAGAATTTGAGGCTTTGGAGGCATTTGGAATTGGACTGTATTTTCCTTTTTTAAAATTTTATAATTTAATTTTACATATCAGCCATGGATTCCCCTGCCCTCCCCCAACCCACCCCCCATTCCCACCTCCTCCAAGGCAAGGACTCCCCTGGGGATTCAGCTCAGTCTGGCAGATTCAGTTGAGGCAGGTCCAGTCCCCTCCTCCTTGCACTAAGGCTGAGCAAAGTGTCCCTGCATAGGCCCTAGGTTCCAAAAAGCCAGCTCATGCACTAAGGACAGGTCCAGGTCCTACTGCCTGGGGCTTCCCAAACAGTTCAAGCTAATCGACTGTCTCACTTATCCAGAGGGCCTGATCCAGTTCCATGGGGGCTCCTATCATGGTATGAACAGGGGTGGGAAATGATGGTTTCAAGTGATGTGCTTGGGCATCCGTTTGACAAGGCTGGAGGTGCTCCCTAATTTTAACTGTCAACATAAGTAGAACCACAGGGAAGAAAGTCATATTGAGGAATTACATGGATCAGGCTAGCCTGTGAGTCAAGTCTATGGAGGACTGTCTTAAGGGTTAAGAAGATTCGGACCATTCTGGACACCACCATTTTCTAGGCAAGTAGTTGAGAAAGAAAGGAAGCAATGGCCTATTGATTTGTCTTTCTTCTTGACTGTGGATATGATGTGACTTGCTGCTTGAATTCTTGCCTTGACTTCCTCAAAGTGATGTACTATACCATCAAATTGTAAACCAAATAAATCCTTTCCTTTCCTAACTCGCTTTTTTGGTCAAGGTGTTCATCACAGCCAAAAAACAAAACTGGGACAGTGGGATACATCACAGAGACAATGTCAAAATAAAAATCTACTCTTATCTGTTTCTTTCGAGTGTAGTCAAATCTGGGTTCTCTGAAAGTCCTATGGATTCACAAAAAAAATACAACTGTGGGCATGCTAATGAAATATATTTACTTATTTAGGTATGCTTAAAAGAGCTACTGAGGATTGACTTCAGAGCCCCCACCAAGCTCACAAAAGAATCCAACATCATTCTCACGGCATGTCAGCAACCTGTCAATGTCAATGTCCAAGTACTTAAATTACCCATTCCGCAGGAGCCCAACTCAGACTACCCCCTCTCCCAAGGAATGTGGTTACGCAAACAGTGAATGTTTATAGAGAGTTTGGTGGAAATTCAAGTCACAGCTCAGTAAGGTCCATTGATATCTGTGTCCCTTTTCATCCAAGTTGCTCCTGGTCCACTGCCAGCATTGCGTACCCATGGTAGGCACCACCGACCCATCCTAACACTCGTCCCAAATGAAGTGCTTTCCCATATGAAATCTTGGCAACTCCTCAAAAGGGGCAATGGGCTGCCCATGAAATGGACCTGTTGACTTTCAATAGACTACACCTTCTTAAATGATTTGTTAGAACATCACTTTTCCAAAACATGAGCTTGTCTAAGTGGAAGTGACATTTGCCTAAGAGGACTGCCTTTCTAGGTAGTTTTAATTAGATTATTACTCATTTCATAATTTAGGTGTGCTGCATCAGGGTATGATAAGAAAATATTCCACTTTTATGATATTGAAAATTTCATCTCAGTCAAAACTAACATCTTTTTTAGAAGCTCCTCTTGCAGTCTATTTACATTTCATAAATGTGGTCACTGTTGCACATGTATGAACATAAGGAGATATTCATTAATTTTATAAAGCAGGAAGACAATAGGAACACACCCCCTATCATTCACTGCAGTCAACAAAACTAAAATCTAAATAGTAAATAACCTATCAAAGTTGGTAGGAAGGGGGATGATTTCTCACTTTTAATGATTACACAGAAGTTTAATTCAATATTGTACTATGAAAATGTTTAATCTGATAAAATATCTTTTGTTCATTTGAAACGAATATGAAAATGCCCATATTTAGTGTATAATTTTAATAGTATTTGTACAAAATAATGCTTATAAAAATGTTTCCTAGTTCACTGAGGATTTAGAAGCAGATACAAACATGTGGCCGATAAGTCAATCCTGAAAATGAGAGATGGTTTATTTTGTTCAAAAATATTTTTAAAAGAATTGCTTTCAATCATTTTAATTAGATAAAATATATTTTAAATTAACACTCTAAATTGTCTCATCAGATTCACCAACAATAAATATGCATAAAGAAGGGACAACATGGGATCGCTGTTATGTAAATTAAATATAAAGATTATCTTAATAGGAAACTAAATTCTTACACTCTGACATCTAGAAGTTGTAGCGATCTGATTTCCCACACTTCTGCAACACAGTCAGTGTGCAGCTCCTCAGGCATAAGTAATGAGAAAAGCTGCCTTGAACCAAGGAATCCATGTTACATAATCACAGTGGAAATGTGTTGAACAACCAGAGAAAGTTCATGATGTTCAATGGTGGTGATGATAAAGTCTAATGGTTTAGCTGAATGTCCTCTATATGGAGGCTCTCTGACTCTTCAAAGGTCATAATTTGGTGAGGTAGAAACTACCAATAGAAGAACTGAGAATTATAGTTAGAATGTTGCATAAGGCCACACATCTAGTAAGAATCAGCCCAAATTCTAATTCCTAGAATTAGAATTAACTCCTTAGTGTTCCTTCCAACACTAAGAAGTGAGAAGAAACATACAAGTTGTGTTATATTTTTTTTCAATATCAAAAATTTCACCAGTTGAGGATATGCCATGAATATTCTCTGAAAGCTGAAAGTTTACCTGTCTAACAAGACTATTGATTTTCAGCTGGATAATGCCCTGAGTCCCTACAGAGAAACCAGAGGACTTTGATGTGCTTCCACTTAAACATACACCACACGTGTGTACGAATACATACACACATACATATGTATACACACATACATCTGGCAGATAGCAATGATTAATTGCACGTCTGTCTCCCAAGTAGATAGCTAGAAACCTGAGGTCAAAGGCCTTATCTTTTTAACTACTGATGGTTACATCTTGTAAACATAAATGAGTAACTGAAATTAATTTAGTCTGGTTTTAAGAGCTCAGCACTGATTGTCGGGGTTCCATGGCCATACCTGCAGAGCATGCAGAATACACATGAGGATTTGAGGAACTCTGGAGACAAAACTCCGGCGGACAGAGGACCACAGAGGGAAACACCTCAAAATAAAACCTGGGGCTTCCGGGAAAAGCAGGTGTCAGAGGCAGCAAATCCACTCTGCAGTTAGCAGGGAAACCCAGTTCTACATATAACTGTTCTGGCCTTTATGCCTTGAAAGTAATTCTATCCTGGGAACGCTGTTATGAGGGAAAGGGGCTCATCTTCAAGTCTCTAGACTTGCACAGGCTATGGGAAAAAGTGAAGAGAACACCGTAGGTAGAATACCTACGTGAAAACACCCATGTATTTTTCCTTGCTATGAGCACATTGCCTTATATGACAATAGTGACCATGAAGGTCTCACTAACATTAATGACGTGGAAACAGCAGCTTGGATCATGCAGGTAGGCTCAATGTAATCTTAAATTCTTAAATTTGAAAAATATTAAAATATTTCCCCAGCTCTGATCAGGAGCAGGAGACAGAGGAAGGTTCAAGAACACAACCTCACTGGCTTTTAAGATGGACAAAGAGTCACGACGCACTGGATGTGGTTAGCCTCTAGCAGCTATAAGAGAATCGTCTACAGAGGAATAGTGCTCTGTCAACACTTTGCCTTTAGCCTACAGAACCGTGCACTAGACTCTAGCTCCTACAGAATTAAAAGAAAGTATATTTGTGAGGGCTCGAGCTACTAAATCTGTGGTGGTGTGTTCAGGCAGCGATAGGAAACTTGCAGAGATATCTGTATTCTAGGGCAAGGCTACCCCTTAAGGGTGAAGGCGAGAACTACAGAGGCAAGGGAGAGGCAGCAGTCAGGAAAGGAGACCACATCTGACCCCAGTGAGCAAATCCAAAGAAAACAGCGATGGACAAGGCAGATAGGGCCAGCCCTTTTGTCTCTGGAGAAACAACATTCTAGTTCTAAACCCCACCCCAAGATTCTGTCCTGAGAAGCCTGGTGAGAGCCAACTTAGAGCATCTAAGGACAGCCAGGGGAAGAGCGACACCACCGAGTACTCCTTGATGGTATCTCCTCTCGGGTGCTATCCAAGGTCCACAGGATCTGTGCACCAAACCAGGCCATCCTCAAAGCCCTCAGCAAACCCCTAAGCCCACGTGCAGACCTCAAGCCACTGAAAGAGGGAGGAAAAAAGTGAGGTGCTTTCTCTCTCCCAGATGGGCACACAGAAAGCAAAACTCAATACAGAAGGTTTCCTGCCCTTTAAGGAAACCTATGGGACACACCTTGCATTCATGATTATTTTCTATTAATTGCAGAGTCGTTAATGAGTGGTATTAATACATGTACTGTAATCCATCAGATATACATTTGATTCAACCTTTCTGGTTATTAGGAAGCAACATCTGATAGACGAGACTGTATTCTTGAATTGTGTGAAGAACCGGGGTCCAGGTAAAGGGGAGAAAAGACGTAGGCAAAATGGAAAGAAAAAAAAGAAAAGAAAACCATCAGATGGCATGGAAGTTTTTGCTGGCTGTGTTGTCACGTGATACAGAAGGGTGGTCGATTCTCACTTACACGCTAAATCGTTACAGTTTAGGGAAAAGCTAAGATAAGAATATAAGTATAGCTTAAATACTGAAGGTGATCAGGCTGCCAATTAAAAAGCAGCTCCCTGGGCTCCGCAAATGTTTTAACATCTGTTTTATGATTTAACTGTCAAACTAAATTATGCTAAACTTGAAATTACACTACCTATGGAAACCCGCCAGCTATCTCCACTCTTCCAGAATCTGGAACTCACAGCGCATGAAGGAAATCTTAGAAGCTACCCGAGTCCGACAGCACGCTTGACGGCAGAGATGGCCCGCACGGATACTTTCACTTTGTAAATCTCTCTAATGTGATTTTTGCTTTACAGACCAGTTTACGCTCTAACGTATGGTATCAGCTGGAAGGGAAAAAATGTTTCACTCATTCTATAAGGCGAGATATGGTAGGTGCTCTATATTTATTTAAACAATTTATTTAAACAATTTATTCTTTCTATTGTCCCAATGAAAAACTATGTCAAATAAACAATAAACCATTATTTACACTTCAACTAAAACTACCAAAATTCATTGTTACACAGTATTTCAGAGGCGATATTTTAATAAAATCAAAGAGGAAGTGTGAAAGTATAAGACAAAACCAGTAGATAAAATGCACTCTGAATAGCTCCAATATTCAAATTGATTCTCAAGAACCTGTGTTACTAATAGTAAACAAAAGTATTTTCATAAAGAAATGTGGGTGTTATAAAACAATGGCAGGTGTAAGTATATTGTTTCACTTGGGTTAAATTATGCATGTATATTTATAACAAAAAAATAATCATTGAATAAGAAACTCGACCCACAGGGGTTCCCCCTATTTAATCTGAGGAATAATGTTTAATAACCACGTGTACCAGACTAAGCAGTATAAGGTAATGACTGACGCTACCTCTGATGTGTGACGTGAGAGGAAAGCACACTCAGTGAACGTTTAGTGAAAGTTTATTTCATCATTCTGCTGAGGCTTGGAGTCCTGAGAAAGTTAACTAAATAGCCACAGTGTCAAAGCTTTCAAATGACAGAATATCACACCCACTAAAGATTTCTGAACAAAACTAGGATATGCCATGACATTCGTAATATGTAGGAAACAGAACACATACAAAACACAATCTCAAAATTACAAAAATGAAATGATACAAATAAACACTTAGGCATATGGGGGGAAGTGGAAGAAAATAAGCCAATGGTTCTTTGTGCATTTATGGTTCACAGCAGACATTTCTGGTTTTCTAGGTGTAGGATCTTTTCTATCTCATAAGTAACTCATGTATTTGTTTTTTTAATTACTATTAAAAATAGTTCATTGAGGTCAGTGTCCATCCCTTCAGCTAGGAGTCTCAAGTCCTTTGCAGTATTTTGGATTTGAAAAATCTTAGCTAGGTTAAATTGACTAAATTATAAAGTGGTTTGTAAGTTTACTTCAGGAATGATTTTTATATTTTATTGTTTTTATTTTAACTCAGGATGTTAAATATTCAAAACACATCTAGACATAGCTCCACAAATGAATTTCCTAAAACTTTAATAACTTTTTCCTTTAAGTGATTTACATACAAATAAGAATTTTCCTTTGTTATGAAATATGTGCTTCATTTTTTCTGCTAAAAAGGATGAGATAATATATTTAACATAACAACTCAGATGTTTATAGTACATTTTATTAAAAAGTGAATATGCCTTAGAGTAAACACTATACTTAATATGTTTCCTACAACAACTAGATACAGTCTGTAATTCTGTTGCCCTTCAATGATGGTCATGCTATTTTTTAGAGGATTTTTTTAAGCCAACCATGAACATACCTAAAGACTATTAAGTTTCAATTTACTGAGCTGAAAACTTAGGCTCTTTCAAGGGGATATACACACACACATACAATCAAAAATAGGTAACAGAAAATCTTTAGCCCTTAGGTTCTTTCAAGGGTGTGTGTGTGTGTGTGTGTGTGTGTGTGTGTGTGTGTGTGTGTGTGTGTGTGTGTGTGTAAAACAGAGACTCTTTAGCCCTGAAAGCAAAAACACAGGCACAGAGGCTGGATAAGCTCAGCTTTGGGGAAGCAATAGAGGAGACACAAGCTCATAACATCACTATTATTTCACAGTGTGATGGGGACTCTGCATACATTATCGCATGGATACCTGTCTGTTAGGGATGACCATCTCTGTCTTACAGATAAAGAAATCACAATGCACTATAAAACACCTCAGAAGAAGACACAGTGTTAAGAATAGCTTCTAACCCTTGTCCAATCAAATAAAACTGATTTCTCCAAGGCCATTACATTTCTGGGAGAGAAAAGCTGGATGTGAAAACTACATCTAAGATTGGGACCACATCTCCGACTGCACTGAAGTTATGTAATTGAACTAACTGGCAGGGGAGGCTGGGAAGATCAGGGCTCTGAGGCAAGCTCAGAAAAGCAGTTTCAGCGCTGCTCTGGGATGGGCTGGAGCCAGGCTGCATGAATCTCTGGAAACTGCCCTTCACCTCCCAGGAACGGGCTGTGGTTTACTTACACAAGTTGCTCATCAATTCTTGTTAGCCTCAACCCACTGTCCCATAGAATTGGGCATGAAGCCAACCCACAAGGAGACGTGAGGACAGGAGGAAGGCCAGGGAGCACTGATGACTGACTTCAATCATGTGACTCATGGGAAAGTCAAAGCTAAACCTCCACTACCTGATTTATCTGTTTCTAGAAATTTCCACATCACTTACCATTAAAAAAAAAATTCTTCATATGTGCTTTCATGCTGGTTTTCCATCAACATACACATTGTCACAACCTTGCAATGTATATTAAATACTTGCATTTTCTATAATAGCTGGTTTATCTAGACACCTATTACTGTATCTGACTATGTGTCCGGGACATTTTCACTCATTCCTCAAATTGTAAAGATATAATTCTATATTCTCTATGAAGTCTTCAGTCACCCCATCTCTGTTTAGACTATACAGTTGACAAGCTTTGTACCCGTTAATCATGTTTGGGTAAGTGTGCTTAAGGTATCTCTTGACTAAAGTGATAGTTCTCTTTAAAGACAAACTCATGGCACTTTAAACCCTAGCTATTCCTGGGGTTCAGTCTACACTGGTTAAATAAATCTGCTATTGCTTCTTTAACACTTAAGGTACAATTACACCAAATACAAAGTATTATCAGAAAGGAATACAAGAATAAAAGTATTTTGAGCAATAAAACAATGCAAAGAAATAACAATAGCTAATATTTACTGTTCAGTGAATGCTGGGCAAGGTTCCACCAGCTTTATGCATGTTGATTCATTTTACCTTAACAACAACTTCACCCAAGAGGCACTATGGTTTTTCTGATTTCCCTGTGAAGAAACTTAAACAGAGATGAAATAGCCACCTGCAGTCATCAGGAGAAAAGGGGCAGAACAGGCCTTCGGCTTCCTCTGTATTGCTCATTATATTTCTGTTCATACAATCAGCCCAGGATGCAAGAGGAAGAGGCCAAGAGCATCAGTGAAATTGAATCAACTTGGCTGGGTGTCCTGGCTCTGCGGGCAACAGGCTGTACAGGTGCAGTCTTGACTGTCATGTGTACACAGTCATGTGAGGCACACGCAGAGATGCGTGTTGTCCCCATACTCTTGCCGCAGGCTGCTCCTTCTACGTCACATGCAGCAGAAAATTCCTCTGGTGTAGCTTGACTATTTAGGGCTCTTATACACTTCTAAAACATTGAGGACCAACTCCATAAACTCAAGAAAGGGGTGGCAAGATGGCTCTGATGAGAGGAACTTGCCACCAAGTTTAAAAAATTCTTTAATTCTCTAAATGGTGGAACTTTGACCATTTGCCACTGGTCAAAGTTGACCAGTTTGACCCCACAAACCCACATGGTTAGCCAAAGTTTGGCTAACTTCAAGGATAAGCTACTGACCCACTATCATTGATGCTATATGAAGAAGAGAACATCAAGTTGTCCTTTGGCTATGGTACATGTGGCACACACACACATAAATGCACGTGAAAAATGAAAGTTAAAAAAAATAATAATCAACTGCAAAGAAAACAGGCTAAGACTTGTATGCAGTGGAAATGAGTCTAGAGATGAATCAGACATTAGCCTACGACCCTGATGAATTCCCAATCAATGAACTTCCTTAAGAATCATTTGTAAATTATTTTTTAGTGTTTTTCACTTGTCTTATAGTTTTCTATAAAAGTCTCAAATAATATTTAAGCATTATTAAGCTCCTATAGTTGCTACTATAAATACAGACCTGTATTTTGAAAAGATATACTTTCAAGTTCTATTTGGTACTTACAACAACATCATTAAAGTCTCAGATTAAATTGAGTCTTCTATGTAGAAATCAATTTCTCTGTCAATAAATGATACTTTTTACATCTTCATTTCTCCTATCCTTTTAGGTTTTCAATTCTTTCTTGTGTGCTGCTGAGGGCATCTAACATGACAATAAATACAATCAGAGCAAGTTACCTGTGACTCCTAGAGCAATTCAGCTTGACCTTGAACAAACCAAGATTCAATTTTTTATATCTTCATCTATGTTTATGAATGAGATTCTTCTACACTTGAATGTCCTTAAATTGGCATTGTCAGGGTTTGAAGTTATACTAACTTCATAATTTGATTTAAATTTCATAAAATGAATAGCTTAAGTTCTCACTTCTCTTTTAGAAGATTTTGACAGCCAGTGGAGCTTAACAAAAACATGCAGTTGGGTCTTTAGCTAACTTCAAGGATAAGCTACTGACCCAATATCATTGATGCTACATGAACATTTTGATTTTCCTTTTTAATCGAGTCAACTTTGAAAATTTTTACTTTGAAAAAAAATTCAGAACTCTACAACTGGCATTTATGAAATTAAAACTATAAGTTCTGAAGGACATTCAAAAAGAATATATATATTTCATGTTAACTAAATAAAGTCCAGAAATTCAAAATCAGAATGAAGCAATGGTAAAAAGATATTAACCATTTTTACCTCATCCCAATTCTAGTGATGATAATAATGATCTACATATTTGTAAACACCTTTTATAAGACTGTTTAAGAGAACTTATAAAAATACTGAAATTCTCTTAGTGTGCAGATTTTCTTATATTCTGTTGACAGTTTCCAGGGTATGTTTATATCATTATGATAGTACTACTTTTGAATCCTTCACTTATCCTCATAGCCTTTCTTATTTTTAAAAAGGAAGAAACTATTTTCTAAATCTTGTTTCTCTTTAATACTCCTTTACGTTTATTTAAAACAATCGTTAATTCTGTTTTTTCCCATTAAATTACAATTCTAACTTTAGTAAAACAGTGGACAAATTGATTAAAGCTATGACACTAAGTGCATGTCTCACTGTATGCATTCAGCATCTATGAGACTCAAAAACATAGATTCTCTCTCTGCCTCCTTCCTGCCCTCATTCAATAGCACATCTCCCCACCCCACTTTAAATTTCTGCAAGTGATGTGAGGCAGAGAAAGCATCCTTGGGGAGCTTGACTGTACACAGAGCCTCTACATCACATTCCTAGCAGGCTTCTTCTCTATTCAAAGTCGTATGGCAGAGATTTGTTCATTTACCTTAAATTGTCATTTAGAATCCTAGAAGAAAACTGCTACTTGTTGTTTCCTAGAACACCATAAGGAATTTTCAACATAAAACTTGTACTTTCTTAAAGCCTCCTAAAATGCAGTTGACCTCAGACACCAGCTTTAAGACCAAGATCAACCTAATCTGTGGCCATATGGTGCTGCCAGGGCTCAGCAAAAGCATAGACTTCAAGGTGACTTACATGTCCAGAGCAGTGCAAATGGTCTCTGAAATAATTACATGTTAAAGGCATATAAGAAAACAATTCTAGACGCCCATATGTAAGGATGGGGGGAGGGGTTAGGAAGAGGGTAGACAATCTTTCTTTAATTGGGAGGAGTGCGAAGAACGAAAGGGCTGTGATGGAATCTCAAAGGCATTCATTCGCATGTGCATCCAATTTTCTTGAGCTGTAAGAGGCCATGTACGATTTTCCCTTTGACATCTCAGAAGTTCATGCCACCTCCTTCATAACAGTTTAGGATGAAAAGAAGATGAAGATTTCCCTGAAACACCAGCCCAGGCACACAGCAGTGTCTAAGAGCAGTCACATCTATACTCTGTTCCCATTAATGCAAGCATGACTGGGAGTGTGTGTGTGTGTGTGTGTGTGTGTGTGTGTGTGTGTGTGTGTGTGTGTGTGTGTGTGTAAAGGTTATACTTTGCTTGATTTGGGGGAACAGGGAACAGAATGCAAACTTAATAAAGGGCATCATGGGTGAGGAGTTTCCCTCTTCTTCTAGATGGAGCCACAGGCTCTACCAGCCCAATACCCAAATAGCAGCTTCACCTACAAATCAACAAGCCCCCACACA
Source organism: Peromyscus maniculatus bairdii (assembly GCF_049852395.1). NCBI lineage: Eukaryota > Metazoa > Chordata > Mammalia > Rodentia > Cricetidae > Peromyscus > Peromyscus maniculatus. Next base: position 80,231,372 of record NC_134858.1, read on the forward strand.
CACACACACACTCTTTTCACAATTAATGCAAACAAAACCACCTCTATTGAAACTACAGAGCAGGCACACGCAAGTGTGAGGCCATCACAGACAAAGAGCCAGTTGTCACAGAAGACCGGTTGCACTCTCAGCTCTGTCACCGCAGAGTCACACAACTGAGAAACAAATGTAAAAATACAGCCTTCGGAAACAACATCACTCCAATGAATTTTATTTCTGCAACATGTCTGCCTCTATTTCTCAATAGTAAGAAAAAAAAAAGCAAAAGAAGGAACACAGGATTATCTAATTGTGTATACTCCTTTTTTATATTTAATGTTTATTTTGAATGATTTGTGCATTCCTCCAGAATGCAATAAATAAAACTTTGAAGGACAATAAGAAATTGTTAAGATCCCCTGTGTCATAACTCCAGTTACTCAGCCAGGAGCATCTGAACACTGGGAAACACCGGCTGAATAGCAACATCAAGATCAAACTCTCCACACTCAGAACACAGCCTCAGGTCAGACGTCTATGTCTTTAAAGAGCTGAGCACTAAGGGGGTGGGTGGGCTCTCCAAGTTTCTCCTGCCAGCAGTATGGATGTTTATTGAAATTTGAAAGCTTGGGTTATCTATAAACTCTTGAAATACACAATATAAAATCTAGCTCTTGTAAACACGGTGAAACGACACTAAAAATCCTTCCTACTTGTGCTTATTCAAATGGACCAAGTATGACAAAGCAATCTTTATACTACTGGGTCACTTGATAATCCATGTCAAGTTACCTTGCTGCTTAACCAAAACAAAAACAAAGATAATTTAGCTAAAGATTACATAAAATATTAGCCTTTCTGTCAATAAAGCTTATGGCAGGTATACTTAAATGACTGAAAAGCTATTACAGGACTAACCCCAGTGTTCTGAACATAATAAACATGCTGATAAACATTTAATTGAAATATTTTTCAACTTTAAAGGTGAGCTATGGCATGTTTCTTCTATAAAAGACAGATTTAGAGCAATTCAACTATGCAGAATTACATGGCCACAGCTGAAATCAGCTACCTACTTGCAATATGATTTTTGCTCAAGTTGTACACCCTTTCTGTACCCAATCATTTCCCCTGTGGAGATGACACTAGTTCCTATTTCATAGTCATGTTTTGGGTTGCAGCTTTAACAATACTACTAATAAAATAATCCTGGTAAAGAACTTAGGAGTCTGATGGGCGATATAGCTGAACAAATATTGGCTATGTGTCCTTCACTGTATTTTAACTCATATGGTCTCCATCTTCCTTAAACAGAATACTGGCAAATCAATACTTTTTTTTTTTCTTTTTGGTTTTTTGAGACAGGGTTTCTCTGTGTAGCTTTGTGCCTTTCCTGGTACTCGCTTTGTAGACCAGGCTGGCCTCGAACTCACAGAGATTCGCCTGCCTCTGCCTCCTGAGTGCAGGATTAAAGGCGTGCACCACTACCACCCAGCACAAATCAATACTCTGTAGGTTAAGAGAGAAATAAAAAAAAAAAAAAAAGCTTTTCAAGAGGGGAAAAAAAACGGTACTACTTTGCCTTAGGGCTTTTAAAACATAAGGTATGGGAGCTCAAGTAGTTAAACACTCTCAGACCCTCTTCTCAGAGCAGGGGGTCCCTGTCAGTGCTTTCTAGGAAAGGTACCTAAGTGGATATTGTTGTCCAGTGATAAACAGAAATAATAAAAACAGAGATGGCTCTAAGGCCATTCTGCATGGCAATGAAAAACACTGTATGGTGCCACCATATGAACTGGTCCTGAACACAAAGAAACTGGCACTGGATATCGGGCTGTGTATAGACAAGGGTATGACAAAAAATGGCAGAGGAAATTGTGTTGATAAAACTTTAAGATGGACAAAAATCAGACTAAATGATTGAGCTTCTCAGGGAAGCCATTTGCTTATTGTCTCTTTCACAGGCATACTGGGTTTGAGGGGCACGTGGGTTTAACCATGTTTAAAAACTGTGTCTCCAGTCTCCCAGATTAGCTATTACGGTGGCATTGTCTCTATACTAGTGGATTCTGATGTAGATGGGGAAAATCCTGCTGCTGGAACCATGGGATGAGACAGAATCAGAGCTCGGGAATATCAAGTGAATACGTTTCTCCATAAGACTGTATCTGCCTCCTAAAAGTCCCTCTCCCTATGCACACCAGCATGCCCACTTCGTTTTAAAGCATTGTTGTGTCACTTACACATCACGGCCACACTACATGTTTGATCCCAGCATAACTCATACTTCGTCTTAGTCCAAGATTTTGTTTCAGCAAAATTCATGCAATATATTTCCTTCACCAGCATAACCAGACTTGAAGCTAAAGAAAGATAAAAATACAGTTCTGGAAAGAGCTGCCTGCGTGTTCCCAGTCTGACCAGCCAGCGAGCCTGGGCTGCTTCTTAGGACCAACACCTAACAAACGCTTGCTGGTTTCCTTTTCCTAGAAAACATTTTTAGCTTCTCTTTGACAACATTGCTTTTGCCAGAAATTCAGCATTTAAAATGCCCAGCCCACCAACATGTCTCAAGGCAACCATGTTAATATGATTACAGAGCTCCTTTTGCAAAGCAAAAAGTACTACTGAACTTTTGGCATTCTGAAGAGATCATTTACAAAAATTATAAAACATGTATGATTCACCTTAAAAATAATGTAATATGATATCTTAATCACACCATGAATGTAAAATATAGTTCAATCCATGCAAGATACTTCCCTGAAGCTTTTCATTGTGACCTTCCCCTACAGCTCTGAAATGCACCACAGAAGCACCACAAACACACTTTATTTTTCTTTTGTCTTTTTGTTTTAAGACAAGGGCTTGCTATGTAGCACAGGCTGCCCTCAACACCACAAACCTCAGCTTCTCAAGGGATTAAAGGTATGTGCTATACTATACCCTGTTCACTACTTAATGTTAAATATTATAAGATGAAATATACTGTAAAAAAAAAACACAAAAATATACCTCTCTTTTTTTTTCTTTTTTGAGACAAGGTCTGTGTAGCCCAGGCTACCCTAGAACTCTTGATCCTTCTGAGTGCTAAACTTATGAGATTATAAGCATGTGCCACTACATCAGGCTGAGAAAATTTTCCCTTTTTTGAGATAGGGTCTCATGGAGCCCATACTGGCTTCCAACTCACTATACAGATGAGGATGACCTTGAACACCTTCACCTCCCAAATGATGGGATTACAGGTGCATGCTACCATGCCCAGCTGAGAAATCTCTTCTCTGGCTATTGTCTCCTTTTGGATACAAAAAGATATTGCCCACTTGGGGGGGGGGATCTTTTACCTATCTGAGGGGGAAAGGTGCATATCTTACAGAGCATTTAAAATTTAGAAAAACTGGTGTTGTAGAAAGATACTATTATGTGTCCCCCCCCCTCTAAAAAGGCCATTGGATTACTACAGCACTGCATGTGTCAAAGCACAAGGCACTCTAGGACTGTCCTAGCAAGACAGAAGATATGCCAAAGAGACACACCGGTATCCTTCCCTTCTTAGGTTGGCTATCAAAACTATCGACATAATGGTCCCCAAGTAACTGGAATCACCCCAGGAAATCATATGCTGGGAGAAGAAAAAGGCTGAAGCCTATCACCAGCCAGAGGAGGACCCTGTCCTCCAGGAAGAGACTTCACACAGTTCAGACCGCTTACAACTACCCTGCAGGAAAGCCTAGAGCTGAGACAGTGATGGGTCAGTGGTGGACTGGACTACACCTCCATCAGGCAGGACTGCTTAGTTATACCCACCCATGTCCCCCATTTAAACCCAAACCTCATGTCAGAACCCTCGAGATGAACTTGGAGGTCACTGGCCCTCTTTATCTCCTCCTCCAGATGTGGCCACGATAAATAAATTTCTTTCTCAGCTTTTCACTATTTCTTGTCTCTTTAATTGACATAATGAGAACAGTGGTTAGACTACCATTTGAAGGCTCCCAAGCCCAGACTTTTAGTAATATACTTTCAGGTTTCATAATTTACATGAGTTTCGCTGTAAAATTTACATGGGTTTGAGACTACTAAACATGAAAATACAGTTTTGTTTCAGATCAAACATGTAAAGGAGAAGGGAACAACTTCACTAATACTCAAGGAGGTCACTTCATATGGGTCCATGTTAAGTACAGACTGTGTCCCACCAAAATTCTATGTTGGAACCTAATTCTTGAGGTAATAAACACTGTAAGTGAAATTTTATTATTTTTTTCTGGTATTTTTAAGAGAGTTCAACAAACATAGATTTGGGAGCAGGTTGTTAATTTTTCTTCTTGTCTTTTAAAGATGTCATGGCCTCCATTGTTTCTGAAGAGCATCCAGCCATCATTTGTCTGCTCTCTTCTGTATGTACTGTTACTTCTAGCTGCAGGCTAAAGGGGAATTAACTTTCTGTAGTAAACTTTGATAAGCACTTAATTCAGTATGAATCATATTCATATTCTAAAGCCTTATTCAAAATATGGTGTCCTGAAAAAGAAAACAATAACAGAACACCTTAAGAGATGTAGTCATGTGCCTAGGGCATCTTTGTCTTCTCTGGGGCATTCTTCCATTTTTATCTGCTCTGTAACTGTCTTGAAACTCTTTCTTCTAGCCTTATGTGCAGTTATTTTTTAGCCACCAGTGTGGACTGGGAGTACAGCTCAGTGGCACAATAGTGTATATACTGTAGGCAAGGTCCTTGTGTTCAGTCTTCAACATGCAAGTACACACACACACACACACACACACACACACACACACACACACACACACGAGAGAGAGAGAGAGAGAGAGAGAGAGAGAGAGAGAGAGAGAGAGAGAGAGAGCGTTTATATTCTTTCAAGGAATAAGAATAATTTTGCATTTGTTGAGTAGGATTCTAAAAGGTGAGGTCTCTTCCTATAGACACAGGTAGGATCTAACATTAAAACATAAAAACACCTAATCACTAACTTGACTGCTGCTCTCCCCAACCACTAGGCTTCCCAACACCATTGTTACTTTAGCTATTTAATACAGAAAAAGATGCTAGACCATGCGAATCATCTATAAACCCCAGAGTAATCTCTAAAATGTATGCGCAGTTAAAGAAGTCTTTAATGGGGGGCAGGGGGGGGCGGGTTATAATACTTTGTATTATAATGAGCATTGGCTTAAAACCTTACAGTAAAATGCAATCCACATTAGGATACTTTTGGAAGACTACTGTGCTTCAGACAAGCAAAAAGGCTACAACAGTGTTTTATGAACTGAAGGTCATTTCAGGGAGGGAAACTCAGGCTATACACAAACACCTAAGATGCTACTTTCTTGTATGAGTAATGCCTATATGCATATATTTGTTCATAAGCTACTATTTTTTCATATGATTTTGATAATTCCTACTAGTTTCTTTCTCTGAGGTGATGTGCTACTAAACAAGTTTCAGTAGAACAATTTCAGACCCTGTGACAGGATTAAATGTAATTGAAAGGAAGCTTGCTGAAAGAATAAACACACGAACGGTTAATGATTCTCCACACAGCTTTGATTTGCCTCGAGAGAAAAATGCGGTCTGCCCTCACAGCAATTATTTAAAAATCCCAGCCTAATAAAAAGAGAAAGTAACTACTAATGGGTTCATTTTTTTTACAAGCACTGATTTGTAACATTATTAAAAAGTCAAAGGTATATTAAGTCATATGAATATATTTTTATCTTCACTTTGTGCATAATACTAGCTACTGCATACCTAATCTAAGAGAGAAAAATACATTAGTTTAAACACATAGGAAATATTGATGTTCTGAAACTATTAAGGATCACTCAGCTTCCATTACAACAAACAAGCTACTCTGTGACTCCCAGGAGTCGCTGCTAAGCATATGGATGTGAAGGAGCAGACACTCATTTCCAGAATAAGAATTCAGTGCAAACTACATTACATTTGTAAGAAGTGACCACTGAGACCAAATCTAGCATGTCTGTCATTGGTCACGTGTCTCAGGGTCTTGGGCAATAAGAGGCCCAAATGTGATTTACAAAAATTGCTACTTAGCATCTGAGACTGAAGAGATGGTTCAGTGGCTAAGAGCACTGGGCTGTTCTTCCAGAGGTCCTGAGTTCAATTCCCAGCAACCATATGGTGGCTCACAACCATCTATGGTGGGATCTTATGCCCTCTTCTGGCATAAAGGTGTATATGCAGATAGAGCACTCATACATAAAATAAATAAATAAATCTTTTTTAAAAAGTTGTCATCTGAGGTTTGAATTCACATTTTGTTCTTTCACCCTCTCTGTTAAATGATTGCCTGTATTATCTTTGGAAAAAAAGGATCAAAAATGTCCCCAGTCTCCCTATGGACTGTATTTATGGTTTAGTTTACTGCACTGATGGCTTAAAAAGTTTTATTTTGATGACAAAAGATCTTCAATTAAATCTCCAACCATAAAAAAAAAAAATTGCTACTTAGTATGGTGATATTTTATTTGTATAATATAGTGATATTTTGTTTGTACTGAAATGTGATTTTATTTGTATGTTAATAAATAAAGTTGCCTGGGGGTCAGAGCTAATAGCAAGCCATAGCAGAAGCCGGGCAGTGGTGGTGGCACACACCTTTAACCCAGATCACATGACAGACAGATCTCTGTGTGTTCAAGGATACAGCCAGCATGGAGACACATGCCTTTACTCTCAATACCAACCATAGAAGACCTAGAGGTCTATATAGACAGGCAGTGATGAGGAGGTCATGTGGTTGGATTTACAACCAATGAGAAGGCAGAACAGAAAGTCAATAAAAAGACAGATACACAGGAAGTAGGTCTCTTGCTGAGGGGAAGGACAGCAGCGGCAGGAAGGGTAAGAAGGCTGTTTTAAGTCTCAGTTCTCAGCTACTGCTCTGATCTCTTGGGCTTTTAACTCTGCATTTGGTTCTGTGTTTCTTATTTAATAAGACTGTTCATCTACAACTTAGCCCTACCTTCATCATCCTGGACCTTTTACATAAAATGTACGGGCACAATGTGGAAGGTGGCATTTTCTGTAAAGTAGTTTAAGGGGATACGTACACAACCCCATCTGTATGAATGAACCCTGGTTTGTGTTGGCTTTTCTAGTTTGGGAAATGAAGTAAAGGATCATCATTATTCCATTACCAGTCAAGTCCTCTATGTCCCCATACCTGGTCAGGAAGATATATAAAAATTTAGGAGCTCCCTGCAAATGCAAACAGCATGTTCAGTACCTGAACCAAGGAAGCAGCAGGTGCCGTTTCTCTGCGGCCTTCAGCTCATCTCCCTGACACAGAAGCTGGGACTCTGTCGTTACTCAGTGAGCATCTGAGCATCTCTTCTTCAATAAAGAACCTTAGGATAAACAGCAGCTGTGTCTCACGTCCCAGCAACTAAAGGCTCACGAAAACCAATGCAATGATAACAAAGCTATACTTGAAATGCTTGTCTTGCAAATATCTAGAAGATAAACGTGATGGTTAATTTTCATCATCAACTTCCCGGGATTCAGAGATGCTTAATTATGAGGAAAGCACAGCTTTCTAATCTCTGTGTGGATATATTAGGTGTATCTGTAATGATGTCTCCAGATGCAATTAGATCATAGGGGTTCCTAACACACACACACAAACAAAATTGGATTCGGCCCTTAATAGATGATAATATTATGCTAAATTTGGACCTCTTAATGCCTAAGAACCCAAGACAAAAGACCTAGGACATAAAGAATGGTGGTGAAAGGAGGTGGGGCTTTGTAAAAGAACGTAGGCTGCTGGGGGGGTGTCCTTGAGGGGTACATCTGGATTCTCCCTGTGTTCCCCTTTTTTTCTGTTCTGGCCACCACAATATGAACTGTTCTGTTCCACAATGCCCTCCCACTATGGACTGAACTCTGAAAACACGAGGCAAAACAAGACCTTCCTCCTTTTAAGACGTTTGTTCAGGCATTCTGTCCCAGCAGCAAGGAAACAAGCTAATAAATGAAGTACATTAGGGATGATTGCATTTCACTTCTGTCACACACACACACACACACACACACACACACACACACACACACACACAATCACACTAATAGAAACTTTCACTAGTAATGAAAATCTATTATCCACAAAATATTTAAATGTTATAGATGGTAGAGAACTGATAGTTCCGCAGTCTTAAGCAACAGACTTTCAGACAAACTGCCCTTCACTGTATATGCCTATCTAGGCTTCCCCTAAGCCCATGAGCATAACAGTCCTGTCCTCTCCTATCCTCACAGACAACACGGAAAGCCAAGAGACACTATTCTATCAGTGAGCCAAGCCTTGGTTTTCAATGAGATAATGCAATAATTGTGCAGGACAGATCATTAACACAATGCTTCCTTGACAATGAATAATGCTTTCCCTAATCTTGAGTAACAACATACGTGCTTAGAAACGTCACACCAAATGACCGGGTCAGTACTTAAGAAGTTTCTTCAAATGGGGCAACCAGCATTTCAAATTGAGGGCTTTTCTAAAAGGGCATTGTACTAAGTGGCAAGTTTTAATTTAGCTCAGTCTTAATGATAACTTATTTTAAAATGTTTTATGGATCCCTGTCTGGTATTTTTTTCTCCATTTCATATTTGGGCAATAATATTTCTCTTAACCATGTGTTGTGCTGACGCTGTTGGGTTTGGCATTAGGAAATGATCCTCTAACGGCATCAGTTTCATCTACTATTAGCTATGATATCCTCAGAGAATATTAACAGCATAGATTAAGTCATGTATCTACCCTCTCAATCATACCTGTTTGAGAAAATCACCAGCAAAGAGTTAACTCACATGTTCTTTATGACAAAAGAAGATATAGGGAGAATCACCCTGTCTTATCACATACATCACTCTTACAGATGGAAAAATCAACTTTTAAAAGTGCTATTCAAATGATATGTTTGCATATTGTTGTAAGAATCATCTTTGACCAACCATACAGACAAGGGGTTGCCGATATCCTACCTTATTCCTTAACTTCTATCCAGCACCACAAAGGACTTCTATTTCTGGCCTACTGGAGTACAGGAAGTTCTCCTCAGTACAAACTACTCCTCAATGATGCTTACTCTACCTGTAGTGACAACGAACCATGAATTTTGTACAAAGACTCGCCTGCTTGCTAACGCTGGCATGGAAAAACTGTCAAGAAAAGCAGAAGGAAGAGATGGGTCTGGAAAGGCAAGAAGGCAGGAAATCAGGAAGGAAAACACAGAAGATGGGGTTCTCTGAACAGCCTAAGGGATGCCTGTGTGGCATCCTCCATGGAAGAAGGAGGCTAACACCTGTGTGCTGCTGGTCCCAAGACTCAATTTAAACACTGGTCAACCTGGGTCCTATTTTGTTGAGCTATGTAGGTCTTGCTAAAACAAATATTGCATTTAATTTATTACGTTATTAGCTGCCTGCATAATTAAACATTCCATCATATTCGATATTCCATAATATTGTATCAACATATGTTCAGGACTTATTTTAATGTACTTGAACTGTTTTTTGGATCTGCTGCCTGAAAGGTGGCTTTAATAAAATATATAGGATTATTTGATGTTGGAATATTAGTCACAAAATACACTCAAGATGGTCTGCACACTTTGGTAGAAACTTATGCCCAGAAAAGTACATGGTTAAAAAAAACATAAAGAGTATAAATTTGGAGGCAAGGAGGAGTGCAAAGGCAGGAGACTATTAAGAAACGAGAAGAAAGACAAAGCTACATTTCAGTTTCTTTAACTGCTGATTAAAAGTACTCAGATAAAAAGTAAAGAGTAATCAGAACAAAAGAGAAAAATGATTTAAGGACAATCAGAAAGCTGAAGCCAGCTCAGCAAAGACCAAGACAAGAGAGTATTTTATTCTATCAAAGCCATCAGCTGGGAATTTAAAATTGATCCAGGAAAGAAATGGAGTGGTAAAAGAAAAGTAACCCTATCAAAACAGAGTAGCCATTACTTGTTTCAAAGAGTGGCCTCATCATGACGATGGATGCTTCAGATGTGGGTCCGGAAATGTGAGTTACACAGAGCATTCTTTAAACAGAAAGATACTGAACACCTTTAAAAATAATCTGGGCAGTGGTGAGTTCGAGACCAGCCTGGTCAACAGAGTGAGTTCCAGGACAGCCAGGACTCCACAGAGAGATCCTGTCGGGGAGTGGGGGGTAGGGTGGGGGGAGTCTGTTATACCTTTTAATTTCTTTATGTAAAAAAATTAAATGTGTTATCTGTGAAAATCACAGCTCACATATAGAGGGGAGAAGGGAGAGAATAACTCTGCGAAGTCAGTTTTCTCCTCCTCTAGGTCAGTTCTAGGATAGACAGCAGATCACCAAGTGTGTGTGGCAAGAGCCTTTGCCTACTGAGCCATGTCCCTAGCCCTGAATTATACTTTTTAACTAATAATTTTGATTAAGACAATTAGAGATATCTTGTGCCCCCTGGGACATGAAGCCATTTTAAATAGTTAATATCGGTACCCAATTCCCTCAAAAGGATGTAAATTGGAAAAGCACCACTCTCTAAAATGGATCAAGAAATAAAATCAAGTCTATCTAACTTGAAAGAGAATAATCAAAACATTCAATATTTCTCAATGCAATTTTTCAGACATTTTTGCAAATAAAAATATCATTTGGAAATTCTGCATTAGTACTGAAAATCAAAACAATAATAAGCCATTTGGCTTATGTTTATAGCCTTCATTTTTGACTATTTGTTTTTTGTTTTTGTGCAATAAGTACTGATTTAAGTTTTTAAAAGTTTAGGAGGAAATTCATTGGCAGTAGTTAATCTCTAATTTAAACTTAAATCATATTTCTGGTGAGTATAAACTCCCTCATGAAAGAAGATGATGGCCCTTACAAATATACATGGAATAATTTGAGCTATGAGTTGAATAAAAGTACCAGACTAAAATGATCTATCAACATCACAAACATTACTGTCTAGTGAAAGGCAGGACAAACGGAGAAAATTAGCTGTGTGCTCGGGAAGTACAGCCAGCCTGAACCGGAAGTACATGTGCAAGGCTGGCAACCCATGCCTATCATAGCTTGGAGAATTTACCATGCTGCTCCGATTTGCCTAACATGTTGTGCAAGGTAGACAACAGAATTGGCCAGATCATGTGGATACATCCTCTGAGGTCTATCATTTACAAAATTTTACATGAACTTACTATAGTTTGGAAAACATTTTTAGACTTATTCATTTTGTTTCATGTATATGAGTGTTTTGCCTACAATGTGCGTCACATGCATGCCTGGTGTCCGAAGAGGTCAGAAGAGGGAATCCTGGATTTAGAGTTATGGATGGTTGTGAACCATCATGTGGGTGCTCAGAACCAAACCAAGTCTTTTGCAAGAGCAACAAGTGATCTTCAGTGATAAACCAACTCTCTTGCCTAGTTGGAAATATTTTAAATGAAGCTTTACATTTAATATGTAGAAAAATGTAAGAAATTATTCTATACCAATTTGACTAGGTTGAGAATCACCTAAGAGATGATGAGACACACTCAGGGATATCTGAGAGGGCATATGCCAGTTAAATGTGGTGAGAAGAGCAATGGTGAACAGTCCTGTCCAGTGGGCTGGGGCCCTGGATGAAGTAATTTTCAAAGGTGAAAAATGGAAAAACAAAACAAAACAGTAGAGCAGCAGCTTTTCCCCTTTCCACTTTCTGGCCTGCATTACATGGAGGCTCTCTTCTTAATTCATATATATATATATATATATATATATATCTTTGGGTATTAAAAGAACTATTTAAAGGTACTGATTTATAAAAGTCACTGTAACTAATGACATAAAGGAATGACTCCCTTCAGATAACTGATTTTACTAGCCTGTGAAATTTCAATGATAAACACATGAATACAAATGTCTTCCTTAGACTCCCTAGAGAAAGAGAAGAAAAAAAGCTCCCGAAGTTTATTCAAAAGAAGCTGTTGAAAGGTCACAGCGCAGGAAGGTGAAGCACAGCAGCACGTAATGTCAGTCTCCACTCCACAGTTTACAAACACAAACCACAGTGAATTTCTGTTCAATGGAGTGGTGATGTAGAAATAAGCAATTCACCTACCAGTTTTTCGAACAGGAATTTTTATGTGCAATATAAACCAGCAAGAATATTGCTCACCTTCAAATAAATTGCCAAGAGTGATGCTGGGGCACAAACAGTCCATTTAAATCATTTACTGAGTATTTGCTTAATGCCCTACGTGGCTCTGAGCAAGAGGCTCCCTCTTTTAAACTCAGGAAGCTTGGCACCCATAAACTCAATGACATGTGACTAAGATCATAAATTATGGATCAAATTGGCTTCATTCCAAAGATGTACAGAAGGTTCAACATATCCGAATTGATCAAAATAATATACCATATATCCAGAACCAGGCACATACATCACAATATTGTCCCAACTGATGCAGAAAAAGCCTTTGACAAAATTCAACATGACTTTAACATAAAAGCTCTAAAGATACTAGAAACAAAAGGTGTATGCCCCAATATAACAAAGGCTAGTTATGACAGACCAATGGTCAACACTATACTGAACATGGGAAAAGCGGGAAGCGATTGTGTTTTCTTAGAAAATTCTCACCTTAATGGCTGTTATTTTCCATGTTTCTCTTTTAGGTTTTACAGTTTTCTTGGGGTCACTTAGGATTTATTGGGGGAATACAAAGGGAAGACAGATCTGAGAGACATTAAAACTTTGACTCCGCGAGCTAGCAGGGAAGTAGAGAGGCAGTGAAGATGGGAAGTTAATGTGGTTGCCAGGGAAGATTCAAACCAAAACAACGGCATTCTTTGCTAAGCAAATAGCATCACAGGATCAAGCCTATTTCTAACCACAGTGATCCTTCCTTATCCACACAGAATGTTCTAAATCTTCCAGTGGATGCCTAAAATCACAAATAGCACCATCACAGTATAATTTCTTCCCTCTATATGAATACCTTTGACAAAGCTTGACTTGTAAGCTGTCTACAGTGAGATTTACAATAACATTTTAATCATAAGGTGAAATAATTACAGCAATATCCTGTAATAAAATCCCCAGCATGACTACTGCTGAGCTTTGAGGGCATTAGTCTATGAAGCAAGGCTTACTTAAACATAAGAGAAGGGTAGAAGCCAGGTAAGAGGGAGTGGTGCACCCCGCCGCTCTCCTCATTCAAACAGGAATCTGTATTTGTGCTTTCAAGTCTTTGCTCACATGCTGACCACTCTTTCCCATGGTATTTTGATCTCAGTGGAGCCACGCTCACTCTATAAACCTAGTGTACATTTTCTTTTGACTCCCAGACATTCCACCAACTACTTCAGTCCTTGCCCCATACCTTTCTCTTGAGTCAAGTCTTTCTTTCAAATTCATTCTCCTACTCTCTAAAGCCCTTTCTTGCCAATCCTACCTCTAAATTGTTGGTTTGAAGGCCCCCAAATCCTAGATTATGGAGATAGTTGTTTTTTGTTTTGTTTTTTGTTTTTTTTTTTTAATGAATCTCCCCAGCCTAATCTTTCTAACTGGAAAATCCATCTATTGGTTCCCTGCTTAAAGTTCTTTCATTATGCCACTGCTTTACCTGATAATAGCAAGCACTATTTTTTACTTCCTACTATTTCCTATTTGCCAAGGGGTTTATAAAGTGTATTTTAAGCATATTATATGGAAAAATTGGAACTGATATCCAGGTGATCAGGCTCAGTTCTGTGATTTCTTCCAGACAAAGACAAATTCTTTAATATTGCGGTTTCCTTTGGGTTCTAAATCCTACTTGTCAACCCTTACCTCATGCTACAGCCTTTCTGACTGTACTCTAACCAAACCAAAACCACGCATATCCCTAGAACTGCACCCCCTTCTACCCAGACTGAATCCACCATCATTTCCTGGGTCATGTTCATCCTCGGGCAACATTAGCTGCCACATATCAATGACATAGTCAAAGATTTTACAATCTCACAATGCTCTGGTTGACTATGTCATATTACATTCTATACTGGATCACTGTTTATCATCTATCCCTTTTAATAAATGCAAAGTGCCTAATGCAAGGACTCCATTTCTCATATCAAATGCCCATGGTAAGGCATTGCCTAAAGTACTAAGTAAAAAAAAACAGTTACAAGAATGAATTCTCACTCCAGAAATGGTCAGTGCAACCAGCCTGTGGGGGTCACACAAAGATGCAAGAAACTTAACCGGACGCACCGTTTTAAGCAATCAAGGTCTTGCATAAGCAACTTACTGCTGCAATGAAAGGGCATCTTGGAGGTTTTCAAACAGGGGTGGGGGGCAAATTGATGTGAAAAAATAAAAAGTAGAATGTGATAAAGGATGAGAGGCTGGAGACAAGTAAAAAGTCCACAAAAACGCTTCGGGGAGTAAGTGCTCACACTGTGAACAGCTGATTTCCATAAGCCAACAAACACCCCACTTTCACTGCTCTCTATTCTCACGGTTGCCTGTTTAAATCCTTCCATATGAATCACTTTATTATATTTTGTATCACCTCAAATAATTAGCAAGGAAAAGGAATTTTATATCTAAAGCTCAACAGTAAGTAGATCAGAGTCGAAGGTTCCAAGAACAGCCGTGCAAAATACTAAGACTGCCCCCCACCTGACCCCCCCATCCCCCCAAAACAGAGTGAGGGCAGGGAAGGCAGGTGGTGGAGACTGAGCACTCAGAAGACAAAAAGAGGGAGAGATGGGCCAGAGCGCAATCGGGGCTTCACTCCAGATACTCATGAGCAAGCCAGTCCAGGGCACAACCTGGCGAGATTCGGCTGGGACTGCCGTCTGTGGCCACAGCAGCCCTTCACAGAAAGTACTCGACAGGATTCTGTGCAAAACTGCTCCTTACAAAGCCCGGCTCAAGCTCCTATTTCTGCTTCTCTGAGAACTTCCTTCTGGTTTGTGTCCACGTGTGATGGATGGATGGACTGGCCAGCCTCTGAGGGTCACCAATCCCGTTCATGAGGGACGACCCTCATGACCTAATCACATTCTAAATGTCTGACATCTTAATACAACCGCTTTGTGTCTGTGACATCTACGTAAGAAGCATCCAGGGGAAGCTAGGCTTGGCTGCAGCCCCCTCGGTCTGGGAGAAGGGAGACAATGTCTAAGGCTGAGGGATGAGCAGCTATTTCAGCACAGTTCTTCTGGCTGGAATTTTTAAGGGTCTGTATTTTTACATATAATATATAAATTTTCTATTTTCATTTTCTGTTCCCCAGCACACTTTTAATTTATATTTTAGAATTTTTTATACATACATATATATATATGAGATATGGTATGAATACATGTCATATATGTAATTTAAAAAAAAAAAACAAAAAACAAAACCAGAGACCAGCTCACAGTCAAACACTGTATGCTGACCAGCTTTCATGATGATGCTCTGGCTCCATCTTTTAGCAAAGAGGTACAGTTCCCGTGACTGCTTCTTCATCTGTTGCTAACATGTTGGTAATAAACACTTTGTTTTTAATTGAGATGGCAAAGTTGTAATAAACTATTCATCAAATTAGTAAATCCTGATGACTCTTAATTGATCAACATGATAGACATATTTACCACAGTGCCAAAAGCTCAGAATCATTTAGAACCTGTCCTCTCTTTCATACTGACATGCTTAAATACAGTATTTATATATTTGGTAGTAATGGTTTTATAAGGGAAAAAAATCGCCAGATCAACCTTTCTAACGTTAAACAGTAAGAAAGACAAAATTCCTTCTGTTAAAAGCTAGGAAACTTTCACACAATGATTCACATGGGCTCTATAAAAATCCTCTCAAACTATCAGAACCCGATCACCTTACAAACTGTGTGTGTGTGTGTGTGTGTGTGTGTGTGTGTGTGTGTGTGTGTGTGACTTCTCAGTTCTTATTCTCAGCAAGGAGACCGCACAGAAAGGATAAAACGATGGTATGGAAAGTTACCATCTCCTCTCCAGTTGGACTCTCTATTGCAGAGTTATTGCTTCCATGTGTTTAAAAAAGAAGAAAAAAAAAAAAAGACCCTTCTAAGCAACCACAATCCCTAAAATTTTTGGCGCTCTTATTGAATGTTGAATCCAGAGGGGGGGGGAACTATTTTTTTATTATCACACAATTATACCAGAGTCAGAGATTTGTCATTATGGGAATGTGCGGGAAACTAATAAAGGTTGGTTTCTAGAAGGTTTACAGGAATCACACTATGTATCTAAAGCTGTGAAAGTGCCTCCGACTGTTTGGTCTTAACATTTAGATGTGTAATTACTGGGTCAGGTACCAGATTCACAATTACATAAAACAACTTAATTTGGGGGGAATTAACAGGGATGAAGTTAATGCTTCTTTTGTACAGTAAAATACTGTCTTTGAAAATCTGTGGTTATACGAAGCTGAGGAAAAAACACGATACAAAACTCATTTTCTGAAAACAATGAAATTGTGGCTCAATGCCACAATGAGGAGGTCAAGGAATTACTTAAAATCTATAGTCTTTGACCTTCTTCACATGCCAGGGTTCAAGTGTAAGATCTCCAGGACTTCAAGTTTCAGTGTGTGCCAAATGAAAGGAGAGGGCGAAAAAGTTCCCGCATCCCAAAGTGAGAACAGATGGAAATGTAGAATTGGATGGGGAGAGACAGGGATGCTTTGAGGGAAGGACCACGAAATCGCTCCCAGTGGGGGGCAAACATACCAGACCTCAGCTTCTTCTGCCTCCCCCTTCACGTCCAAATTAAATCCAATGTTCTTGATTAAATATTTTCATTTCATTCTTATCAGCATTTCTCAATACACAGAAATATTAGAAGAGGCTATTAATAAATGTGTGAATGATTTCTACAGACTCAACATAAGGTAGTCATTTCTCTGGTGAATTTAGCATTATTTCACAATAAAACTATTTACAATAATGTTAATAATAATATAAGGGGCTAGATGAGGAAGAAGAAACAGCTCTGAAAAGAGTAATGATGTGCACTCTAAATATCTCGTCTGATCAAAGCGCCATCTGCTCTAAATTAAAGTTATGTAAATAAATTAGGACTATATTTTATACTCATACTTCTCATATTTTATTGGTATAACTAAAAATAATCTTTCCATAGTAATGCCAACAATACCATGCTATTATTGTCAAGGTGTTTTGTAGCACACTCTGATGCTTCTAATAATATCAATTATAAAACTTAAAAAGCTATTTTTGTATGGTGCTCAAGTCTCAGTGTTTTTTTTATTTTGACTTTGAGTAATAATTTAAAATATAAGTGAAACATTTTCAGATTTCCAAGAATTTTCAGAGTTCTGTGTATTTAAAAACAGTAATTTTACTGTTTTATAATTATTCTCTTAAGACATTATTTTATAAGCAATTTTAAAGAATTAGCCAAGAGTTTATAAAAAGCTGCTATGTGTGTTCCACACAATAACATGTGGGTTGCAATGCTGTAACTTAAATATTTCATATAAAACTCAGGATTCTTTGATACAATGAAAACCGGGTATTTTAATGAGGTGTGACCAAGTCCAGAACACATTCTCATCTGCAGTGTCAAGCTGCTTCCCCCAGCGACAATGAAAACCTTTTCCTCGGACATTTCCTTTGTCTTCTGCCCAGAAAGTTGACTTTGAACACCATAACCCTATTTTATCTTTTCTAACCTTACAAGGTCCACACATCAAAAAGAAATGTAGAAGTATGAATCACTCCAAGTGGTGAACGCAACTATAACTCACTTCAGGGACTTCATTGAAAACAACCCACAGCACCGGCAACCTGATCCAGGTTTCACTGGCGGGAGGCTGAAGAGCGTCCACCTCACTTAGCTGGACACATGCATAAAGCAATTGCTGAAATCACTTCGACTTATTTTTAAACATTACTTCTAAAAAGGAAAAAGCTCACATCTCCAGCTTCCTTTTTTTTTTTTTTTAACCAATAGGAAAAAGCAATAAAAGGCAAACACACTCATTAAGATTTATGTAGATTCATTTTCTGTATTCTGGGTTTATGCAAATAAGGCTTGAATTAAGACAAAACAAAATTCTAATTACCCAAAACATTAACTACAAACCCCCCACAAATTTTACAGTATTACCTAATTCACCTCGTAGTTGACTAGTTGAATGATTTCTCTACTGAAACAGACAGTTTTATAATGAATTCAAACTTTCTATGTTCCTCTTGGGGCTGAAGGACTCTCAGAAAAGACTGCGTATTTATTCTCTGAGCATTGACTCAAATTCCTGGGCTAGTTCAAGATCTTTCCCGTCTTTATAAGCCTGTCAGTCACAGCATCTTAGTAACAAACAGGAATCTGGTTAGAAAGGGGACCAGCTGAGGCTATTGTCTCAGGTGAACACCTAAGGAGCTAAGGTCAATCTGTGGGCACCGGGGCATGGTACAAACTGCCTTGCTTTGCTGCATTCATGCTATGGTACAAATACAATTACACAGTGGGTAATCTCTCTGTCAACTTCTAATACCATAAATCATCTCACAGTTTCAGGACCTGACTATGACACACTCTGTGATCTTTGGTCCTGGCAAGCTGCAATGGCAGTGTTTAAACTCCTAACCCTGTGTTCTGAAATGAGGATTCGCTAATGTATTCTTGGGGCTGGAGAGTCATTTTTCCATAAACATGAGTCCACATATTATTCAAAATCAAGAGACACTAGATTAGATCATCTTTCTAAATCCATTCCAGTCTGAAAACTGTATTAGACTCTACGGCAGCCTACCAATAGAGATCACATTTTAAAAGCAAGCTCAGGGGGAAGAAATATTTATAAAGAGATACAAATTCCAATTCCAACTACCTTCTACTAGTTTTCCTTGTACAATTATATGCAAATGACATTTGGGATAAGCCATGAGATTATGCAAGCGGTGGGCTTGTCAGGGTTCCTATCCACAGCAAATGTTCTGCTCCTGGAGGCTGCAGTACACTACCACAGAGTTATCAGGAATCAGAAAAACCAGTTTCTTTTGCCAATTCTGCCTCTGGCTTGAAACAACATCTTGGTATTACAGTGATTATTCCTGCAGCCTCATTTTTAAAAGATTTGATACATTATATTACTCAATAATTAGTGTACAATGAAAACCAAGTATTAGTGAAACTTAAACGGTATTGAGTAAACAGAAAAACAAAACACTGACCAACCTCAAATATTCATTTTTTTCAACCTTTCATATAACTTTATAGATGGTGTACAGTTTTATTTTCATTAAATATAATTTAGATTTAGTTTTTAAAATATTTGTTCAAATCTGTTTTATACTATTATTTTAAAAAATCTATGTAATATAACTAACTAGCACATAAACTATTATGTTGGAAAAAGTCATTTGCTGATTAAAAATTTAAAATTAATTTACAACATGATTCTTTCACTGTAATGTCTATGAAACTATTAACCCCACACTTGTGCATTTTCTACTAGATATATTTTAATAATTAAAGAATCATGGTATCAGAAAAAAGAAAAGCATTTATAAAATTTAAAGATATTCTAAGTTTAAAATGCATGTAGTTTATATTTTGATTACTTAATTTTTAAATTTAAAAAATAAAGAAAAAAATTCCTTCACATTGTTTATTTATGACACATGCATGAATAAAAAAAAGTTTAAGTAAAATTCCCTTGAAAAGAAGTTTATGGGACTTTTCACATTACACAGTATCTTATGTGAACATTTTAAAAATGAAAGTGTTTAATTTATTTCTCAAGTTCTACACACTGATTACTAATTAAACTGATAAATACTTTTTGAAATTAGCTACTTTTGACAGATTGAAGGGTGAGTACTATAAACTTCTAAGATGAATTTCATCACCAACCTATTTCATAACAATATTAAGTTTTATTACAAGGGGATGACTAGGTTGATATGTAAAAAGAGTTCCCTTTCCCTGTTAAGGTAGCAAACATAGCATATTTTATTCAGCTCATTTTTATTCTTCCATAAAGGATTTTTCCACTTTGATTAATTTAAATTTTCTTCTGTGGGGATATAATTACACCACTAGCTGAAGGACAGTACAGCCTCAACGGGAAATGTACATATTCCAAAAGTTCGTATTTCAGAATTTGGCGATAAGCAATCTTTCCTTCCAGAGCAGGCATGCACAACCACACAAGTGTTCAGTCGGCACTGTGTCACTCTACCTGGACTGTGGAGCTGATCTCGGACGCAAAGCCGCCGGTCAAGGGAGCCTCGTGACTGATCAGCAGTCGCCCCGTCTTGATCACAGACTGAAAGAGAAAAGGGGAACCTGATGTTGAAGAGAATACATATTTTAAGCATATGATGGCGTTTTCATTCACTAATAAAAAACAAACTGCTTAAATTCCGTAAATAAAAAGCAGTAAGCTGATCTTATGTTTAGTAAGTTATTACAAATGGCTTTCAGAAAATTGGGTGGATTTTCATACTGTCAAGAAATTTTAATGTAGCTTATAATCTTAGCATGAAAGAAAAATGAGATTTATAACTCCATGTAAGTTATAATTTAAAACTCATGCCTATTTTATAGGATTTTTGTTATAAGTGAATAACTGTTTCATATGTCCATATCTTGGTCTGATTTTTCCATCTTTTTACTTAAGACTCGAAATGCTTTTTGGGTTGGGGGCATATGACATGTAAGTCCATATACGACAATAGTCTTAAGAAATACTGGTTGTAGAAAAGGGAAAACACCAAAACAGTATGAAAACACCATTGTGAAGGAAAAAGAGGAGCCAGTATATCCTTGAGAGACTTGCCAGTAAGAAATCACTCGGAAAATGAGGGGTTACGACCGTATTCATAACAGGCACTAAAATCTGGTTGATGACCCCAGCGCCACATCAACATGAAAAGTGTCACAATGATGTAATCTCAGTGGCTTACAATGGGCATGACAGACCAGGTACAAACATAAATCCAAAGGTGTGGCTTCATATCATAGCAGAATGCCGGCTGTGTTGGGAGGAAAAACCACTAAAATTTACAAGTTACTGCCTCAAATACATTAAACCATATTAACAGAGAAGAGGTAAATTCTTTTCTAAATTGCTATCGATGTTATTACTCCTCTTTTTTTAAAAAAATATACTATTTAATGAATTTTAAATGAAATCTTCAAGCAAAAGACATGTCTAAAAGAAAAGATTTCACTCAATCTGGACAATTCTGGTCTAGAATCCAAAGAGAATGGCAGCAGCTTCTGTCAGCAGATGGTAAGCCTCAAGATCTGGGCAGTTATTAAGTAGTGACTGAAGATCAGGAGGTGTAAGAACACCATTAAAAAAATCAAAAATATGAAGAACTAGCATTTGGCTTTCTATGGCTGTCGTAATTGGACATTTTTAAAAATCACAATTACACTTCAATGTGCTGGGCTAGAAATAATGGCATATAAACATTCTAAAATAAAGAAAATAAAAACAAATATATTTTCAAAATATCCTCTAAGAGATGTTTCTGCCTTGGCTAATCAGCTTGAACAATCTATTTGCTGGACAGATCTCTGAAGAGCTCTGTGACACAGAGCCCTGCCAATATAGCACAACCAATGAAGCAGCTAATAGCACCCTAGCTAGATGGTGTAGGTTAATGTCTAACAGGTCGGAATGAGAGACTTCCTTAAACATGCTGCTCTTATCCTAAAACTCCATACAATGTATTAGTCCTTTATAACTCAGGTTGGGGCCTATTCAAGATCAAATTTACAACATTTAGAATGAACGATGAAATCCAGCAAGCAATCAGAACAGATAGTCTATATGGTTCCAGCAACCTATAGAGCCAAAACTCTAAGGGGAGAGGGTGGATAGAGAGAGGGAGAGAGGATAGATAGATAGATAGATAGATAGATAGATAGATAGATAGATAGATAGATAGATAGATAGATAGATAGACAGACAGACAGATACAGACAGAGAGAGATCATATATGTCTATGATGTGGGAGAAATGTAAGAGAATATATAGAGAAACATTTTCAACTCCGACAGTTCAAGCAGCATGATATGCAAATATACAGAATCAAGACCTTCTGAGCATCCCTCAGGAAGAAAATGGCTACACAAATGCACCTCCACACCACAGAGTACTGTGGAGCCACAGAAAAGATTGAAAACATGGAAAGACATCCCAAATCAATTAGAAAAATAAACAACTTGAAGGATGATTAGCTCATTTTCATGAAAAGTGATGAGACTCTTTTAAACATGTATGTTATTAGAAATATTCCTTCTACATGATCACTGTTTCTCCTGAAAAACGGTAGGTAAGGAGGCACATACAAGGGATTTCAAACACTATCTTACGTCCTTAGGTTATTGAAAGTATTCTCAGTAAGTCTAAATAATTAAAAATAAAGGAAAGGCCCATGAATTAATGCTAAATTGACAAATCACTATGTTCATAATCTCCTAAGAAACTGAAATGTTTTAAATAATATCTTAGGATTCCCTTCAAAAATAGAGGAACCCTTGGGTCACAGACCACAGGAACAAATAGTCACATTGAAATCACTGGAAGCCAGCCTCCACCTGCCACCCTCTTGGTTCATGCAGAACCATACGAAGCTCCTTGCCGAGCATCCTTCAAGGCAATGGACCTCAGACAGAATGACAAATATCCCATTGGTGTGAGAGGGTCAAGTCAGATATCTCTGTCTGTGCCTAACATAAAAATGTACTTTCATTCTCAGATAAAAGATGTTGCTATCAGAACTGTAGCAGCAAGTCCAGAAATTCCTGAAACACCAAGAACTAGAGGGCAGATGGAACAGAACATAGCCTTACTTTGGATGTGTGGACATGCTTCTTGCACTCCTACAAGTAAAAGAGAGCATGCAAAGAAGAGGCACACAGAAATGATTATCAGAATCACAAAATTATCATAGACACCACCAGGGCCCCTGCTCTGAGCCACGGATTTTGTGCCCACTATTTCATTGAATTTGGAAAGTACTCAAGTTTCATTTTTTTTTTTAATGCTTAAAACTATCTCTGATCCCTGGAAAGCAGCTACATGTATGAAGAAACACTGCTATTTTCTGCCATGTTCCCTAGGAATTACCATCTATTTGATTGTCTGAACACAGTTCAATCATTTCATGAGGCAGCAGAGAAACTCAGTGTGGCATATGCTTTTCATCACTCACATTTTTAGTCTGCTAAGACTCCTAAATTGTTTTTTCTGCTCCATTTATTATTTTCACTTTATTAATACTGTGGTCAATATTGAGATCACTCCAAATTTATAAAACAGAATTCTATCATTTGTGGTTCAATTAAATATCTGTTAAAATTAAGTTTAGCTTTCAATGATCATACATGCACCTAAGCAAACTTTAAAAAGTAGAACTGCCTAGAAATTTCTTTACAAAATTGGTACTTTCCTGAACTCCCTTAAAATTAGTATGGTGTTTTCCAAAGGTGGTTGCTATTAGCTTTTAAAAATACAAAATGATAGACATAAATACTAATACTTTTCTTCTAAAGAAAGAGAAGCTTAAAGTTTTAAGTTGTCAAGTTCCCATCTAAGATAAGTACTTCTCCGTTTAAAAAAAAAAAATTAAAGTGTTCAAACAACGTTTCAATATGAAAGCTAAACCAATCAAAGCCAGGAAAAATCACATAGGCTGGATTTTCCAGTTCCTGCTTCCTCCACTTTTTACCACTAAAAACTGCCCCTGGGTTATGGTCTGTGGCACAAGGGGCTCGGCTGAGTCAGAGGCAACAAACGCCACCAGGAAAGGCAAAGCCAATTACAGATTAGGACTGTGAAAAGCTTCTCCGTGTTTTTCTCCACATTCCAAAAATAGGAGACTCTGTTCCTCGCCTGGTAAAACCTTAAAGGCTGCCCTTCAAAAGGTTACTCACCATTTCAAGCTCCTTTACCAGACACAGGCAGACTCCTGTCACAGGAGAGGCAAGCAAAATGGGGACATGGGAGGTCACAGATAAACACGATGCCCTGTTGTGGTGGAACCCTAGTTTGGGAATCTATGGCTTTTCCCCACCTGCTATGTTCAGCCTGAGCATCTGTAGGCATGGCGAGAAGTTCAGCCTCTATATACGGCAGCTAACACAATGGTCTGAACTTGGGAGATGCTCCCAACAAGCCAGACCAAACTCCATGAAAACAAATGTTTAAAGACATGTCATCTTTGTACACTCATACAGTTATAAAACCCATTTTAAGATAACCTAAAAATACACCTTAGCCCATCCTGCAATGATTTGATGGAAAACTCCAAATTAATGGAATTTTAACATACCTTTTATCTGTTGATATAAAGCAATTTTTAGCTATTAGAGTAAAGCATAAAATTCATACCTATATACAGGTCCCCTGGGATGTGTCACACATGCAGGCTAATGTCCCTTTAGCAACAAGATACCACTCACTGCAGAGCTAAGCTGTACTCCACGAAAATGGTCATGCAGACGCCGGCTGCCCAAATGCTGGACATATGTTTTAGTGAATGTAGCCTTTAAAGATTTCACACAATCCAACCGGGAAAACTATTAAGCTGTCATTCCAGGAGAAAACGATACAGACAGGCAGACCATTAAGTTTGCATATGCTTGGAAGTACAACACCAGCATTCAGAACGTGCGTGCGTGTGTGTGTGTGTGTGTGTGTGTGTGTGTGTGTGTGTGTGTGTGTTATTTCTTAAAATCTATAGCAAAACTTCTCCCTAGAGACAATTCAATACTTACCAGCACCAAGGTGAGCAAAATAATTCAAGTTAGCAAGATACAATAAGAATATAATATTCTGGATAGGCAATTTATCAACTTCTATCACTATAAAAATGAGGACCACAAATGAAACACCAAAGCTAGCCTTCAACAGTAATCACAATGACTGGCAAAGTCACAACATGTTTCACTTATGGAACACGTTACTCGGTAATTACGCAATCTAGAATTTGTTAAGGACACAGTATTGATGGGCTTCAAATATCAATGGGAATGAATTAGGTAAGTATTTTGAAACATTTTCATGTGTAGTAGCCAAACACATCTCACAGAGGGGGCAAAAAAAGGAACACACAATTAGTCACAGGCTGACAAATGTATCACTAGATGCCTGGAGACCAGTATTTATCAGCATGCCTGGTGCACATGACTGGACCACTGGCCAGTGTTCCACTGGAGAAATACCAACACTAAAAAGAGCCGTCGAGAGCTCTAGGGAGAGTTCTGAAAAGTCCATTTTGGCAAAGACAGCGCTGGCAGGACTACAAATATTTCATATTGCAGGAAAGTAGTGTAAACCGAGAAAAACTGAGTCCCTGCGGCTTTGTCGCCCCTGTGGGAAAGGAGGTAAAGGAACAGCAAGAAAACAATGACTGCTGAACAATATCCAGGAGGAAGACACGAGAGGACCCCCCCTCCCACGCACTGGTGTGAAATGTGCAGACACTCTCCGTGGCTCACACTCTCCTCCACTCTTTCGAAAACCACAGTGGAAATCCTGAAGAACTTTAAAAAAACGACTTTGACAAAATTACGAGTGTCCATGACTCTAAAAGCTACTTCACAATGCCTGCTGTTGCCAGCCGGTCTTTACCTCCGCAGTTGGCTTTTACATTGCCCTCTCAGCCCAAAGCATGTGAGCCGCGAGCTACTCTGAGAACATGAGCCATGTTCTTCCACCTCTGCCTTTCCCTAAGCCACCAGACATTCTACCCTCTCTGGAGACCCATCTCTCCAACCCTGCCTGGTCCCCACAACAAGCTGGACTTCCTCTTGCTTTCAAGTCCATGGTACTATTTTCTCGGTTTATTATCAGAGTTTTCCATTTGACAATAATACTAGGACCTTCCATAGAAACCTAAAACCAGGATATAGGGGTAAGCCTCAAAGACCAGGCTGCAGGTAGCACATATTGCTACGTCCCTCTTAAAAACATTACTGATTTACTTCACATTCCCCTGCAGCTGTTCTAACCCAACACACCATGCACTAAACCCAAGTCAGAACATAATGCATGACACATCATGCAGTCAACTGAGCTGATACACTCACTCATTTAATGTTGTCTTGGGAGACATACATAGCTTATTAAAGTATAAAGTTTTTTATGTTGGATTTTTGTTTTTGTTTTGTCGTTTGCTTTTGAGGAATGTTCCTTTTTACCGAGGAAGGAGTTCTATTCTACCTCCTCCAACAAATGCTAACTCACTCATTCAACACCATGAAATTCACTATGCAATATTCTGTCTCTAGCCAAAATATGTAACACACAGCTGCAGCTGAGTTTGAGGGTGTTCAGCAGACTGTATTGTGTTGATTTTAAATATATGAACAGAGTGACTCCCACTCCGAACCCGACAATGCTCTCATCTCTTAGGAAGGAGTCCTGCTGTCAGAAAGGTAGTGGGAGGGAATTCTGCAAACAACCCTCCAATGGCCCTAATCCTAGAAGCCTAATGGCCAACCCATCCTGCCTATGTTTCCTACTCCAAGCAAAATACAATTCTGCTTTGATGCACCTTTTTATAAATGCACAGTTATGGCCAACATACAAACACGGGGTTGGTGCTAAACACAAGTTTTCTCCTTCCACTTGACAAAAGATCACTATGAGGAAAAAGCGCTGTCCTGGACTCAAGGATGTTTTTAGATATGCAGTTAAGTGTGGGAATGGATGTAAGTAGTGTGGCTTTAAACCTCTTATTGTAGTACATTCATCCTGTTTGCTTAAGCATCATACAAATCTAAGGTGCAACATCTTCTTTTTTTTCTGCCAAAATAACTCCTCCAAGACTGCAGCAGCAACTGCTCGTATTCTCTTGGTCCTTCATTCTCAGCATGTTCCTATCTTTTTCTCAGTAGGGTTTGAAAATAGGCCGAACTTGAACTCAAGAGATGTGCCTGCCTCTCCCCTCTGTCCTCTCCCCTCTGCCCTCTCCCCTCTCCCCTCTGCCCTCTGCCTCCCCAGAAGCAGAATGGCTGGATTGTACCATAATCCTATATCTAACTATGCTGCACCGTTTCATACATCCACTAAGAATGACATGAGTTCTAATCGTAATGCCAGCTGTCTTCTATGCTTTTTATTGCAGTCATAACTGATAAATGTAGGGTCGTAACTAACTTTTGGTTTAATTGGCATTTCCCTAAAAAGTAGAGGTGTCGACCATCTTTTTATATGCTTACTGGGCATCTGTATACTCTCCTTGGAAAAAATATTAATTCAAGCCCTTTGCCTCTTTTTTTTTTTTAAATCACCAGGCTTCCCCCCCAACTCCCCAACCCCCATTGATACTTAAGACCTCCATACATGTGATTTGTTTTTTAAACTGGCCCCTTTGGGGACCATCTTATCCTGATGGGAAAGCCTCGACTGTTCACCATGCCCTCTATCCTTAAACATCCATCATCTACTCTGGTTTCTTCACCATTTTGAAACTAATGCAAATAAACGGTTTCCCTAACATCTCCAATATTAATCTTTTCCCAGATTGACTGTCCATGACAGCCCTTCTCTCCTGAAAATCCTCACTGGAAAACCAGCTACTCAAAATCTCAGCCATTACAAATAAACAGTATCCAGTGCCCATAAAAACAGTGCAAGCTTGTTCGACATCACAGAACCCACTGAGCCTCAGGTCTGTTCCATACAGTGCCAGTAGCCAGAGATACTGAATGCCAATCAAGAAAGCTTAGAACATTAGTATAAACCAGAAAAATCACTTTCCTCACCATTTTATTTAAGTATGTATATAAATTTCTCAATAAACTTTTAATGTTGTATAAATTCCAAAGGTCACTAGTTCACATCAAAAATAACATCTTGAGTCATGAGCTAGGACTGGGAAAAGCAAGCCAATTAACTCAGGTCCCCCAAGGGTTATAACTTCAATTGCCACAACCTTCTAGGGGAAAACATTCCCTCAAAACAAAGAAGTTTAAAGACTGTATTAAGAAATAGTAGATTAAAAATGAAAGAAAGAACATTGCTATTAAAATGAAGTTCATTTGTTCAGAAATTCCTTGAAGAATTTTGAATTTCAACACGTTTGTCCTTTTCTAAAATAACAGCAAAAAACAAACTGTATTTTTCTCTCCCTGAAACAACAGCAATTACTAATGTCTTCTCTTTGTAATTCATATTTCCCTATTTGGCAAACCTTTTTCAAGTGTTAACAACAGGGGGAAATACTACGTCTGGCCATCATAAGAATGAAAACTGGTAGAAACTGACATCATCCGGTTGTGCTCCCAGCTTAACGTGAAAACTAAGAAAGTGACCCAAACCCCAACCAAGGCGTCAGCCAGTTACATTTTACATGGTTGTTCTAAGCATGTATCAAGGGTACAACTCTCCCAGAAGCCAGCTGGTTGCCTACCAAGGTAATACTTCTCCACAAAATGATCAAAAGTATAAACACAGCTACACTTCTGCATCACCATGGATAAACGGTTTCATTTCCTAAAACTTGGTCTAACTCTATTAGAATAAATGGATTTTTTTAGTACATTACAAAATGAAAATCACATGTAGTTCATAATCCATGGTCAAGGCTAAAAATCTTTTGGGTCTTTCTTGGATGCAAATAGTGTTATAGGAACTTTAAGAATATTTCCACAAAAGTATAGACTAGGCATATGTAACAAAGACGGTATAGAAGTAAACTATAAATCCTTCATATTTTCATTAAAACCAAGATCATAGAAGTAAACTGTTAATATGACAGGTGACTCAGGAAAAGAATCCTTAAGCAGAGAGAGTATCATGTGCCCACAGAACTCTTGGAACACTTGCCTACTACTTGGTAAAGAAAGTTAAAAACACAGAGGCATGAAAAGTTCAAGGCCAAGAATTATAGCCTCAAAAGTCAATGTTACTGGAATATTAGTACTAGGTAATGATAGTTATCAAGACGTCTCAGTATTTTTAATCAGTTTATAAGGTTAAATTTTTTCAGGAATTTTTACTTCCTGCAGTGTCAATACTCTCCTGTTTGATTTCTAATTCTCTAGTTACAATGTTTTTGTGGGCATGGACTGGTAGAAATGTTCAAGAAGACTGTCTTCCTCCTTCACTCTCCGTAAGAACTGATCAGAAAGAGGAAAGTCATCCCTGTTACTGGAAAGCTAGCCAAATACCCAGGGCTAGTGAACTCGGGGCTCTTGGAGGAGAATCTACAGCTGCCTTTTTACTAAAGCAGCATGATCCCCAACTTCATTCTAAGTATTTGTCCTCACACCCACAGATACGTGCAGCTCTCACCCCTCATCAAGAAAACTTCTCTTTGCAACAGATGGAGACCATTATAGAAACCCACATCCAATCAAAGCGTAGAGTTGCAGAGCCCAGTCCCAACTGATCCATCTGCAGCCCAGCTCCTGCTCCTAAGGCTCAGGGGACACTGAAGAAGGGGGCGGACTGCAAGACTGGAAGAGCCAGAGGAAATCTTCTGTGAGACTGTCTCCTGAAATGTCAGAAGCTACACCATGAAGCTCTCCAACATGGCTGCCCAAAGACGACTCAAGAAGAATGCATAGACCTTCTAACATGGACAGGGCAAAGCTCACGAGTCCTCAACCCTAGAAAAAGAATGAGAGGCAACTAAGGATACTGGAGAGAAAGAGTCTTCCGCAGGGAAAAACACACCAAGTGGTTATCCAATACTAAGTGGTCAGCCCTGAATACATAAACACACAAGTAGCATTACATGGGCTGAACAGGTTGTATGTATGTATTTAGAAATACACACACACACACACACACACACACACACACACACACACACACACACACACGTATATACAACAATGATTAAAGAAAAAGAGGCCACAAATTTGAAAGAAAGCAAGTAGGATGGGTATATGAGAAGGTTTAGAAGGAGAAAAGGAAGGAAGAAACTATGTAATTATAATCTAAAAACTTTTTTTCCAATGTCATTGACAAATTCCTAAATCCAGAAGAAAAAAGAAAGTCAGAAGTATTTCAGATAACCTAACCAGGTACTTTGAATGCTTAGGAAGAAAAGAAAGCACCTTCCAAAGCAGTAGACAGCAGAATATGACATAGATCAGGCCGGCAGGAATCAACCAGAAACTGAGAGAACAAAACAAAGGGTCAGAGAAGCTAAGATAAGAGCCTCTTAGGCCGGGCGGTGGTGGCGCACACCTTTAATCCCAGCACTCGGGAGGCAGAGCCAGATGGATCTCTGTGAGTTCGAGGCCAGCCTGGGCTACCAAGTGAGTCCCAGGAAAGGCGCAAAGCTACACAGAGAAACCCTGTCTCGAAAAACCAAAAAAAAAAAAAAAAAAAAAAAAAAAAGAGCCTCTTGTTGGGAAGGATAATCATCCTCTAACCTCCAGCTCAACACTCACTGAGAGAGAAGGTGTGGTGATATTGTGTCCCCCAATATATTGTGCACCCTAATAAACTTATCTGGGGTCAGAGAACAGAACAGCCACTAGACAGACATAGAGGCCAGAAAATGGTGGCACACACGCCTTTAATCCTAGCATTCAGGAGGCAGAGATCTGTCTGGATCTCTGTGAGTTCAAGGCCACACTGGAAACAGCCAGGCACAGTGACACACACCTTTAACCCCAGGAAGGGATGGCAGGAAGGAGAAAGGTGTATAAGGTGTGAGGACCAGGAACTAGAGCCTTGTTAAGTTTTTAGCTTTTAGCAGCAGTTCAGCTGAGATCCATTCGGATGAGGATTCAGAGGCTTTCAGTCTGAGGAAACAAGATCAGCAGAAGAATTGGCAAGGTGAAGTTGGATGTGGCTTGTTCTGTTTCTCTGATCATTCAGCGTTCACCCCAATACCTGGCTCCGGGTTTGTTTTTATTAATACAGCCTTTTAAGATTTGTGCTACAAGAAGGACTAATAAAATCAGATGCCAGAGCAGTTGATAACAGACACCCCTAAAACCCAAAGTGTCCAGGCTGGGAGATGGCTCAGGAGCTCAGAAGGTTTACTACTCCTGCAGAGGACCTGTGTTTAGTTCTCAGGACCCAGGTCAGGTGGTTCACAACTGTCCTGACTCCAGGTCTAGGAGCTGTAAGTAACCTGTCACCCATATTCCTAAGTAACCCCAATAAAATTCACCAGGTCACCAAGTTGGACTTTGATGGTATCTATCCATACTTTGGTTGGCCATGAGTTTCCTACCTGTATATTGCATCTAGACTTGTATATTTCATCTCCCCAGGAAAAGTTCTGTCAAACAACAACTTGAGAAGGTCTAAATTCCCTTGATAGATAAAATTCTCAAAACTACTTTATAAACCTAAATTACATAATACTTAAGTGTACTGAATGTATATAAACTCCTATGCATGTAGCTCAGCAAGATGGTTACCTTCAAATGTCAGCTTGACACCGTCTTGGCACCTGGCTAGAGTCTTAATGAAGTCTAGATTGTGTTGGCCTGTGTCTGTTAAGGACTGTCTTGAGTACACTGGCCAATTTGAGAAGTTTCAGACTGTAAGTAGGTAGCGTTATTCCGTGGGCTCGGGTCCTTAACTATAGAAAGAGTGAAAATAAGCTGAACACAAGCATGATGAATTCATTCTCTCTGATCTTGGCTGTGGATGTAATTAGCTGCTTCAAATTCCTGCTGCCTTAACCTGCCCACAACGATGAACTGTAACCTGGAGTTGGGAGCTAGAAGATATCCTTTCTCCCCTAAGATGCTTTCATCAAGTCTTTCATCACAGCAACAGAAATTACACTAGGATACACTCGGGTCCAACCAGAAACCAAAGGAATATCAAGATATCTATACAAGACAAAAGAAAAATTCTATTCGAGTCTCTCCCTTAGTCCTAGACTTCGAAGAAGTAGCAAAAAAAAGGAAGTCAGTGGACTGTTTCCACTGCCTTAACTACCAGGTTTTAATTAGTCCAGAGTAAACATATCCCTATGCTCAGAAGGCTAAAACAGAAAGGTTGTCAAGGCAATGGACAGTTAAAGATCTTGGTGGTACCTGGCATTCTCCATCCCTAGTCTCCTTGACAACACAACACTATCCCTGCCCCAGGGCCTCTTACAACAATGGTATTGTGTTGAAAGAACACATACAAACAAACAAACAGTCATTATAACCTGGGAGAAGGAATGAAGGGCTCTGGGAAAGAATCAGAACCCAAAGAGTCAAGGATATGGATAAAAACTGACGCTTGTGTCAGTGTGAGCATCAGTAACAGGAACGTACGGAGGCTGGTACACTTTTTTTTTAAACTAACTCTTGTCACATAACACCTTGAAGAGTAGATATCCACACTAGCCAGTCTGTTCTCCTCACCAGGACACTATCACTGCTTAAGAAACAGCACCCCCTACTAGGAAGAAAGCCCCCGCTGCCCTGCCTCAGGTAAGGTGTAGCACCACCAACATAGATCAACCACGCTGCTGTACCCCGGGCCCTTATCACTAGCTCAGAGGCTTCGGATCCATCCTTTGCTGCTTCAGAACACTTTAACCAGCAGAACTTCAGGCAGGCTAATGATGAATAGATGTCTAAAGCTGACTTTCTTTTTTGTTGTTTTAAAGGAAAGGTAACGTTTTTAATTTTTTTCCCCCTAACATGCATTTTAACAAAGAAGGAAATGCCTTAAACACTATCATGTTCTCTACTTGGAATCAAAGTCAAATTTCTGCTAGTTTTCTGTGAGTAAGCCTGAGCAAACAATAAAGTCCCTTCAAATTCCTCAACATGTGAGGCCTCAGCTCAGCTTGCTGGCCTTTCATCCCTAGATGACTACCTACCAGAGGCAACCAGAAGCTGGTAAAAACTACTCTTTGATACTTCTGGACTTTCAGGTTTAAATTACTACTCATCTGTCACCATGTTGTGTTCTGTTTCAAACATGAAAGGGAAGGGTTGAGTCCACAAGAGGAAACAGTTAATATGTAGATGGGGGCTCAGAGCAGATTAAAAAAATAAATAAATAAATATGGAAGACACTCATATACAGCCAAAAATTTAAATGAAAAGGATATGTATGTATGGCAGTATTACAATTCTTAAAGTGTGTATTTTTCCTACACATAATAAATTAACTCTTTGACTAAAAAGATAGTATAAAAACAAGTATGTGTGTTGCTCCACATAAGATGCTTAACACAATATATAGTATTATATATGTGTGTGTGTGTGTGTGTGTGTGTATGTCTGTGTGTCTGTGTTTGTGTGTGTAGATATTTTTGTCTTTGCGTATTTTTGTGGATGAGAGAAGACAGTAAGACCAAAAAAAAGAAAGAAAGAGAGAGAGAGAGAGAGAGAGAGAGAGAGAGAAGAAGAAGAAGAAGAAGAAGAAAGAAAGAAAGAAAGAAAGAAAGAAAGAAAGAAAGAAAGAAAGAAAGAAAGAAAGAAAGAAAGGAAGGAAAGAAAAGAGAGAGAGAAAGAAAGAAAGAACCTAAGATTTTTGAACCCAAAGCAATGAATCATCTCAGCATCAGCATAGAACAGCAACTGTTCTCAGGCCCTCAAGACAGACAGACACTCAATTAACTCACCTGTCAAAGGAGTCAACACTATCTACTTTTCCTTTTTTTTTTTTTTTTTTTTTTTTTTTGGTTTTTCGAGACAGGGTTTCTCTGTGTAGTTTTGGTGTCTGTCCTAGATCTCACTCTGTAGACCAGGCTGGCCTTGAACTCACAGAGATCCACCTGGCTCTGCCTCCTGAGTGCTGGGATTAAAGGCGTGCTCTTTTCTTTTTTTAAAATTGTCTCACAGACATATTCTAAGAACTTATAACTCCAGTGGGGAAATGTATCCCTAATATTCTAGGTATTCACATTTGTAAGCAGTTACAGAAACTCCTTACATCAGGAAACAGCAAGACTTTAGAGTGAAACCATCCACCACTGAGTCCACAAATCTGAAAATATCCTTTCCTGTTACCCAATAATTATTTAATCAGAAGCCTCTGTTTTGAACTATGTTGCTATCTTTAAAAATGTACGCCGGGCGGTGGTGGCGCACGCCTTTAATCCCAGCACTCGGGAGGCAGAGGCAGGCGGATCTCTGTGAGTTCGAGGCCAGCCTGGTCTCCAAAGCGAGTTCCAGGAAAGGCACAAAGCTACACAGAGAAACCTTGTCTCGAAAAACCAAAAAAAAAAAAAAATGTACTCAGCCAAATACATTTATTATGAGTAAATTATCAACAACTATACCTCCTTTCTGAAGATCTACGCAGATGCCAGGCACAGGATCTTGTTTAGAAAGCAGGGCTGGAGCCTACAACGTAGGCTCACCAGACTTCATTAGTACTGGGACAAATGTTACTCAACTGAGCCCAGGAAGAGCCGTCCTGAGACTGCTCTTTCCAAAATGTGACTCTGTGGATTTAAATCAGTATCTTTACATTTACAATGTGTGTGTGTGTGTGTGTGTGTGTGTGTGGTGTATGAGAGAAAGGTTTAAAGAATAAATTCAATAGCATGAGACACTTTTATTAACATTGAGTTTTATTGACTTAAACTTCTTATTTGCCGCCAGTCATAATCCACAGGGAAAGGAACAGTTTCTCAAAGACAAGCACATGAGAGAACTTCCAGCCTTGACGGTGAAATCACAAAGGCAAAGCACACCGGGTGAACATCTTTTGCTTATGGCAGTCATGCCACCAGACACCTGTACTCACAGCCCTGCCACTGGCTCATTGACCTATCTGTTGTCCATAAACAACCAGTATTGACACATGTGTGCTCTAAGACAAGGAAACAGTAAACTCAGCACACTGGTCCTCATACATAATGTTTCCTCAGGAGCTTAAGATCCATTCCACAGGAAATCATACACCACATCCAACTTGGGAATGTCTACCCACAATGTGCTCTGAGCACACAGAGCCTAGCCCACAGCTTGAAACAGCCCGCCCCCAGCACCACTCTCCATGAGACACAGGAAGAATTCTTCTGTTTTTGTGATCCTGTAACAGACAATGCTGTTTGCATTTTTGGAGTGCCTCTGTACAATGATATTGTAGCTGCTAGTTCTAAAGGGTTGGTGGCAACTCAAATGTTTGTCCTTTATTTTTTATAAATAAGAATACTTGAGGACTTAATCCCCAAATGGTTTTGTTTATTTGTTTGGTTTGTTTGGTTTGTTTTATTATTAACAGAAAAACTGGAAGCCAGTACCAACAGAAAGACCGGAATGAATTACCTTCCATAGAAGATTAACAGTGCTTGCCTTCAATAGTATGCTAGAAATATCACATCAATTAGTATGCTACATTCTTCACAGATAATTATAGCCCTTATTTCCTTTCCATGTTGTAGTTTGTGACACTACAATGTACTGTTAGCAAAAAAAAAAAAAAAAAAAACAGTAAAGCATAAACTCTATGGAGACCAGGCTTGCCAGCGCCTTCAAAAGGTATACAATCCAGATTACTGAATCTATTTCTTAAAGCGTACACAAATTAATGTAGACCGAAAATATGACTGATTTTTAAACAAACAATAATCACCCTTCAAACAACTTAGCTATTCATTCTACAACAATGCACTGGCTTTTAATACATCTTTAGATTGTAATTATCTTATTTGCATGAGAAAGAACAATGTATGCATTAAGAGAGGTGGTATTCAAATAAGTGCCCATGAAACATAATAGTGACAGATATAAAAATATAACCCTTATAAGCCCTGAGATGCTCTTCAAGGTCTGTACATTCTCAAATTTAAACCCACAGATATTCTTCCAAAGAGACTGCTCCTATGATTAGCCACAGTCTGTTTCTCTTGCTTCAATTGGATTTCTAATGCTGATGTTGTAAGGAAAAGGATAGAGACGGTGGTCATGGTGATGGCTGACGTGATAATGAGGATGGTGGTAAAAGGAAGGAATAAAGAGGAGGAGGAGAAGCAAATGCAGGAGGCTATGAAGGACGTCACACGGACCCTGCATAACTGATGTCGGTTTAAATGTGAGAACAGGATTTAAAAATCCTATTACATTTTTTTTTTCAAGACATGGTTTCTCTGTGTAGTTTTGGTACCTGTCCTGGATTTTGTTCTGTAGACCAGGTTGGCCTCGAACTCACAGAGATCCGCCTGGCTTTACCTCCCGAGTGCTGGGATTAAAGGTATGCACCACCAACGTCTAGCCCTACTAAATTTTTTAAGTAGTTTTATTTATTACTCCCGTTTTATTTAGTGAAAAATTCAAAAAATTTCTGTGTTAATAAATTATATACATATTATTTAAAATATTGACCAAAGAGCTTGGAGAGTAAAGATACCCCGCCACCAAGCCTGGTGGCTTGAATTTAATCCCCAGGACCCACACAGAGAAAGGAGAAAACTGACTCCCATAAGTATTCCTCTCATGCACACATACAAACACACAAATTTAATAAAAAACAAAAACAATACTAAGATACTTAAAATACTCTTCTTAAAAATAAGTAGCCAACAGAGAATTCTCAACAGAGGAATCCCAAATGGCTGAAAGACATTTAAGGAATTGCTCAACTTCCCTAATCATCAGGGAAATGCAAATCAAGACAACTCTGAGATACCACCTTACGCCTGTCAGAGTGGCTAAGATCAAAAACACTGAAGACACTTTATGCTGGAGAGGATGTGGAACTAGGGGAACTCTCCTCCACTGCTGGTGGGAATGCAAGCTTGTACAACCACTCTGGAAATCAATATGGCGCTTTCTTAGAAAATTGGGAATCAATCTCCCCCAAGATCCAGCTATACCACTCCTGGGCATATACCCAAGAAATGCTCAATCATACCACAAGAGCACTTGCTCAGCTATGTTCATATCAGCATTGTTTGTAATAGCCAATACCTGGAAACAACCTAGATGCCCTTCAACTGAAGAATGGATAAATAAATTGTGGCACATATACACAATGGAATACTACTCAGCAGAGAAAAACAATGACATCACACGGTTCGCAGGCAAATGGATGGATCTAGAAAAAATCATCCTGAGTGAGGTAACCCAGACTCAGAAAGACAAATATGGTATGTACTCACTCATAGGAAGATGCTAGATGTGGAACAAGGATGACTAGACTGCTACTCACATCACCAGTGAGGCTACCTGGAAAACGGGACCCCAAAAAAAGACACGGAGAAATGGACGAGATCTACATGAATAGCCTGGTCATGAGTGGGAACAATGAAGGGCGACAGTCGAGGGAAAGAGTGGGAGATCCTAACTGGATCAAGAAAAGAGAGGGAGAACAAGGAATAGGAGACCATGGTAAATGAAGACCACATGAGAAGGTGAGAAGGGGAGGAAGCAGAGAGCTAGGGAGGCACACGGAGATCCACAAAGATACCCCCTCAAAAGACTGCTGGCAATGGTCACGAGACGGCAGGAACTGATCTACTCTGGTGATGGGATGGCCAGACACCCAGATAGTGGTGCCATAAACCCCATCCAAGGACTGAGGAATCTGAAGGCAGACATCCACGGCTGGGCCCCTGGTGGAGCACTGGGAGTCTAATTAGTGAGTAAGAAGAGGGTTTATATGAGCGAGAATTGTTGAAACCAAGGTTGGATAAAGCACCGGGACAAATAACCAAATGAATAGAAGCACAGGATCTATGAACCAAAGGCTGAGGGGCCCCCAACTGGATCAGGCCCCCTGAACGGGTGAGACAGTCATTTGGCTTGATCTGTTTGGGAGGCAGCTGTGCATTGGTGCCAGGTCCTGGGCTCGTTGCATAAGTTGGCTGTTTGAATCCTGGGAATTATGCAGGGACACTTGGCTCGGTCTGGGAGGGGGGAATGGACCTGCCTGGACTGAGTCTACCAGGTCAACCCCGGTCCTCGGGGGAGACCTTGATCTGGAGGAGGTGGGAATGGGGGGTGGGCTAGGGGGAGGGGTGGGCGAGAGGGGGAGAACAGGGGATTCTGTGGCTATTATGTTGAACTGAATGGTGTTGTAAAATAATAATAATAATAATAATAAAAAAAAAAAAATAAGTAGCCAAAGATCAAAACCACTGAAGACAACTTATGTTGGAGAGGATGTGGAGCAAGGGGAACTCTCCTCCACTGTTGGTGGGAAAGCAAACTGGCACAGCCACTTTGGAAATCAGTATGGCGGTTTCTCAGAAAATTGGGAATCAATCTTTCTCAAGACCCAGCTATACCACTCTTGGGCATATACCCAAGGAATGCTCAATCATACCACAAGGACACATGCTCAACTATGTTCATTGCAGCATTATTTGTAATAGCCAGAACTTGAAAACAACCTAGATGCCCCTCAACTGAAGAATGGATAAAGAAAATGTAGTACATACACACAATGGAATACTACTTGGCAGAGAAAAATAATGACATCATGAGGTTTGCAGGCAAATGAATAGAACTAGAAAATATCATCCTGAACGAGGTAACCCAGACTCAGAAAGACAAATACAGTATGTACTCACTCATAAGTGGGTACTAGCTGTAAAGCAAAAGATAACCAGACTGCAACCCACAGGTCCAGGGATGCTAGCTAGTAAAGAAGACCCTAGGAAAGACGCAAAGATTGACTAGTCATGGAGAAATGGATGAGATCTACAGGAGCAAACTGAAGGTGAGGGGGGTTAATAAGGAGCAAGGGTCAGGGAAAGAGAGCTTAAGGGAGTGGGAGGTTTGAGATGGAACAGGAACAGAGTGGGAG
This sequence comes from Peromyscus maniculatus bairdii, assembly GCF_049852395.1. NCBI lineage: Eukaryota > Metazoa > Chordata > Mammalia > Rodentia > Cricetidae > Peromyscus > Peromyscus maniculatus. The sequence continues at coordinate 80,270,066 of NC_134858.1, forward strand.
AACAAAGAAAGAGATACCATGATAAATGAAGACACCATGGGAATAGGGAGAAGCAGAGTGCTAGGGAGGTCCCCAAGAATCCACAAAGATGACTCCACCATAGACTACTGGCAATGGTCAAGAGGGTGCCTGAGCTGACCTACACTGGTGATAGGATGGCTGAATACCCTGTCATGCTAGAACCCTCATCCAGTGACTAATGGAAGCAGATGCAGAGATTCACGGCCAGGTCCCAGGCATAGTTCCAAGAGTCCAATCGACGAGAGAGAGAGGAGGGATTCTATGATCAAGAAATATCGAGACCATGATTGGAAAAAGCACAGGGACAAATAGCCAAACTAGTGGAAACACATGAACTATGAACCAATAGCTGAGGAGGACCCATGGAACTGGACCAGGCCCTCTGGATAAGTGAGACAGTTGTTTAGCTTGAACTGTTTGGGGGACCCCTGGCAGTGGGATCAGGACCTGTTCCTAGTGCATGAGCTAGCTTTTTGGAGCCTAGTGTCTATGGTAAGACACTATGCACAGCCTTGGTGCAGGGAGGAGGGGCTAGGATCTGCCTCAACTGAACGTATCAGGCTCCGCTGACTCCCCAGGGGAGGTGGAAATGGGGGGTAAGTTGGGGGGAAGGCTGGGGGGTGGGAGGAAGGAGGACAGGGGGATCTGTGGTTAATATGTAAAAATGAATAGAAAATCTCTTAATAAAAAAAAATAAATAAGTAGCCAGCTTCGACACTGGCATCCATTGCCCTTGCTTGACACAAGTGTGTATATAGCTCATCTCCTGCTTGAGATCAGCTGATGCTTTTTAAACACAATTTTATACATTACAGCTTCCTATTTTCTATTAAAACATATTACCATAGCTCCTAACATGGTGTCTACAGTGAACACTCTATCATGGGCACAAAACTGAATTTTTTGTTCTGTTTTAATTTGTGTTCTCTGTTTGCTTTCAGGTTTTAATTATTTGCAAGACAAAGTCCCCACTGCCTTTGTCAACAACAGTCGAACAAGTTAATAACCTAAGCAAAGAACTGTACGTAGCTTCTTTAAAGTACTTTTCATTTGCTAGATTTGAAATTTAATAATGTTATATCACAACTGCCTTTTAAAAAAAAATTGCTGGGGCTGAAGTGATGGTTCAATGGTTAAGAGCAAACACTCTCTTGCTTGCAGAGAATCTGAGTTCGATTTCCAGCACCCAAACCAGGTGGCTCACAAATGTCTGTAACTCCAGCTTCAGCATATCCAATGACCTCTCTGGTCGCTGTGGGTACCTGTACTCTACCTACACAATTAAAATATTAAAAATAAATCTTTAAAAAATGTGCCCCCACACACACACACAAAATGAAGAGATAAAATATAATAAAAAACTTGCTTATATGGAACCAGAAAGATGGCTCAATGGGTAAGAGCACATGCCACCAAGCCTGATGACCTAAGTTCAATCTTCAGGACCCACCCCATGTGGTGGAAGAATGAACAGATTCTGCACTCTGTCATCTGACCTACACATGCTTGCTGTAGCATATACCACCTCCTACACACACACACACACACACACACACACACACACACACACACACATACACACACACACACACACTCAATGTAAAATAATCGTTTTATTTCTATACAAGAGAAACAAATGTTGCACTCAAACAGAAATACCAGCAAGAATAGTTCTCCATGAGAAGAGAGAATAAAATAAATAAATCTTTGCCTGGAGTAAGGGTTGTTCTTTCTTAATTATATAATATCCTTACTTAATACAGTGAACAAAGGAAGAGTCTAAGCACAGAAGGAACACAGAATTCACATTCATTTGTGAAAAGACTGCTTAGCAAAAAAAAAAAAAAAGAGCATTGGTTAAAAATAATATCATAATAGAGCTTCAACCTTTTCACACACTGCTGCTACAGGCTGTATGTTGGAGTGGTCTTACATAAGTTTATACTGCTTTCTAACCTTGACCAAGGATCTCTAAGACAGAATCAAATTAATTAAAGACATCAATTAAGTTAATCCTTCCATTTACAACTACTCCTGAAAAACTGTAAGACTTGTGAAAAAGGTTTATACTCCTGTGGCTGTTCAGCAGATGAATCTGGATTCAACCTAGTTAATATATTCATTTTTGACAAAAAGACACATGGGTTTTGAAACAGCAAAACAAAATATAATATCTGTGCTTCAGAAATAAAAGATGTTACAGCTTGAAATCTGAAATGTCCCCAGGGGCTATATTTTGAAAGCTGCTTTCTCAGCCAGTGGAACTGTTTTGGAAGGCTGTAGAAACTTTTGGAGGTGGGACCTAGTTGGCAGCAGGAGTTCACTGGGGAGGGAAGGGCTTTTGAAAGTATACACAGACCCCTGGTTCCAGCTACTCTGCTTTGTGGTCTATGATGATGGGAGGGGTCTCTGCTCACATTCCTGATGTCAGGAAGGCTGAGCCCCTCCCCGAAGTGTGAGTCAACATAAGCCCTCTCTCAATTTAGTTAGCAATGCCAGATATTTTGATCACAGAGAAGTGAAAAAAACTAATATAAAAGATCTTCTAATTCAAAAAATGTTAATATACAAATACCAGGCAGGGTCTTTAACTAAGGACAATAGCTACTCAGTAATGAAAACTAAAAGGGAATCTTAATCCCCCAGAACAGCCAGAAAAATAATTCTTAAAATACTTCTCACATAATTCTAGAGCAAACAAGAAATCTATAATATAGACTCGGCATTTAAACTGTAAAGAACTGCTTTCTGTGGTTATCATATTAAATAATCTTTATTACTGAGTGGGCTTTACAGCCTGGGCATTGGGACCAGAGAAGGTAAGGGACCACCACAGTATATTCATGGAGTCAGTAAGACTACCTAAGTATGCTCAAAGTCTTGCACCAGGCAGAGTCTTGTGGGATTAATTCATACTAACCATGCTATCTATATTCAGCCCATTGCCTCTGTGCTACCTAAGCTACAGAAACTCGAATTCTTAACTTAATTCTGCATTGAGTGAGTGAATAAAATGGGAATTGTGGTTTCAATGTGACCTTAGTCATTCCAATCAAATCACAGCAGAGAAAGTTCACAGAGGCCTCCATCTTCCCTGGTCTCCAGTCTCACGCCTTCCTGTCTACAGGATTAAAAACAAGCAAACAAACAAAAAACAAAACTCCATTGTTCTTCCCTTTCTCCCTTTTCCCTCCCAAGTCTATCAATCAAGGTCACCAAGATCCAGATTTGCGAACATAAGCATTGCCCTCTCAGTGGGGACTGAGTACACAGAGCAAAGCCTCGAGTTTACCTCATTTCTTTCCTCCATTTGACTCAGATTGGAACTGGAGCTATGATTGCAGCCACATTAGTAGGCATATAAAATGTCAAAATTACCACTTTAGGAGCTCTGGGGATAACTTCTGGATTTAAAGATCAATCCATGAAAAGTGGTACCACCATGGTCTCAACTTCTTGGCTCCGGCTCTCTTTCCAAATGGAGCATCAGGAATACCAGCAGCAGAGAGAGAGTGAAGAGAAAGGGCAAGGATGGAAGAAGCCACAGAGCCAAGCTGAAACAAGACCCCGACTCCTTCGTGAGGCTGCTAGAGCCCACCCTGCATCATCCAGTGCCACAGTATCGAGCAGCTGTAGGACATGAACCAAAACTGACAAGCATCTGACTAAGAAAGGGCAGCAACACTCCCAAGCAATGAGCACACCGGGTGCCACAACTGATAAATAATCCTTAAAAACCTAAGGAGGATTTAGAGCTCTAAGTCAATTTAGCTTCCACGGCAGGGGACTAATTAAGCTACCTTCTTATATTCCTTTTCTTCATGAACTGTAACCAAGACAGCAAGTTTAAAGATATTAAGCACTACCTCTTAGGGTTCAAACTTTGTACATTCCCATCACTACTGCAAGGTTCATGTGGGTGTCATTTGAAACTCACCCTCCTACTTCTACCCCAAGAGTCCTATCAGGTAACTTCTGGATGGCCTCGCTTAGTATATTTGACATGTAAAGCACTGACAGCAAAGCCTTTGAACTGGCTGAGTCCTAACCGCAGGCTATTTCACCATTTGGAACACCCCGTCTCCCAGGCTCCCTGTTCCATTTACACACGATGTGCACATGCAGAAAGAAGCAAGAGCCAATAACTGCCATCTATCAGTGCTATTGTGCCACAGTAGGTAACTGAAGTGAAATATTATCAAATTACTCAACTGATCCTCCAAAATGAATGAGCTGCTTCCTAAATGCGGGCTAGGATAATCACAGACGTAACTATTTTTTTTTTCTGCAATAGAAATGCTAACACCTTCCAAAAGTCAGAGAACACATTCCAATGGTATTTTCTCAGTGCCCATAGGGCACTGAGGAATGTTCTGAGACCCTCTGCATTGCCACAATTGGGGGGGGGGGGCAAATTGCAGAGAGGAGGATGCACACAGGGGTGCCAATAGCATCAGTGAGCAGAAACCAGAATTACCTCTAAATATCCTTCAATGTACAGGGCATCCCCCCATAGCAAAGCACAGCCTGGTTAAACATGCAAATAGTGCCATGGTCCTCGTTAACTTTTAAAAAGTATAATTTCTACATAGTTCACTGATATCACTAAACACAGAGCTCCTTCAGACACAAAGCCCTGCCTCAAAACAGAATAGCCTTTCACAGGATAGCTTGAACAAGTCAGTGATTCTGCAAAAGAGAATTCTTCTTCAGTCCCTTTCATTCTTGCACCTGTCCTCGACGTCCCCTCAAATGTCCTCTCCTCCTATTCCCCCATTTCCTGCTGGCCCAGTCAGGATGACCAGCAACCTGGGCATCTCCACTCAGTCCCAAGAGATCCCAGCAACACCACATTTTGCTGGTAACTGACACTTGATTGAAACATTGTTGAGACAATTTCATCTTTTTCAAGCCAATTTATAAATAAGAACATCCTTTAATCCCAAAAGGACTAGAGGAAAAAAGAGCCAAGCAGCCTAGGAAAACTAAGTTCAAAAAACAAAACAGCAGTATCTTTGGAAATGCGCCCACATTTAAAACGCACAGTCTGAGTCAAAAAGAACCAAGGCAACCAAGCTGTGGACTCAAGGGTGGACACGGTGCTCAGATAACTAACACCTGACAATGAACCATGGGGTTGTTAATGCTGAGGGGAGCTTTTCATTTAAAAAAAAAAAAATGAGGCTTTATGAACATGGGTATCACAAAGTATGGGGTGGAGGGAGACAGGAAGCTAGTGAGGGGCAACTCGGAAGAGTTTATACAAACTGCTCACAACGACGAACTAAGGCATGCAACAGTCAGGTCACCACGTGTCCAGTCATCATTACAATAGAGGTCCCCATGTGTGCGAGCATCGTGTCTTCTGCAGAGCCACAGGGAAGCAAGTCTCATTACTGGGCAATGTTTCCTGCAGCATTCATTCACAAGAGATCAAGGGGCTTTTCGTAGCAATTTAGCGCCAACTATGAATCACGATAAATATGAAGTAGCAGAGAGTATGGAAAGTCCCTGACCAAAAGCGCTCTTCCTCTCCTCACCCCCGGAGACCCCCACCAACACCGCCATTATTGGGTTGATGTAGTGATGACCCAAGGAGATGCTATTTCAGGACTGAATGTGGACCACTTCAGAAGCCACTTCAGGTTATCATATGTCTCTGATAATAGAATGTGGCTGGCTGGTGGCACTGTTCCTCTGAGTTTCCGGAAGTACAGACAATACAACATGCCGTCATGAGTCTCTATGCCTGTCTTAAAGGTAAGACTCCAGAACTGTAAATCAATGTAAAGCTGTTCAAATGGCTCAGAGGAAGCAGAACTTAAAAGTTTCCTCACTGAGTTCATCTTTTGCTCACGTGTAATACATCTTTGAAAAACTGCTAATTCTATTCCTAAGTATGTATGGAAATCAGCCTGACTCATCGACACAGTTTTTGCAGGGTTGGGAGGTGATACCAGTACAGGAAATAGGGCTGAACAAGCTCCAATTTGCAAAATATCATGTGATTGACTTCATTCTCACCAGCCTAATCATTCTCCCCACCAAAGCCTTGGCAACTTCAGAAGGAGGCAAATACTGCTAAGGATAGGGATGCTACTATTCCGTTCTCATTTTTCAAATAGGATTGGAAACATGAGAGCAGCAGGAGCAATTAACTGTCTTGAACCCAACACTCTATTGCAAAAGAAGAAATGGTTTTGCTTCAATAGTCCAAAGGCTTTTGGCTTCTGACACACACAGTTGAAAGTTTAAATGCCCAATAATCATAAAATAGGACAATAGCATAATAGGCCAGAGTCATTTCCCTGGCTCAAAGAAATAAAATTGTGGTTGGCTGGTAATAAAAAGGTTAAGAACCAAAAAGTTAAAAATATGCTGGGCCTGTGGCCTGTGAGACACACACAGGTACATCTCAGCAAGGGGGTGGGGGTGGACAAAATGGGGGATTGTCCACAAATGTTGGAGCCTTGTACACTGCTCCTGAAACAACAGGGAGCCTGCCTGAGTAGACAGAATTGAACAGCAATGGAGGAGCAGGATGCCAGGGCGGCATGGCACGGAGAACTCATCCTTGTCTTCCAGGCTCCATGGGCGTCAGCATAGAACAGCAATGGAGGAGCAGGATGCCAGGGCGGCATGGCACGGAGAACTCATCCTTGTCTTCCAGGCTCCATGGACATCAGTGAGATCCAAAAGCAGTTGCCAGGGGGCTTTTGTTGCTGCCACAGAGGGGAAAGGGTGGAGCTGCCATGTGGAAAGCCCCAGGGCCAGCCTGTACAACAGCAAAGCCCTGTCATGGTTTGACCTCAGCACGAGATGCCCCAGCTATCGGCAGGGCAAAATGGAATGGCACGAAGAGGGAGGCCAAGGCTCACACGGGAGGAGATACAAGAAGCCACGGGACCAGTGGATTACAGCCTGGGTAGAGCACTTCCTTCTCCCAGTGTGTCGACCATACTGACAAAGGCGTATTTGCCCACATCTGGAACTACATGCACTCTATGTTACCTAAGAGTTCACAATTCTCCCCGGTTAGCGTCTAAAAGGCGGCCAGTTGCAGGGTCACAACCAGTATGAAAGAAGCCCAGTGAGGCCCGGGTGAATGTGCTCACTTCTTAGTTCCTGGAGTTTGAGAGAATTCCTTTTAATGTCCTTAAAGAAAATCTGGGATTTTATTCCAGAAAGCTACCGTGGTTATTTGTTCAACCTTCACATTTCCTCAGTCTCCTCTGAATAAATATTTTCCAGGTATCATCTGAAAACGATGAAGTTTCTGCTTGCTTACTCACTGGGATAGTGTGAGTAGCTTTCACCCCCCCCCCCATTCTAACCCAGTAGGTTTTATGTGTCAAACTGATAATGTCCAAAAACCTCGATATCCATTAAAACAACAGAATAGCAGAGCTATCCAGCATCAGGACGGCACTCAATAGAAGTCTTCTAAATCAAATGGAACCCATGCTGTAAAACACATGACCCAGAAATCCAAAATTCTTTTCTCCTAGATACTGTGTTTGCTCAGCACATTTTCAACCAGCATGCCATGGGAATCCAATTAACGAAACACCGCATCTTTTGTTTCAATAATGTGTCTGTTGTATTAGGGGCATCCTTCTTCTGCTGTCATATTTCTTCAGTTTTTCCAAGATATCATTATTTTCTCAGGCCAAAAATCATTATACCATAATGACTTTTGTCAGCTTCCATAGGCTAGCTTTTGGGAGAGAAGAAACTAATTCTTTCCATAAGCTGTTAAAAGGCATTATCTGCTACAATTACAGTACATGCGTGCATACATAGTACAGATCATACAAACAAACGCTTGTTACCCATTCACCCTCAGAACAAAGACAGTTCTGTTCCCTGCCTAAGCAATAACGAAACAACCAAAAAACAAGCGTATTCCTAATTCCTTTAACCATCATTTTAACAGAGCTATTTTCTTCCTTATAATTACATTGGAGCCTTTCAAGATTTGATTTATGAGCAAACCCTTGTAGAATCTCTATGGGATATTACCTCAAAAGGAAATTTAATTTTATAATGAATGTTTTTGAAATCACTCATTGCCTAGTTATTACTTCTACTACACATACTTCCAGCCATGCCATTTTATGATTCAGAACACACATGCACACACATGAACGCATGCACGAAGGCACACATGCACACCCTCAGCCTCGCCTGTGCCCATCCATCTCCACTCCCCTCCAGCCCTCCACGTCCAACTGTCATCAGACCCCTCAGCCTTTCCCACACATTAATTTGTAACATATGCTTCCCAGCCAGAGTTTCCCAAATATAACAAGGCAGTAGCTTCTGCTAGCAAACTTTTACAGACTCGGGTTTATAGAGCAGGCATCGGGAAATAATAGGATATCTTCTTAGACGCTTTGCTCATAATTAGGCGTATAAGCATCTTACTCTCAAAGAAGCCCCTCCCCACAAAAGTGAGCTATTCATTCATCTTCATATAAAATTCTTTCTCCAAAGAAGCAAATATAAACATAATTCTTATATCAAAACACATTTAAAGTGAGGCTCGTAAAATATATAGGTACTTGAGAACTTTTATCATCAACTCTAAGCTATTGTCAAACAACACCTATTTTAACCCAATTGCACCCAAACATGCATGTGACATGTTCCAGCCACCCTGAGCCTACTCTATCAGAGTTAGGCTAATCCAGCTCACACTCTGGCTTGCTCTCGCCTCATCAAGTAGCAAAGACCGTAGGAAGCATGGGGCACCCCGCTTCTGACCTGCTCCCCTGACTGAGACAGCTCCCCTTTGGGTTAACACCCACTGACATTACAGCCTTCCTGTCCGTGCTGAAATAAAGCCTGCAAAGCTTTAGCTGGAAGTGAGCGGGCTCAGTGTTACCCCCTCCCGTCCTTGTACATTGCTCTGTACCCAATCTTATCCAGTTGTCCAAAGTTCTATAAACTTGATTCTGACCACACTGCCCAAGCAGTCTGTAGCTGAGAGGTGGCTCTCAAGCCCCAGCCCTGCGGGCCTGGGCTTTCACTTAACCCCCGGTTCAGAGGGAGAATCCTTTGTCTAATGAAAGGCACTGACTGTATTGGTTACTTTTCACCATTGTGACCACATGGCATAGATGGCCTAGGGGAAGGAGGGTCTGTTTTGACTGAAGGTTTTAGAGGCCGTGCCATCATGGCTGAGGGTATGGCCAAGTGGGGCGGATCACATGAGGGCACATCAGGAAGCTGAGGAAAGTGGAATGTGGTTCACTCTAGTCTTCTCCATTTTCTTTCTACTTCATCTGCCCCTTGTGGAATGGGGCCAACCAACCTTAAGGGTAGATTTTTCTCCCTCAGTTAATCCTATAATGATGCCCACACAGACATACCCACAGGTGTGCCTCATCAATGAAAACTAAATATCACATCAACATTTCCCTCTTGCCAAACATTCCCTACCTGAATATTCAGTCTAGGGAACAGCCATCACCCCTGACTACCTGATTCCCTAAAAATCAACCCAAATGTCATGCTCTGTCTGTTCTCTTATGTTTAGCCTGACATCTGATTACCAGCAGACTATCTGTGAACATGGCAGAGGTTCAAATTTACCGTTATAATACCCGAGGCATATCAGGGTACATCTTGCTTGAGGGGATACACAATCATGATGCAGAGACCCTGTCATCTCTCACTAACATAACCAAATGATGAACTATTCAAACAAAAACACTTTCCAGAGAAAAGGTGTATTAATGATTGCTCTGAGATAATAATGATGCCGAGCAAACTGGGATTGGTATACTACAAATGACTGAGCCAATGGTGAACACCTAACCAAAATCAACACAAATAAAAGAGGGCTCAGCCCCTCTGCGGGTGAGTCAGCAACCTCAGACCTGTGAAAGGGATGAAAGGATGACTGGGCCCACTATATTTATACTTTAGAATTTAGCTATAAGGAAAACTGCTCATTGGTGATAGGCTCTATGGATTGGAGCTTAAGACAGGGCGATCAATCACAATGCTGGTCAACAGCAGATAAGGAAGGGAACAAAAGTCAGCCATCATCCAAGCCACTCTGATGAAGAGCTTGAAAGCTGGCTGTCCTACCCACTCGGGCTGCATGCCTGCTCCAATTCTATCCATTCTGTCCAGCCATGCTCCACAGACTTTTCCTGAGCTAGCTCCAAGAATTGCAGTTCTTAAAACCAATTAACTAGAAACTAGTCCCCAAATGAACTTCAACCCTCTCTCTTACACACCCACTTGCAGTGAACAAGATTTTCATTCCCTGGGTGCCTTCTTCCTAAGTCGTCCTCAGCCTGCTCGGTCACCAAGTTGGAGGGGTTGCCGATGTCAGCGATGAGGCAGCCTGGGTTTTAGTGTGACCAAGGCACTTCGCAGCCCTCACTGTGGTCTCCCCATTTAGGAGCTTTGCTAGAGAAAACTGCCCTTTCCATTACTAATCCATCCAGCTTCAGATAGCTCCGGATTTAATGATAAATAATGTTCCTCTGGACCAGTAATAGGAAAAGAAAGAATAATTGAGGGGAAAAAATTACATTCATCAGAGCAATTAAATCTCGAAGGTATCTGGGAATAAATCTAGCCAACCATGAGCAAAAGGTCTGTAGTGGAATTTTATATCGAAAAGAAGAATACAAGGTTTGACAAACTAAACAAGATATAGCATTCCCAGAAATGAAGAATTGACATGGCCAACCAAGATTTCATGTTCCATGGATTATCTATAAAATACCATTAGATGGGTTCATATGTTCCCTCTCTCTCTCTTTCTCTCTCTCTCTCTCTCTCTCTCTCTCTCTCTCTCTCTCTCTCTCTCTCTCTCACACACACACACACACACACACACACACACACACACACGGGGAAAAAGAGAGCTTATCAAATTAATCTTCAAATTCACACAGAAAATAAAATAAAAAGATTATAAGTGATTAAAGATTTGGCTTGAGGCCGGGCGGTGGTGGCGCACGCCTTTAATCCCAGCACTCGGGAGGCAGAGGCAGGCGGATCTCTGTGAGTTCGAGGCCAGCCTGGGCTACCAAGTGAGTTCCAGGAAAGGCGCAAAGCTATACAGAGAAACCCTGTCTCGAAAAACCAAAAAAAAAAAAAAAAAAAAGATTTGGCTTGAATAGTAAAACTTTAAAACTGCCCCCAAAAAATTAAAAAAAAAATTGTCTCTACAATCTTGTGGTAAGATTTCAAGGTAAAAATCATACAAAACATAAAGGGGGGAAAAAAGTGAATGAATCTGGCCAGAGCAAAATTTAAAATTACTATGCATTTAAAGATATCATTAAAATAAAGAAAACACAGACCTCGAGCTGACAATGTAAGACTATCACTACACATAACTCACATATCATCATGCGTGTAAAACGAAACTCAACAAACGGGTCAGAATTTTTTATCTTCCCCCATTTAGTAAGAGGGAAGAAATTTCCAGAAGCACCGCTGGGATGATCTGTATGTTTAGAAAAGACGTTCAGCCTCCCTCACCATCTGAACCCACGAGGACACCATGTCATCTCACACACGCCCAGAGATGAAGCAAAGGCGGAGGCAGAGCCACAGAGAGATCAACCCTACACTGTCACAGTTGAAAACGTAGACGATGTGTGACCCAGGAGCTGCTTTCCCGGGCGTCTACCAGAGAAGTACTGCATGTGCACATAAAGAAGCATGCACTGAAACGGTCCCAGAAGCACTGTGGAAAATGCAGAAATGTGGAAAACCTCTTAAATAGATGTTAATAAGGGAACGCATAAATTTTGAAACATTCATATAACGTTATACTAGCGGGATAAATTAGGAGAAATGTGTATGCGCAAATTAATCACAATTATGCTCTCACTCCACCATTCTGATCACTCTGCAGTATGTGTCCCATATTTTATAAGAAGCAAACACCACCATTTTCTGGACCCTATTTCCAGACCCTACAGCATCCTCCCTTGCTTCTCCTTGCTACAAAACTCTGGTAATTTTCCATTAGTGGTTCCAATTATTTTTCTCCTCTCATTTTCTCTTATATACCCTGGGTTTGGATCTCTAAATTTCCATGTGAATTTGCCTGTGACTGTGGTGTTGTTAACCAACTGTTCGGCTCTCCACACTCTTCTTGGAGACCCGGCGTGCTTTCAGAAAGTCCTGCCTTCACGTGCACGCTGCCCTGGATGCTCTACCCAGCAGACACTTCTCAGTGTCCTCTGTGGAGCTGAGATCATGGTGTTCTCGGTGGCCTTTTTAGACTTGTCTCCTGTATCATCTACACTGTAACTAATTATTACTCTTAGTTGTATACTCCATACACTCCCACCGTGAGATATTACACCTCCACAGGCACAGTGGGCTCTGGAATCATAAGCAAAAGTAAATATTTTCTCCTTTAAATTGTTACCTCAGGTATTTTTGTAACAGCAAAGGAATGCTACAACACACACACACACACACACACACACACACACACACATATATACAAACATACATAAATATACTACAAAAATAGAAAAACAGGTTTATGTGAAAGAAAATGGAAGTTCTACTGTTGAAAAAAAATTTACAGTAAATTCCTTAATATAAGAATAGGCTTGAACTGTTTAGGAGGCCCCCAGGCAGTGGGACCAGGACTTGTCCTTGGTGCATGAGCTGGCTTTTTGGAACCTAGGGCCTATGGTGAGACTCTTTGCTCAGCCTTAGTGCAGGGAGGAGGGGACTGGACCTGCCTCAACTGAATCTACCAGGCTGGGCTGACTCCCCAGGGGAGACCTTGCCCTGGAGGAGGCAGGAATGGAGGATGGGTTGGGGCGGGGGTAGGAGGAGGGAGGACAGAATTCATGGCTGATATATAAAAATTAAATTAATTATAAAATAAAAATATTTAATAAAAAAAAAAGAATAGGCATCTGGAAAGTTACTCATAACCAAACATGCAGGATCAATATGTAGGTAGGTCTATTATGGGATCACAATGTGTTTACTACCTATAAGGAATGCCTGTTTTTCTCCTAGTTAGTGGCTCAGTGGAACTGTGAAATCGCCATGGCTGGTGTAACGACCCAACTTATCTTTATGTGTTCATAGGATGGTTGCTAGTGCTGCTTCCCCAACTAGAAGCAGAAATAAAAAGAAGGTAGGAGAAAAAGAGATGCGGTGTGTTCGAAATGACAACACGAGGAAGTGATGGGGCCGCCCAAAAAGGGCAGAGAAAACAGGGAGCCCAGTAACAGCCAAGGGGTCTGCAGCTCCCACAAAATCTCTTGGTGCTTTAGTCCAGGCCAAGGTGTTATTCGGTGCTGAGACCAAGCTCGAAGCAGAGATGGTCACGGGTGACACAGACGCAGGCAGGCAGGCAGCGACACACTCACACACAGAGGGAGAATGTTGAGTTGACGTGTCTCCACCAAAGGTGTATGGGCAGAAGGCAGTGAACCAGTCTTTGTATTGTTCTATCAAGACAGTGATTCTGAGTGGCTGGATCGAGCATCTTGGCCGTAACTGCAAACATTTCTAAGGACTTCTGACGTTTTATAAAACGTAAAATAATACCTTTTATTTTCCTAAAATTTGTTTTCTTCTAATCAACTATAATGACTGCTTTCTAAACGGCTGAAAATAACTCACGTACTGGGTCTGAGGATGTGACTCAGTGGCACATCATTTGACTGTCGGCTGTGAGGCCTTGAGTTCTATGCCTAGTACCATACATGCACCTAATAACTTAAACTCGCTATTTTAATAGCTGCATGAAATTTCCTTACAATGACATATCATCTCTCCACTGACAGGTCATTCCATTTGTTTCCAGTTATTCACAACTACATTCCATGGCAATCTTGGTACACTCACACTGTTACATTCGACAGACTAAAATCGGCACCATTCTATTGAGTACATGCTGAGAGCACAGCACTTCCTTACTCTTCCCTTGCATTATCTAATCAGCCCCACCTTAAATACACCATGAGGTGGGAACTAATATCCTGCCTCCCCTCAAGGATGCAGCTCCAGCAATACTGAGTGCAGTCCAACCAACTGTCATAACTAACGTAACAAAGACTAACTGCCCACTTTCTTTTTCGGGAATTCTATGCTGTTTTCCCTGAGTCAGCTGGCGGTATACTTCGAATGCTGTGGAATTTATCTTTTTTTTCTGGCATATGTGCAGTAAGCTTTTTTTTTTCTTCCTGATATTTCATTTCTTTGTTTATAGTAACTTGCCATAAGAAAAATTTCATTTTTTACATAGTCAAATACCTCTATTTTTCTTTATCACTTTTATGATTTCTGACTTGTTTCTAAAAACCCCTTGAGTTCTCAGTTACAAAAATTGTGTCTTAATTCTCCTATTACTTTGTTGTTCAGTGGTGTTTATATGAACTGGAATGCTGTCATGTGACGTGAAGGGGAAAAGGGAGTGTGTTTTTTCTTCAGATTAATGTATGTTTTATAAATATACATTTATTAAATAAATTATCGTCCCAGATGATTTAAAATATCACCCTTGACATACGCAGCACTGGCTCTTCCTCGGTACTGTCTTAACATCTCCATCAGCAACCATCACAGACAGTTGTGGGTGAGCTATTGACAAACTGGGTCTCATTGCTGTTGAAGCAGAAGGGCAGCGTTGAGCAGTCAGACGAAGAGCACATGTCCACAAGGCTGACACGTCTGGATCAAGCCCTTAGAGAAAAAGCTTTTAATCCCCAGTCTGCACATTCGTGTCTAGCTACAGACTATTTATAAGTCATTACAACTAAATTTTAATTTCACCTAATAGAAGATCTTCCTGTCTTAGCTATTTCTGAGGATTTATTCTTTCATGCAAAGTTTCAAATGAGTTAGGCAGTTTAGAAAAAAAAGAAGAAGAAGTTAAACGTTCCTAGAGGGTTTAATTTGGGTTTGTATGAAATGGTGTTTATGTGATACTACTTCACCACCCAGAAACACAGGATATTTGGGTCTAATCAGATGGCCTTCCATGGGGCTTTATTGTTTTCTTCACATATCTGCTATCATTCTCATAAAATTTATTCTGAAATATTTTTGATTCTTTCTATCATGAATTGGACTTTTTTGTCATTTTCCATTTCTGGCTATTTATGGATAGTAAAGAAAAAGCTATTGATTTTTAAAATAGTCATGATACAGCAAACTTGCTTTTAATTTTTTTTTTTCATGTGTGTGTTTTTCAGAAGGTTTTGCTATGTTGACCAATCTGGTCTCCAACTCCTGAAGTCAAAGAATTCCCCCACATCAGCTCCCTCAATAACTGGACACAAGTCCCACCACCTCACAGCTCAAACTGTGGTGAAAGACTCCTGGGTCTCACTAGTACATAATCTCATCCTTTCATACACAAATAATTTTTTGCCATATTTGTTCCAACTCTGTAATCATTATTTTGTCCCTATACAATAGCACTGCTTAAGAAAGAAAGAAAGAAAGAGAGAGAGAGAGAGAGGGAGAGAGGGAGGGAGGGAGGGAGGGAGGGAGGGAGGGAGGGAGGGAGGAAGGAAGGAAGGAAGGAAGGAAGGAAGGAAGGAAGGAAGGAAGGAAGGAAGGAAGGAAGGAAGGAAGAAAAAATAGTAGTGTGAGCTGACATACATCTTTTGGTCCTCACCTGGCAACTGATTACTTCCATGACCCCGATGTTCAACAATCCTTGTTCACACTAGTGTAACCACACCCACTTCGTGCGTTCCTCCAACAGGCGAGGAACACTCCCGCCTCTGGCCCTGTGGGCAGGCTACTCACAATGCTGGCATTTGTTTACACAGCTTCCTTCTTTACTTCAGTCAAGTGCTCACTTCAAAGGCACCAAATGAGGGCCACGTTCACTGTCAGTCACTCGGCACTTTTCTCCCCTTTACCTCATTCCTTTTACTTCATAGTATTTACCATGACCTGACTAGAATTGCGAGTATATTTGGTTCTTGTCTCCCCAAACAGAATCTAAGCCACAGGAGTGCAAAATATTCCCTGTTCTGTTCCCTACCGTGTCCTTTATTTCTTAAGCACCTGTTCTAAGAGGTTCTCAGTGAATATCTATTATAGGAAAAAGCATAACGAATACACAGTCTTAACAAGAATGCTTTCTGGGATCCTATTATGGTGGGGTGTTATCTACAAATTTTGTACCCAGCCCTTGCTGCAGAATCCCTTGGCAGATACGAAGCTTCCCTGCAGACAGACTTCTAGGCTAGCTCCCTTTAGTAACTTGAAGGTTTAGGGCTTAGGGCTTAGTGTCTCCGGTATTAGTGGGGTTTTGCTTTATTTTGTTTGCTTTGTTTGTTTGCTTTGTTTGTTTGTTTGTTTGTTTGTTTTTAACTCCCATCTAGGAGAAAGAGGAACAACATTCTGAAGCTTTTGGAGAGCTCAGGATGGCTACAGGCCAGGCCAGAGTTGACCTCAGGTCTCTGGACATACACCTGGACACACAGCTCAGTCTGTTGGACAGCGGTGGGGTTTGCCCACAGCGAGCTGAGACACATACAAAGCTAGACATCTTGGGCCCTGGGTGAACATAACGCTACACTCACAGCACTGTGCACAATAAAACTTAAGAAAAGTCCTCCCACTGCCCCCGTGCCTGCCCCCAAGGCCCTCCTCCTGAAAATTCTGAACTTGATTTTAGTGCCTGGGAAGGCACTCACAGATATGGTTAGGCTGCCACCTTCAAGAATCCTGCCAGAACTGGATTTCTCTCTACACCATGTAAACGATAATCTAATATACCAAAATTAGATCAGTTACAGAAAAAAAAATCACATCAGTTACTAACATTCAGGGAAATGAACCACACCTACTTACATACTCTGTTTTTTGAATATTGGAAACGAAAATTCAGTACCAGTTCAAACCGAGTTCACTGAAGTTCTGAGGTTTCATTTCCTCCGTGCATTTTCTACGAAACCCCAGAGATCATACAAACAGAATGTCAATGAGGTATAGCCTCACCTAGAAACGGAAAAAGAAGCCTGCAGTGCTAACGGCGTGACTGCCTTCTTGGTCCAGCTAGCATTTCCAAAGTTTCCTGTGGGAGGGCACTGTAAATTTATTTCTTGACTATTGAACACTACATCTGGCTGGGGAGATGTCTTGCATACTTTATTTATTATATGTTATTTGGAAGGCTTTTGCTGTTTGCTCAGAGAGTACCCCAATGTCATTCCAAAGAATCTAGTCACCACATATGGTGGTTGGAAAAAGCCACTGCTCTCCTATCCCACATCCTCGGGATGCTTCTGACCCCCTCGGTGGGTTTCTTTTGCACAGGAATAAAAGGAAACTGCAGGGAGTTGGAGGACATCCTCCTAGAAAGGTTTCAGTTCTGCGATCAGCAGACGCCAAGCAATTTCCAAAATTTCTCCCATTAGGCTCTAGCGCTGGCATTACCACGAGCATAATACTTGCATGTATACAAATGCAAGACTCCCCCTGTAAGGTGCTATATGGTCACACAACTAAGAACAAATTATAAACTTCAGATCACAGCACAAGTTGCTAAAGTCTACATGTCAGTGAGGCTCAAACAGGATGGTGGGAATGTCAAGCTAACTGGGGTTGAGAGACATTGAAGACTTCTGAAATACAAAACTGAAGTTGGATTTATATACACTGGAACCCGAATACTTTTCTGGGGTAACCATAATTTATCTACCACTTTCTTTGAAAAAAAAAATAGCAAAGTAAAAAGGAGATGAAATACTCCTGACGCAATTTTAAAATGTGGTTAATTAGATCATTTTGGAGAGTCCACATGAATTAACTAGACCTCCCAAAGGGAGTTTAAGGGTTCAAGTGACTAAACAATCCTTCGGTGTCCTCTGAAGCTCTCGAAGACAACAGCACAACTTACATGGACAGCATAATAACTGCTTTCCCCAAAAGAGATTGAAATGATTTATACAAATCCAACACGACTTACATCTTTTATTTAACGTAGACCATCTGGAATACATATTGAATGCATTTGGCGCATTTTCTTTAATTTAGTAATCCAAAGAGTCATTCTATCTATACAGCAACCCACCCGCCTTATCCATGTTTCTGCTTATCTGTGGTCAACTGACAACAAGTTAGAAGGTCAAAAGTAGCCATGTCACAACAGCGCCGCCATTTTCCTCACTTCATCTTAGCACAGAGGCATCGTAACATCTCCTAGCAGGACCAGGGAGAGCACAGAACAGGAAGGTATTTTAAGAGAAACCACATTCTCATAGCTTTCATCATAACATATTGTTGCAATTATTCTATTTACTAGTTATTGTTGTTAATTTCTTACTACTGTTGTTAATTTCTTATTACCCCTAATTTATAAATTTGCTTTTCACGGGTATGTTGTGTCGGAAAAAGCACAGTATCCATGGGCTTCAGTAATCCCTAAGGCATCCATGGAGGGATGGAACACATCCCCATTGACAAGCGAAGAGACTCCTGTATTAACAGAAGTATCCAAAGAGGTGTTAACTCACTAAAGAAACTCATTTACCTTTTCTTAATGGTCATGATTTTTCATGTTTTAGTATTAGAGAGAGGAAAGAAAGTCTCAGTTAGAAAATGGAGAAGAGGCGGCCTCACTAGCTCAAGGTCATCCAGCAACAGTGGAAATGGCAGGGCCAGCGATCCAACTGTTCTCCAGGCCCCCAAGCTCCACGTGCTCACCAGGGCCCAGAGCCTGCCTTGCATTCTGGGGGCCTACAAAGGCCAGGGGAATACGCTTAATGGTAGCGGAGGAGGCAGGCACATATCGGGTTAGCCACAGGTTTGGCAGGAACCTACTGCAAGGGGGAGCCTGCTCCAACTGGAAACCTTTCTCACCCCTTCTCTAAACAAGTTTCATGATCCAAGGAAACTCAAGGTCTCGCTGTATATTTCTAGTGAGGAACTTTGGGGAGACAGTTGGTCAAAATGAAAAAATGGGGAATAGTCATGACTCATACTTGACTTGTCAAAAGACCCAATCCACTATCCAGCCAATCCTCCATCTTTATTCTGGTTAGTGGAGCCAAAAGGAATGCAGACTGACCCCACTTCTGTAGCCCTGCCTCGATAAGATCACCAGAGGCTTCCAAGGACACCATGCATGCTCTCTATCAAGATTAATAGCCATGGAAGTTCCGACGAGCCTCCCTTTCCCAAGGGTGGAGCTGTTACAGACCACAATTTACTTGAGTGATTCTAGTTTTTTAAAATCCTTGCCTCATAACAAAAGAAACTTCTCATCAAATTATATTCCTATGCAATATACTATTTGACTAAATATCTTAGTAGAGTCACACTCTTCAAAAAGTGCCTCATAGGGGAAAACAAAAGAAATACTCTATATATTATGTAAACTGTTATAACATACCTACTACTGAAAAATCACTCATTCTAAAACAAACAACACAAAAATTCTTATTGCCATAATTTAACAAAATCCTCTACCTGGCACCAAAGCTTGCTTTTAAGATTAAGCGTAAAGAATGGTCCCTTTACAAGATTGCCATGGGTAAATATCCAAGAGCATGTAACAGAGTTCAACTAATAACTCAGTAAAGACAAGGAATGAAAAGGGGGTAACAGTCAAGACACAAACACAACACTATCGGGGTACTGCCCCAAATGCTGACCACACGTAGACTACGTGAACAATGCGGACCAATGTGGAAGGAATAAAAACTGCCATGTGATGTGAGGGGCGATGAATTTTAGAAGACAAGTTTTCCACAGATGCAAAATCTGTTTTATTGACTGATTGAACAGAAAACAAAATACCCATATGCCCTTCTAAAAGGAGATTTACGCAGGTGTATTCCTAGAAAGAAAGGGACACTGTCATTTACCCTATACTTTATGATTGGTAGTACATAAACAGCTAAAATGAAAGCAAAAGTGAGCCTGCAAGACAGTTTGGGGAAAAGGCACTTGCTGAGCAAGGCTGGCAACCCAAATTCGATCTTGGAACACATATGAAAGGAGAAAAACAACTCTATAAAGTTGTCCTTCTACCTCCATGTGCACCATGGCACACATTGCTCCACACCCCCCCCACACACACACACACATCACACTAAAAAGAAATTTTAAAACTAGTACCATTTGAGGTGTTTCTCAGATCACTGCCCTCCCAACACATTTTCTGCCACTTCATGTCAATAACATCTAATACCCAGACACTTCTGTGTAAGGGTTTAACGTAGACAACAGCAAGGAACTCACCGCCTTTTCAGAGTATTCCAGAACAGAAGCACAAAAAAGCACCTGTCTCCTGGGTCATGCCAGACCTCAGGTCACCATAGCAACTGGCCTGAGAGGCCTCCACATATCTAGAGTCCTTTTTGAGGTCATTTTAACTGAAAAGCGCCACTGGACGTTGAGACGGTATCTGAGAATGGTAGTGAGCACCAGAAGAAACCTGGAAACCAGGGAACTTAGCTAACAGTTGAGAGGAATGAGGGACAATAGTGGCCTCCCTCACCCAGAGGGGACAGCCCACCTTCAGGGGACATGGAATATCAGAAGCCCCAGAAATACTCCAAATGTGAATAGTACACGTTACCACTTTTCCAACCTGCTCCATCCACAACGCATTATTACCCAGCATTGAGTCATACCACCTTCCATGTCCCAGGCCTTGGTACCTATTTGTAACACTACTACCCTCCTTTGCTTCAGGGTGATTGTGAGATAAAACACTGCCAACATGGCGCAGTCCAACTAATCACCAGTGGCCAAAAGGTGAGCATAGCACCTCTAACATGAACAAGCTGGGGAGAGTATGATTCATGCCCTGGGTGGAACAGAAAGAGACAGTGTGTAATTTCACCAAGCTATTCAGAATGGTGCACAATTTAAACATATTATTTCTGGAATTTTCCATTTAATAATTTCAGACTATGAGTAACTGAAGCCACAGAAAGGGAAAGTAAAAGTGCGGATAATCACGGCGGGGGTGGGGGCAGGGGTGGGGATGGGGGTCAGGCTATACAGCTGACCTAGAGAAGACAACAACTAGGAGGTCTGGAAGCTGTGTAAAGATTTGCATAACAGCTGTGTAGAAGCCGAGCCTTCTGAGAGGGAAGAACAAAGAGGTGAGAAGAGCACCTTTCGGCTCACAAAGAAAACCCTCTAACAGCCAGAACCACACAACACAGGAACTGGTTGCCTCATGTCCTGGGAAGGGGCAAGAAGCAGCTCAGTGGCCATTTGTCAGGGTGTCATACGTCAGGGCACCGTGGCTACCCTTCCTTATTTTCCAGTTAGATCCTGAGCAAAACAACCAACCTGCCTGACTCTCCATGGTACTAGAGTAGCATTATCATTTTATGGTGGTGTACAGCCTGGGAAAAAGTATTTCTTATACAGATAATAAGCTGTCCTAGAGCCATCTGCCTGCAGCCTGAGTGGAAGGCATAGATAAAGGAGAGGATGGACACAGCACTTTGGTACCGGTGACACGAGAGTAAACCCCATGGGAGTCCTTTGAACTGCTAAAGAAGACGAAGCGGAAGATCTCTAGGACTGCCAGGCATTCTACAGAGGACCCAGACCACTGTGGCCTGGGAGCCGAAGTGCAGGTCACCCACGCATCTCAGTCCCCATGATCCGCGAAGCCATGGGAAAGGCTGGCTTGAAATCACAGTTGTGAAACCTTCCTCAGCGGCCAAAGGTTTTCAGTCACATGGAAAGTAGGGTTGTCAGGCTTCCTTAAAATTCCATTCTTCAAAATAAGCTTCTCATCATCCCTAGAGAGACTAATTAAAAACACAAACCCACATTCCCCACCAGGCATCTTTCGGCTCCGAAATCCTAACGAGAAACTAGACCTGAAGATAAAAGGCTATTTAACAGATTAGTCAATCCCCCTCCGCCCTTTGGTTCTACAAGCCAAGCTCCCCTTGAAAGAACTTAAGCACACGGAGACACAGAAGCGTGTCTCTGGTGATTCACACCAACATGCATCACTCCAAGGCCCAGCACAGGGACTTGTAAGAACTGAGACTGAGACATCCCATCTGTCACACCACAACATCTCAATAGACACAAAGCGGAGCACTAACCTCCCCTCTCATCCCTCCCCAGAAGTGTAACTAAAGAAAAATTTGGAACCTGCTAAGAGGAATTAATCTAAAGTTGTGTCAGATTTAGCAGCACACAGAGGTTTGACCCAGCTGAGCGCTTCAGCAGTTCCATGACTAAAAGAAAAGAGAAAGAAAATAAATATGTAGTGCCAAGGAGCTATTGTCAATTGATGGCTACTGGGGGTGGAGGGGGGGATAAATCTATTGTCTTCAGGGTTGTGGCCCCCAAGAGGCCACCCATGATCCTGCACACATTGGTATCACTGAGAGGACTAGGTGGCTTTAAAAGCACAGCATGTTGGGAGAGAAGGGTGGGGCTGATAAGGGGAGAAGTAAAGGAGAAGGAAGAGGATAGATTTGATCAATACATTATATGCAAGTACGAATTAATCAAAAGGTGGAAAGAGATAAGAACCAAGGGACTGAGTTGTTTTCTTTTTTCTTTTTTCTTTTTTGGTTTTTCGAGACAGGGTTTCTCTGCGTAGCTTTGCGCCTTTCCTGGAGCTCACTTGGTAGCCCAGGCTGGCCTCAAACTCACAGAGATCCGCCTGGCTTTGCCTCCCAAGTGCTGGCATTAAAGGCGTGTGCCACCACCGCCCGGCCTGAGTTGTTTTCTTATTTTCTAGATCTGATGTAAGAAATTAGAAACGAATAGGAAAATACCCTAACAGAAGATCAGTTAATGACATCATTAAAGACTGGTGTAACCAAAAGGAAATTAATGATTAGAAGCAAAACGCTAGCACCATGCAGGAACCCAGCAACACCAGTTTATCTAACACTGGGGGGGGGCGCTGAATTATGCAACATCCTTGCCACTTCGCCCCACTCATATGCCAAGCACTGTCATACACACCTCACGGGAGAAAGGAACCTCTTCATGGTAAGGACGTATTTAGAACGTCAGGTATAATGTCATGGTCACAAAACAGGGGTCTGCTTTGCCTCTGCATTAAATGGGGACAAATGGCTGTGGTTTAAAACCCAATAAAAATGCCGACCTTTTTGTATATTTTTCCCCATAGATTCTCACCCCATCACCTCCTATCATCACCGACTATCAATGTATCAGCTCTGGGTCTTTCCAACACCTGCTGCTGCCAGCACAATGTTCCCCTCTGTTCTTATGCGTGGCTTCCAACCTCCTGTGAGCACCAAGTACGGACATCAGCTACGATTATGCAGACAGTAAACGCTGCGGGAGGAAGATCGGGGAATGCTTTCCTCCCCTGCAGAACGAGTGTGGGCGCTCTCTTCAAGGCCTGAAGCACAACTACTTCGAAGTGCTTAGAAAGCTTATCTTCCCCTCCCTTCTTCACAATTCTTTGTCAAATGCTAGAAAACCAAGACTCTTAAGAAACCTCACCTCTGGATAAATAGAAGTTTCACTATCAAGGCACAAGAAGTCAATTTTTGAGCTGAGTGTGGCAGCACACTCTTCATAATCCCAGCACTCAGGAAGCAGAGGCAGAAGGATCACCATGAGTTCAAGGTCAGCCTAATCTATTTAGTGGATTCCAGGCCAGTCAGAGCTACACATAGCAAGCCTGTCTCAAAATCCCAACAAACAAATCCCGATGCTTCCTGTTAGGAAATGAGAAAAGATCCTCGAGAGCAGCTTCAGGTGACAGAGTACATGCCTGCGACGGGAAATGACCGACAGGAAATGACCACAAAGGGCAGGTAGAACCCTGATGGTCAAAACATGAACAACACTTGGGAGGGGAACAATGGTCAGACACAAGAGACTGAAGCAATAAAGAAAATGTAAACATGAGCTGAGGAAGCTCAGTTCCTGAGACAGGAGAAACGGGTAGAGGAAGCTAATGTCTCCAGGGGCAAGCTCATCAGCAGATGGAGAAGGTAGGCGCAAACACTGAGACTGTTACCTCGTTAATCTGTACACATTTTGTGTTTTATGGATCGGCTAGAGTTCAATTTAATTTTAAAAAGAATTGAAGCCAAGTGTGGCGGCACAGTACTGAATCTCCAAACCTGGGAAACTAAGATAGGACAGCTCAAAACCGGCAAAACGTAGCAAGAGCCTGCCCCACCCCAGAAAAAAAAAAAGTTGGGAATGAAAAGAGCAGCATTAAAGCAAGCAGCCGTATTGCCCCACTTTTCCCTTGGAAAGGCCTGACTCCAGAGCCAGTCCAAAGAAGCCAGTCCCTGATCAAGTTATTCAAAGTGTTGACAAAGATGAAGATACCCTGTGAGAATGAAGAGCGCCCCATGAACATCAACCAGACCCTCCTGAGTGAGGAAGGATTTCTCATCTATCACCCCAAAGCATAGGCTCAGCCCAAACACAAACCAGAGTATTTTTCCCTAGGGGAAAGAGCAGTGGAGAGAGAGGTGTACATCCAGGGAAACCATGCCAGTCAGCTGCCCAGGATAACCAATGACTACAAAAACAAAACACAAAATAAACGAGAAAGTATAATTTACAGAACACACCTTTAAGAAAATTTAAATTGCATAATCAGAATGCCCTAAGAAGATACAACAGAAAACAAACATCATCTTATACAACAGAGTGGAAGGAAAGACTTGATTGCAGGAACTAAACTATTCAAAGAAAGAACTGAAAGAATGAGGGAAACATAGAACATGTTGGAAGGAAGGAAGGAAGGAAGGAAGAAGGAAGGAAGGAAGGAAGGAAGGAAGGAAGGAAGGAAGGAAGGAAGGAAGGAAGGAAGAAGGAAGGAAGGAAGGAAGGAAGAAGGAAGGAAGGAAGGAAGGAAGGAAGGAAGGAAGGAAGGAAGGAAGGAAGGAAGGAAGGAAGGAAGGAAGGAGGAAGGAAGGAAGGAAGGAAGGAAGGAAGGAAGGAAGGAAGGAAGGAAGAAGGAAGGAAGGAAGGAAGGAAGGAAGGAAGGAAGGAAGGAAGGAAGGAAGGAAGGAAGGAAGGAAGGAAGTAAGTTAGGACAGAAAAGATAAGGGGAACAGAAAAATCCAACATAGGTTTTCATGCAGCCAAAAGGAGTAGTTTTGTAAAGAAAAGATAGAAAAAGGTTTACTTATTTTTTAATTAAGTTAGAACGTCCCAAAGGAAAATGGACAACAACAACAAAAAAAAAAAAAAAAAAAAAAAAAAAAAAAAAACAAGATGAGTGAAGCAGACTTTCAACTTTCATTTACACTCATACCTGCAACATTCAGTATTAAATCCAGGGGAAGAGAAACTATACATCTTAAAGGAAAACAAACACACAAAGAAATCATTTACAAAAGAAGAAGAAGCTTGCAGATGTCAAAGTTTTCTTCTCCAACACAACACAAGCATAGAGCAAAACTATTTTCAACATACTGAGTGAAGCTTGCTGTGAACCTAGCCAGAGCCGGTGCAAGTGGGTACAATATCAGGAAGCATCCTGATACCCCATGCTCTCCACTTAAAGAGGCCGGTCCTCTAGAAGGCCCAACAACACGAGGGAGAAGCCAGGGTGGGGGAAGTCAGAGGAGGCAGCTGGGAGATGTCCACAGCACTCCTAGGTTAGGGTGAGGAGGGCTAGAGGAACAAATCAGAGTGCTCTGGGGGGTCAGGAACCAGAGTGCACCCTCAAGACGGATCTTCAAGATCACTGAAAGGTTTGTCAGGGCTTTTAAAGGCAAAATTGGAAAAGTCATGAAAAACTCCCCTAAAATCCAAAAGGAGCTAAAAGAATTCAATAGTCCACATTGGAAGTGTCAGATGAGTGGCAAGGATGGGCAATTAGCATGCTCTGTGAAAAGCTAGCCATGTGATTGGTAAGGCAAGAACATCCACCTCCTTTTAGGGGCCCAAGAGCAGAGATGGTGGTGCCATGTCACTGGGGATGAATATTTCCACTAGCATAGTATCTAGAGCAGCTACTGGCTCTCCAGCTTCTAGAATCAATTTATACAAAAAGGGTAGAAGATGCAATGATGCAGGACTAAGGAACAGGGTGCAAGGTCACCAGGCACACAATGCAAAAAAAAAAAAAAAAAAAAAAGAATGGCAGGCAGACATGGGGAGAGAAAGGGACAACACACGGGTGGTGTGAGGGCATTACCATCATCTTCTGACGTAATGAGAGATCAGGAGAGGCTGGGAATCAGGCATGGTAGCTCACACCCTTGCACTTGGCAAACCAAGGCAGGAGGAGTGCCCTGAGGTCCAGGCTAGCCCAGGGCCTCAGAGTAAGCCTCTGTCCAAAGAGCAAAGGGGATGAGGGGACTATTGAAATGTAGTGATAGAAGACAATAACATCTGAAACAAATAACTTCAAACAAGAAGGTTTGAACTGGCAGAAGAATATACTCAGGAAAGAGTGCAGTGATGTCAGCAGGGACTGCGGCGTATTAAATGGGCACTGTGGTCCATTACAGCTTGGTGGGACTGAGAAACATGTAGGGCGTTATAGAGGTACACCTTCCTGCGCATCTGTAAGGGTGCTTTCCTAGAGAGGGTTAAGTGAGCAGGAAGACATACTCAGAATATCAGAGGCACCATCCCATAGTTACGGTCCAAACTGAAAGAAAAAGGAAGGAGGAAGCAAGCTGAAAGCCTTGCGTTCCCTTCCGCTGCTCTCTGATCCACTGAGATGTGAGCAAGCAGTCTTGCGCTTTCAACCGCCAAAGAGCAACCATGCCATGCTTTCCTCTTCATGATGGCTGCATCCCTTCAAATCATGATCCAAAATGGATGAGTTGTTTCCATCAGATATTGGCTCACAGCAGCAACAACAGGAACGGGAACTATATAGCCATAGCGGTGAATAAAAGTTTAAAACTGACAAATTAAAAGGGGACACAGACATTGAAAACTGCACACTCACATGCATGTGTATGCTTCTGAGTGTGCACATTCATGTGTAGCGTACCTCTCTTACCCTGATGAAACTTTTTAACATATTTTGCTAGCTCCCTGGTTATCATACACCTTCAAAGGTAAAAACCTAAGGGATACGATGTTTTCCAATCTCCATCACAGTCAAGGCCATCAGACCTGATTCAACACAAGCCACAGGAATGAAAGGATTCAGCAAAAAGAGTCCATTTAGGAGTCCATTTTCCTGGCATGGCACTTTTCAGAGGCTTGGAGGGGGCGGCAATTAACAAACTCATGTGGGCACCGTGCAGGTTGCCCCAACATATGAATGTTTTATGCCACTATGAAGCAAAGTGAAAAGCCCAGCCCAGCCAGAAGGCTGACTCAAGCCCCGAAGCAGTGGTGCCGTCCACTCTGCTGGTTGGCTCCAGTGGGCCCATCTTAAAACACTCAGCTCGGCTTTCCGAGTGTTCGTTATAGGGCCCCACCAACTCAAGTGCATTTTATCCTCTGCTACGTAACACAGCAGGCCACATCCTGGCCTGTCTGAACCAGTTTTCTTTTGTTTTTTGTTTGTTTGTTGCTTCTGTGTCCCCCGCCCCAAGCCCTGTTATGTCTAGTGATCACTGGTGGGAAACAAATCCTTCATTTATGTTTTACCAGAAATGTTTGCCCAGCATATTACTAGCCATCAGAAGAGCAAAACAGAAGTAGTTAAAGGTAGCTGTGTGTTGAGACCCAGGACAGGGAGGGAAAAACAGGGCTGCGCATCATAAGCTCCACACTACAATATATTTTGTACCCATGTATAACTTTAATTCTTCTATTCATTTCCATAGCCGCATTGAAAAAAGGGAAAGGCAACAGTTGGAAACGCAACAATAATGATCGGACCATGATGTCCTCGGTAGGGCTTTTAATGCAGTGATAAACACCACGACCAAAAGCAACTTGGGGAGGAAAAAGTTTATTTCAACTTACACTTGCAGGTAACAGTCCATCACTGAGGGCACCTGGCAGAAACCTGGCAACAGAAACTGAAGGAGAAGCCATGGAGGAATACTGCTTACTGGTGCGCGCCTCCTGGCTGGTTCAGCCTGCTTTCCTATACAATTCAGGACCACCTGCCGAGCGGCAATACCTCCCCCAGTGGGCTGGGGTCTTCCACATCAGTCATTAACCAAGAAAATGACACCCAGGCTTGCACAAAGGTACAAGGAGAGAAACCAACTCCTACAAGCCAGTCTGAGGGAGGCACTTTCTCACCTGAGGATCCTCTTCCCAGATAAGACTAGCTGGTGTGAATCTGACAAAAAACAAATCTAACCAGGGCACATGACATCATCAAGCATACATAAAATGTTGAAGAGCAACAAAAGAATAATAAACCCAGAGAAAAGCCAAATTTCAGAAAGAAACAGCTATGAAAGAACGTGTATGTAAAAAAGCAGTGTTGTACATGGAAGGGCTGATTATCCATGACTGATGAGGGTAGCCTGAGGGCAGAAGAAATTTGAGAGATAATTAAAAATACAAAACAAAACAACTTTTGGAACACAGTTTCATAACTACCCATGCTAAATTGTCACAGACACTGGAAAACTAGGGTCTTATTGTAACAGGAAAAGGAGAGGAAAATCTCCCCTGTGACAGCTTAACTGCTACCTTAGTCCGTGCAAGTGCAGGTTTAGTGGAAGAGAGTGAGCTAAATGGCCATCGAGGAGAAGAAGGAAAGGTCAACAGGCAGATTTTGTGGGCCTGCAAGATGGCTCAAAGGCACTTGCTAAGCAAACCTGGCTGCCTGAGTTCAATGCCCAGAACTTGCACAAAGGTGCAAGGAGAGAAACCAACCCCACAAGGCTGACCTCTGTAGATGAACAGTCTTATTAAATAAGAAACACAGAGCCAAATGCAGAGTTAAAAGCCCAAGAGGTCACAGCAGTAGCTAAGAGCTGATACTAAAAAACCTTTCTGACCCTTCGCTGCCACTGTTGTCCTTCCCCTCAGAAAGAGAGCTACTTCCTGTGTATCTGTCTTTTTATTGACTTTCTGTTCTGCCTTCTCATTGGTTGTAAACCCAACGACATGACCTCCTCATCACTGCTTGTCTATACAGACCTCCAGGTCTTCAATGGTTGGTATTGAGATTAAAGGTGTGTGTCTCCACACTGGCTGTATCCTTGAACACACAGAGATCTGCCTGTCATGTGATCTGGATTAAAGGCGTGCACCACCACTGCCCAGCTTCTGCTATGGCTTACTATTAGCTCTGACCCCCAGGCAACTTTATTTATTAACATACAAATAAAATCACATTTCAGTACAAATAAAATATCACCATAGACCTCTGACCATGGAATGTGCTGTTTCATGTAAGCCCATACACATACACACACACACACACACACACACACACACACACACACACACACTTAATAATAATAATAATAATAAATTTTAATTTATATTCCTTGCATTATACCTAAAGTGCTATACAATGAACACAGGGAGGTGACCAGTTATCACTATCATATCTAGTGGTAGGTTTCTTCCTAGAACACAGTGCAATGATCTCTTAGCTCTATTACATAAAGTGGTATGTTTCTTTCTAAAAACACAGGAAATGAGGTGACGAATCTCCTTCTTTCCATTGTAATTCAAAACAGCAGCAACAAATAGTTTAAACAAAATGAAACTCTTGAGTCAAACTCAAATAATTTAAATATGTAATTTAAATATGTAAATAAGCTTCCAACATATACTAAAGAAAATTAAAAACAGGAAAAAAAATAATTATATAATTTTTTTCTCTCCAGACCCACGTAAAAAGAAAAAAATATATTATACAAAATAAAAGGAATATGTCAGTTTGAGTTCACAGAGTAGATGTAATATTTCTGTCACATATTTTAGAAACATTATACAAGTGAGTAAATATGAGGGAAACTTCTACGCATCTTATAAAATATGTTTTAAGTTGAAATTCAGTTTATATCTGTAAAACTCTCAAGCGGTATTTTCAAAGCATAAAATAATTTCATTGTAACAAGTATTCTAGCATGAGGCATTGTTTGGTGTCAGGCCTGGGGATGAACTACAGTTGAAGATACTTCCTAGCTAAGTGACCCAGAAGTTTCTAATCTTTCTGAGACTCAATTTCCTTCTCCCTAAAACAGGGATGATAATTCTTACCACACACCATAACAGAAAGGGTTAAATCAAGGGGGAAAAAAAAGCCAAGTCCAGCAGGAAATGACACAAACCCAAAGCTGTCGCTCTCCATTGATCTTCCGCTGGACTCTCCTCTATACTTCCCAGGTGCACACAAATCAATCAGTCATTTCATCATCTATCAAAACTAGGTAAAACATCTGCTCAATCTTTGCTTGGGAAGCTGTATGCCGTGTGAGAAAAATGAAGTACTAGCATCAAAGTCCAGCTGTCAGAGAAGCGCCCGGCCCTTCCTGAGCTATCAGCCAAGCTATAAGCCCAGTCATCTACCTCCCATCTCACCTTCTCCAAACCCAACTTTCTCACCTTTAAATGGGCACTGGTGTCTAATTAGAACTGTGGGGAATAATGAAGAGGATTCCCATCCATCAGGTGTACTTTCAGCCATTTTCATTTACCTCTCACCAGGATTTCTGCTGCTACATGCAGCACAAATCTCTAAAGGTCTTATTAATAAAAACAAACCCGGGAGCCAGATATTGGGGTGAATGCTGAAAGATCAGAGAAGCAGAACAGGCCACAGCTAACCTTACCTTGTCAATTCCTCAGCTGATCCTGTTTCCTCAAACTGGAAGCCTCTGAGTCCTCATCCAGAATGAATCTCAGCTAAACTGCTGCTAGAAGCCTGAAAGCTTAACAAGGCTCTAGTTCCTGGTCCTCATGCCTTAAATACCTTTCTGCTTCCTGTCATCACTTCCTGGGATTAAAGGCGTGTGTCACCATGCCTGGCTGTTTCCAGTGTGGCTTTGAACTCACAGAGATCCAGACGGATCTCTGTCTCTGGAATGCTAGGATTAAAGGTGTGAGTGCCACCATTTTTTGGCCTCTATGTCTGTCTAGTGACTTTTCTGTTCTCTGACCCCAGTTAAGTTTATTAGGGTGCACAATATATTGGGGAACACAATATCACCACAACTACATCCTATAGTATGGAATGTATTACACAAAATTAGGGTGAAGCCTAGAGTTATTTTAAATACCTGTAAATACAGACCAAAAGTCAGACTAAAAATAGACCAAGTGGCAGGGCATTCTCAGTACTTTTATTCTCTACAGAAAGTATAAGTTCCTGCACCTATTGAAAGATCAAATACCAGTTGTTTTAAGATTCTGTAAGATCATTAGTAAGTATATCTACTCATCATGAGGGCTGGCACAAGACAGCTCAGTATAAAGTCACTTGCAGTCAAGCCTGATGACCTGAGTTCAATTCCTGGTACCCACCCCAAATTGTCCCTTGACAGCCACATGTGTGCCATAGCATGCACTCCCACAAACATACTCTCGTACACATGCACACACTAAATAAATAAACAGATAAATAAAACAGTTGTAAACACTCCTCATGGCTAGTGGAATCTAGCAACAAGCAAATACACAAAGCCTTGCCTCAAGGGACCTAAGAACACCTACCTGGTCACGGGGCCACAGGTGAAGCAGCTGGACTACAAGACAGCACACAAGAACAAGAACCCCGCTCCCATCAGCACCTCAACCAAATGAACACAACCACAACAAAAACAAGCAAAGGAGCATGGGAAGGAGCGCCTGACAAGAGGACTAAGTCCCAATCCACCATCACATCATGTTCTGGACCTGAACAGCAAACAGCTCTGCCAGACTGGGACAGGCAGCCCTGATCAAACTCCCTATAAAGTCAACCTCATCACAAACAACTCCAAATAAACACCAGACTCTCTCCCTACACCTAAAGAAATACATCAAACTCTACTTCATATAGTTAAATCTAAATGATTTTCTGATCATTTGTTAAATAAATTTGATATTCCCTTCCACATTAGCTTTACTATAAAAATAAAATTTTCAATTAACAGTCTAAAGTGCTTTCCTTGATATTGACAATGAGAATTATCCACAGTTAAACAGAACACTTCAATAATAACTTTGAACCTGAATACCTTTGTGTTATTGAAGATAACATCATTTCAGTAAGTCTTTGACTACAACTTTTACTCTAGAGATGAGATTCCTAACTAGTTGACTTCAATCTAATTGAGCATCCATCCACTAATACACAAATTAATAAGACACTTAAGTTGCAGCATAATACATACCCTGGAATAAAACTATTGACAGAATGTTTACTCGGAACTGTAACATAAAATATACATAATTTGCAATGACAAAGTCAGACCCCACTAGTGGTATATGCTCACCCTAAACCCCTGCCTAAGAGAGGCCTCTAGTGGCTCAGGTCAGTTATTAACCACTCCCCTTCCCAGCCCATGCAGATTCTGCAAGCATCTGTCATCTTCCCTTCTTTTCTCTCTATACCCCCTCCATCCATATCTCTCTCTCTCTCTCTCTCTCTCTCTCTCTCTCTCTCTCTCTCTCTCTCTCTCTCTCTCTCTCTCTCTTCTATATTCAAAATGGATTTAAAGACCCTTACAGCAAAACACAAACATAATACACCAAATTGGTATCAAGACATCAAAGAGAGGCAGCCAGAGGAAGAAAGGGGAATTAGTGATATTTCTATCAATTTGGTTTTGCCTTCCTTTATCAGATGTACTCATCGCATCTGTATGTGATCCTGGATTGTAGAGCCACTGTCCTCAAGGTTCCATTCACCTCAGCAAGATGAAAGACAAGAGCAGAGTGTCCTGCTGACTGGGGCTTCTGGCTGGTTGGTGTCATTATCGTGGTTTTGTGTGAAACTGCTTTCGTCACGCTGGGTTTCTGGTTGGTGGCCTCCAATCTGACAGTGGAAACCAGCTGGGCAACCCTGGTGGTGCTGTTTCTGCTTGTGACTGTCTTCACTGCTCATCTGTGTAATTCCTGCTTTAGTTTTAAAATATCAACAGGGAAAGTTTTTTGACACTTAGCCTTTTCTCCTAGGAATAAGAGATGATTTATTTTTATTTTGTGAGTGTTCTGCATGTATATATGTGTGCCTAATACCCACAGAGGCCAGAAGACAATTCTCTGTGATTAGAGTGAGAGGCAGTTTTGAGGCACCATGTAGATGCTGGAAAGCAAACTCAGGTCCTCTGTAAGAATAGCAAGTGCTCTTACCCCCTGAGGCAGTCACTCCAGCCCCTAGAGATCATCTGAAAGGGGAAGCCCCTAGAACTAAAAATACTAAAAATAATAGCTTTGGGGTTTTTGTTTTTTGTTTTTTGCTTAATTCAAGTTAAGATTTTCCTCATCTTTATGAATTCTACAATTACGAAAATGTAGTCATATTTTTAGTAGCAGTGTTTTATCAGAAGACAAAATTGGATTCCTCAGCTTTATTCATTATGTGTTAAGTATGCATCTTTTAGAGTATTCAATCAGGAAATGTCATTAAAAGTAAAAGTGACGTATGCAACACATGTCTCAGCACCTTGCACAGGAAAGTGACTCTGGGAGAGTTGAGGATTTCTATTTTTTTCTTAGCCCTGGTCTATTGTTTATAAGGGGTGTGTGTGTGTGTGTGTGTGTGTGTATGAGAGAGAGAGAGAGAGAGAGAGAGAGAGAGAGAGAGAGAGAGAGAGAGAGAGAGAAGTGTGTGAGTATCTATGTGTGTGTATAAGTATGTGTGAGTGTGTGTCTGTACAAGAGTGTTATGCGTGTATGAGTGTGAATGTGTGAGTGAATGTTAAGAAAATGTGTATGTAAATGAGTGTATAGGTATATGTCTGAGTATGTATGTATGATTGTGTTTATGTATGTAACTGTGTGTTGTGTTTGTATAAATGAATGTTCTTATGTGTGTTAGCATATATATCTGATTGTATGTGTACATAAGAGTATATATGTGTATATTTATGTCTGAGTGTATATGTGTATGTTTTTGAGTATGTATATGTGTGTGACTATATTTGTGTGCATGTATGTGGTAGTTTGAGTGTAATTGGCCCCCATAAGCTCATAGGGAGTGGCATTACTAGGAGGTGTGACTTTGTTGGAGTAGATATGGCCTTGTTGGAGGAGGGTCACTGTGGGGGCAAGCTTTGAGGTCTCCTTTGATCAAGCTTCACTCAGTATGACACTCAAACCATTTACTATTGCCTGTGGGTCAAGATGTAGGGCTCTCAGCTCCTTCTCCAGCACCATGTCTGCCTGCACACCACCATGTCCCATCATGATGAAAATGAACTAAGAGGTTTACCTCTGAAAATGTAAACCACTCTCATGAAAGAGTTTTCCTTTATAAGAGTTGCCATGGTCATGGTGTCTCTTCACAGCAATAGAAACCCTAACTAAGACAGTGTGTGACTTTATCTATGACTATGTCTATTAATATATATATGTGTGTGACTGAATGTGTATGTATTTGTCTGAGTGTATGTGTGTGTTAAAGAATGTACATAGTGGGTTAGTGTGTGTGTCTGAGTGTATGTGGGTTTATGTGTATATAAGAGTATATGTGGGTATATGTGTATATAAGAGTGTATGTGGGTATATGTGTATGTAGGAGTGTGTGTGGGTATATGTGTATATAAGAGTGTATATGGGTATATGTGTATATAGGAGTGTATGTGGGTATATGTGTATATAAGAGTATATGTGGGTATATGTGTATATAAGAGTGTATGTGGGTATATGTGTATATAGGAGTGTATGTGGGTATATGTGTATATAGGAGTGTATGTGGGTATATGTGTATATAAGAGTGTATGTGGGTATATGTGTATGTAGGAGTATATGTGGGTATATGTGTATGTAGGAGTGTGTGTGGGTATATGTGTATGTAGGAGTGGGGGGGGGTATATGTGTATGTAGGAGTGTGTATGTGTGTATATGTGTATGTAGGAGTGTGTGTGGATATATGTGTATGTAGGAGTGTGTGTCCTCTGGGTGCACAGCAGGGCTTTGGAGGTTGCCCAGGGAATCACAGCACTGGATTGTATCAAATAAACTCAGGATTAAGGAAAAGTTTTAATTTATGGCAACAACTCAACTGTCCAGTTTTGAGATTGTAAGTGAAGTATATCATGCTTGTGATGTAATCGGGGTGTGTGTTATAATCTCTAGTGTAATGAGTGAAATAATCGTAAAAGACTGCAGATCATCAAGCCAGTAAAAACTGTAAATTACAAATAACTGGTCAATGCAAAAGAACGGATTAAATTATGTACAAAACACAGCTGGGGTCAGTGAGAAACAGACAGTAGATGATAGATGTAAACTCACATACAAGCAATTAAATAAATATAAACAGACTAAATAATCCCAACAGTTTCATGAATAAATTCTGGATAAAATTCCTAGAAAAATACAAAATTGTTTAAAATTAATAAATAAAAAGAAAACCTTAATTGTCATTATCTGTGTGAGAAACTGAGTTCATTTCCAGTAACTATACATAAAGAAAGCCCTAGGCTCACATGGATTTACTATCCATATATAAAGAAAGCCCTGGGCCCAGCTGGCTTTACTGTGAGCTCTTTATAACAAAAATGGAGCCAGAAAGTCATAAGGAATTAACAACCTAAAAAAAAAAAATCAATAAGAACCTGTAATACATATAAGTCTGTGTATAAATATACATATTGTTTAAATGAAATTTTCTCATCTGTGCTGACAATACTTCCTCCATGAGCCAAAAATCATTTAACAGAAAGAAGTCCAATTCCAGACATAAGAATCCCTCTTCTGCATCATTGGTCAGGGTTGTCCAAGAGACTCCCAAAGCATTACTATTGCGCTTGCTTGCTCCCCAAAGGAGGAAGGTAAGTTCCTATTGCTGAAGATACCGTGCACATCAGAAACAAAGACAGGGCCCCTGAGCTAAAACTGACCCAAAAGTCTCCTCCCTGAGGACCAGCTTCCGTGGCACCGGGAGGCACCATGCAATCTTCCAAAGAAGAGAAGCAACCAACAGTTGACCCAGCTATGATGCCTATGAACCACAACAACCACCATGGAATGAGAGCCCTGAGGGTGCAGTACAGGCTCACATACCTTGGCAGTAACCAACAGCTCTTCTAATTGGAATAAAGACCCATTCAAGAAGGAAACCATGCCTGGTACTGGAGACCTAGCCAACTATCCAGGGCTAGTGAAGTTGTGGATCTTGGAGGAGAATCTACAGCCACCACTTTACAAAACCAGCATAATCCCTAACTACATTCTAAATATTTGTCCTTACACATATATAAAAATGTAACCCTTACCCCTCATAAAGGAAATTTCTCTTTGCAATAGATGGAGACTGTTAGAAATCAGATGCTCTTAACAGACTGCCCTCAGGGACTCAACCACTCAGCAGCTACATCATCACTAGTCACCAACTCTTAAGAAGGTCCCTGCCATGCCAGATCATTCTCG
This sequence comes from Peromyscus maniculatus bairdii, assembly GCF_049852395.1. Lineage (NCBI taxonomy): Eukaryota > Metazoa > Chordata > Mammalia > Rodentia > Cricetidae > Peromyscus > Peromyscus maniculatus. The sequence continues at coordinate 80,306,471 of NC_134858.1, forward strand.
TGTTCATTCTCTGTCTTTCATTCTCTGTCTGTCTGTCTCTGGCTCTCTCTGGCGTGTTTTCTCTCTCTCTCTCTCTCTCTCTCTCTCTCTCTCTCTCTCTCTCTCTCTCTCTCTCTCTCTCTCTCATCTCTCATCTCTCATGTCCCCAATCCAAGCCAATCTTTTACTCTCCCCTCCCCCAATAAACCTCTTACATGAGATCTGTTGCCTGGTGTGATCTCTTTGCAGCATACTTTGGCCCCAACTTGACAAGGTACTCTGCCACTAAATCCTAACAAAGACCATTACAGAAAACCACAACCAATCAAAATGCAGAGTTGTGAAGCTGAGTCCCAACAGACAGCTATAAAACAACTCCCACACCTGAGATTCAGAGACCATTGTGGAAGGGGGAGAAGAAAGATTGTAAGAGCCAGAAGAACAGGGAGTTTACTGTAAGAATGTATCTCCCAATAATGTCAGTAGCTACACCTATAAAGTCTCACCAACATGACAGACCAAATGTGAACTGAACAAGGACAATAGACATGCTAATGAGAATGGAGGAAAGCCCGAGGCTTCAACTCAGGACCAAGAACTACAGGCAATTAAGGAATACAAAGAACAGGAGAAATAGTCTTCTCCATAGAAAAGTAATCCAATGGAAACATACATACAAGTAACATTATACAGATTGAGGAGGTTGTGTTTATATATTTAGGACGATATATTTATATACATATTTGTATGTAACAATAATTAATGAAAAAAGAGGCCATGAGTTTGAAAGAGAACAAGGAGGGCTATGTGGAATGATTTCAAGGGAAGAAAGGGATAGAAGAAATGATGTAATTATATTATAATCTCAAATCATAAAAAAGGTAATTAAAAAAGACACAATGTTGGGTGGATACAGAGAAGGGAAGCATGTGGGAAGAGTTTGGGGGTGAGTAGGATCAAAACACATATGAAATTTTCAAAGAACTAATAACAATATTCTTAAATTTTAAAAATAGTAAATATGAAATATTCTAAGTCTCAGGATTTATTTGCTACAGCAGCAAATACAGAAAAAGGACAAATACCTGTAACTGTTAACTAGGCTTCATTAGATAAGATCATCACAAAACAGAAGATCTGAACTCCCTTGGGCACTCATGTGAGAACTGATGCACTATAAACCACACAGACATCAATGTGGAGGATACCAGTTGTAAACAAGTATCTGAGAACTCAGCTCTATTCTTCAAAGACAACTATGTCAATGAACAGTAATAAGGGCACCAGCAATCTAATCTATAGACATACAGGACAGAAACCATAATTCAGAGTAGCCATAAACACACAATGTAATATTCAATCTGTGGTCCATGGGATCAAGGGGATATAACTAGAGCTATTTCCTAAATAATAATGTGATTAATTATAGAGAAAAGAGTTTCAAAATGGAGCCAAACTATTTACCTTACTAAATCAAACCCAGCTTGCTAAACCTAGCCCATGAAAAGTTAGCTGCACAGGTGACTCCAATGGCCCTGACACGCCCTCTTTGAATCTGTGAGAAACAGAATGCGCAATCTGAGTTGCCTACAAGAACAATCTTGAGATATTCTAAACAGAGAAAACCGAAGAAGGATAAAGACAGTCTAACAGTATCTGGTTGTTGGAACACCAAGCTCACTACACAGCACCTAGTCCAATCCTATCACAAGTTAAAAGTTGGAAACTAGTTGAAAACGCTCACACCACTCACAAATTCAAAATGGTTCTTTGTAAACATTCAAAAAAATTGACATAAGGCCTTAAGGAAATGACAGTGCATCAGTTACAGACTTGTACCTTGCAAACTGTATCCATATCCCAAGGAGCGATTGTCCGCAGATCGATGATTTCACAAGACACTCCAAGCTTTTCTTGTGCCATGGAAGCCACTTCCCGGATGACATGAACCTGAAAAGGAGGGGAAATACACAGAGAATAACTAAAACAGTTCAGACCTGGAAGTCTGGTTGGACGTCAGCATCGTTCACGGTGATACTCTCTGCAGCTGGAGAAATGATCTGCCGGGGAGAATTCAGAAATGTGTTTGGGTATGTTGATCCCCGTGTCACAGAAACAATCAAGGAAAAATATCTAGAAATCAGTTAGAAAGAAATGCTAGTAACAGGGGGGAGATACTCATTTCAAAAGCTCAAAAGGCAAACAAAGTCAGAGGCAAAGGCAGGATGGCTAGGGAGCATACAGAGAGAGAAAACCCACAGACCACCAGACATTTAAAGGGGAAAAAATGGCATAACAAGAGTTCTAAACATAAACAAATAGCTAAAGAAACTAAAAAGGAAAAAAAAAGTCAATCTATCCCAAAAGCTAAAGACAAAAAGGTTGCATAGGCAAAGTCGCCAGTATCCACACCTAGTAAGCGAAAGGTGCTAGGTTTCATAACTGGAACCGGACCTGGAGAGAGGGCTCAGTGGTTAGGAGCGCTTGCTGCTCTTGCAGGACACCTGGGTTCGATCCTCAGTATCCCACATGATGGCTGACAACTAGTTCAAAAGAAAGAGAAAAAGCTGGCCTAGAAGTAGAGAATTATGACGCCAAGCCTTGATGTTCCAGCTGGGGCCAATCAGATGAAACTATCATTAGGAAAGAGAAAGATGCATAATTCCGTCACTGGGTAATGGGAGAGATGCTCCACATGCCCAGCAAAGCCCTCAAGGTAGGATGAGAAAGGTACCACTGCAGCATGTAATATGGATATGCAATACGAGCTGCAGAGGTGTACTAATGGACACAGCTGTGGACACCCATCTAATATCACACTATGACTGAACAGGCACCTCACCTCCACCCAAAAAGCATTACTGTAAACTTCCAGTCACAAAATGAGTAAAGTCCGAGGAGTGGATATGCAGCATAGTGACTAAGCTAATAAAATTGTGCTGTTTATGAACTGGGCACGATGGCAAAAGAGTCTGTAATCCCAGAAATTGGGAGGTACAGGCAGGAGGGTCAGAAGTTCAACATCATCATCAGCTCCACAGCAAATTCAAGGTCTGACTTGGGCAACATTAAGACTCTGCTTAAAGACAGTCATGACTACTCAAGGTACAGAAGATAACTGACAGACGGGTGCTCAGCCCTTGGTAAGACATCTGACCCTCTCTAAGGCTCGGGGACAATGTGGAAGAGGGGACAGAAAGAGCTGCAAGATGGAGAGAAGGGATGTAAAAACACCACCTTCCGGGCAGGACACCCCATTGAAACCATGAACTTAGAACAGCTGTGGATGGCTACACTCGGTCTCCACAAGAATGGGCCTATCAATGGCCAGTCGTGAATGGAGGAAGAGTTTAGGGGACCCCACATCTCACTGTGGAACTATTGCCTACTGATAGATTTATGGGGAGGAGGACTCTGCCTTCAGACTGGTGACCCCACCAGGCTCCAATCAATAGTTCCAATCCACTGCTCACACGATGTCCCTGTGGTTAAATTAAATGGGTCACAAAACCAAAGTCACAAATCAAGGAATGAAACTCAGGGAAATAAAGGAGGGGGCAACAACAAGGATGAAGGAGAGATGAAAGAGGGTTAGGGAATGCGCGTAATCAGAAAGCATTACATACGGGTATGAAACTGTCAACGCAGAAAATCAGTCAAAAATAAACATAAATGAAGCCCTGCTTAGCACTCAGGAGGCAGAGCCAGGCGGATCTCTGTGAGTTCAAGACCAGCTTGGTCTACAGAGTGAGATCCAGGACAGGCTCCAAAACTACATAGAGAAACCCTGTCTCGAAAAACCAAAAAAAAAAGGTTGAATCAGAATCATTTACTTTAAATTTGTTCAGAGCAGATCATATGTCTCAGTCTGCACACACACACATGCACACGCACACACACGCACTGTTGATTAACTTGAACTATTGATTAACTTGATTGGGGTCACCATTTGACAGTATACACACATGTGAAATCATCATGCTGTCCACCTTGAATCATTCTTATCTGTCACTTACACCTGAATAAAGTTGGAGGTGAGGATGAACATCATCAGCACCAGAGACTTCATCTGAGAGATGTAAAGAACACACCAGAATTACAAACAAAAACTTCCCAGCACAATGTGGGCGTGGGCTCAGCAGGTGGTTGCGATTACTGACCTGAGTGCCCCAGGCAACCAGAGTCACATCACTGCCTTCCTGGATGACTTCAGCCTGAGACAGGGGGATCTTGTAGGGTTCTACTGGGACCTGTTCCACTAAACACATAATGAGAGAGAAAAAAAAAAAAAACTGTTGTTAATTAATGTCCCTCACATGACATTTGTGTCTTAAAGACTATAAGAATCTCACTGAGACAGGATCTCATTGTTGAAAGCTTTACGTAAAATATAAATTTTATTATATAGCTCCATGACATCACCACACAGATAAATATATGCAATATATGAAATACATTATCAACCCTGAAACATGAAAGACTGAGGTGAGAAACTGAATATATCTAATGATAGAAATTGAATAAATCTTTTTTGTTGTTGTTTTTGTTTTTTTCAAGACAGGGTTTCTCTGTCTAACAGTCCTGGCCATCCTGGAACTCATTCTGTAGACCAAGCTGGCCTCAAACTCACAGAGATCCACTTGCCTCTGCTTCATGAGTGCTGGGATTAAAGGTGTGTGCTACCACCTCCCGGCTGAAACTGAATAAATCTTAACGATACATGTTTTAGTCCTGCTGATCTGCAGATTCTAATTTGGAAGCTGAAGAAATGAAGGAAAAGCAAGTGTTGAGAAAAATTCTAAAGTCCTTCCTATAGATTCAGTGATATCAGTTACTGCAGTGCAGCGCACAAGCAGGACTACTAATGCACCTTTGCAGAAACCACTATGTTAAGAATGGCTTCATCAGTATTGGCTAAGTACAAGAATTTAGCATACAACAGCAAGATAATGGCAAAGGAAATGGACTGTGGTGGATGGGATTCTCTGTATTTTGTACTTTTTGCATAAATTTAAAACTAGATATTTTTAAAATTCTTATAAGTGTGGGTCCAGTGAAATGATTCAGCAAGTGAAAGTTGTTGCAGCACAAGCCCGGTGGTCTGAGTTCAATTCCCATAGCCTACAGAAAGACGGAAGAAGAGAAGCATGTTGTCCTCTGCCCTGCCCTCACATGCTGTGTCTTGCACACATGGAATAATTAAAAAGTTAATTTTAAAAGAAGCTTAAAAATTATTAACAAATCTGCCAAAACCCTATTTCAGACCAGTTTTCTTTCAAGCAAAAAATCTATGAGCATTTGAAACATAGTGGGGGGAAACGCATAGTAGGATTAAACTTATTGTTTTTCATTTTTGTACTGTGCATCGATGAACAATATTACCCATAAGCGACCAACACCCTACAGACCTCACAAAGATTAACCAAATCAGTTCCACCAGGCCAAAGAGACAAGACTAATCCACTGGTGCCCCAGGGGAAACAATTCTATGATTCTTCTATGTAATCAAGCACAAGAAATTGTCAGGCGAATTTTTAAAGGAAATTAAGTAGGCATTTGACAGATCTGCCCAGCTTAGAAGCTCTGAGGTTCTTCTGTGAGAGCAGCAGTGTGGTAGGAGTGCTAGGAAAAACTGCTACTTTTTTTTTCTCACCCTAACCCCTACTTACATTAAACTGATCTGTGTACTTCTGCTTTGCATTCAAAGAGCAAAAAGGAGAAAATGAAATACAACCTTGCCTCTGTTTCCCAATCTCTAAGACAGCATTGCCCAGAAGCCATCAATATACAGCACCCATTTTTTTTCCTAGATCCATTTTCCACATTTGATTCTCTTCCCCTTCTTATGAAACAGGTTCTTGACTTATACAAGCTACCCCCGCCCCCACCCCCAGCTTCCCTTGCAGCTATATCCCAAACCTCTCTGCTGATCTGCAGATTCTAATTTGGAAGCTGAAGAAATGAAGGAAAAGCAAGTGTTGAGAATAATTTTAAAGTCCTTCCTATAGATTCAGTGATATCAGTTACTGCAGTGCAGCGCACAAGCAGGACTACTAATGCACCTTTGCAGAAACCACTATGTTAAGAATGGCTACTAGACACACAGCCTTTCAGCATAGTTACCAACCACTTCAAAAAACAAAGGGCTAATCAAAAATCCTTCAATAGATGTTTTCTACTTATATTATGTGAGTTGACATCATCTGTTTGGAAACTCAGAACTCTGACTTAGGGTCTTCTCTGATATTAACAGTATGCAAGTACACACACACACATGCAAACACCTTGCCTTTCTACTTTCACACATAGAATTACACTGTACACACTATTAAAAAAAGAAAACTGCATCAACATTCTATTATTTCTTAGCAATGCATCTTGACCATATTTTCTAGTCAATATAGTTTTCAAGCCATATTTATAAGTTTAAAAAAAAAATGTTAAACTGAATAGTGCTAATATGTGGTGGACCAGCCACTACCTTTACGACCCAGGGTACTCTTAAGTAGGGAGAAGTGAGAAATATTAGCTAGAAAGAGATACCTAGACAATGAGAGGAAAAACAGAAAACACAGGATAGCCTCGGGAAGGCCTGGGTCCAAATCCACCAGGCCAGAACTTTATTCCAAAGGAATATTTATGACAATGCCAAGGGAAGGAACAAAGACCTCCCCCTTTGCAAGATACAGCCAAGTGTAGACCCTGCCAAGTGCCTGGTACTCAGGCCTGTGGTCCAGTCATCCTCTCTATGCAGACCTGCTGGGTAAAGCCACCAGGAAACCCAAATGGGCTCCAACACTAATGCCACTGATGTATTACTGAGGATTGCCATGCCTTGTGTATATATTTGTGCTATTTCCAATCCAGTCACATATCAGCAACCAGTACCTAAAGAAGTCACATAGTCTTTAAATAATTAATATATCTAAATAAATAACAAAATGGTAAAAACCTATGAAAACTTCTTTCATAGGTAAATCTCAAAGCAGATGATTATGAAGCTAACAAACCCAAGACATAAAACAGTAGCAGAAAACTTACAAGCACTAGGGTATTTTTAAAAGTTATTATGTATCAAACTATGTCACATCAAATACTTTTAGAGATTGGCACACTATAGTTTACAATTTATTTTTAAAGAGCATGTCTTTGAGCTCACAGCCTTGTTAATTATTTATGTATTGAACATGGCTGTTTTTACCCTACAGCAGAGCTAAGTAGCTGCAACAGAGACGAAGTGACCTTAAACCTAAAATACTTAGTATCTGTTCTTTTACAGGAGGTGAAACTGCACACAACCCATTCAGAGATTAACTCTAGTTTATTCACTAACCCCATATTGGATGGATGGACAAATGGATAGACGGATGAACAGACAGACAGATGGATAAATGAACAGACAAATGGAGAAATGGGCAGATACAGAGACATACTTGACGAGGGTACTATATTCTGCTTACTAGGCAGTTACCATCATGAAAGTCAAGACCACACTGAGGACATCCTGCCAAAGACAGCACCCTGGCCCTTTGCCGCTACCTCATGCTCTAACAGTAAGCTCACAGGCCAGCAGAAAAGGCATGGAGCTAGCACACATTCCATTCTGCTTGTGAGTCAGTGGCCAACATGCAAGAACCCTGTCTTCCTGCCTTGTAAATCAATTGTCAGCTGGTGAAGAGCAAATCCCTGGAATAAGGACTCTGAGGCTGGCACACTTACATGAATGGGTTGGAATCTTGGCACATCTTCATTGAAAAGTTGCCAGCAATGACTGCCTTGTTGTCTTAAAAAAATTACAAAGAACAGTAAGTCCTCATTATTTTAGCAATTAAGGAACAGCATGGCAAACAATGCTTTATATTCTCTGTTTGTCTCTGTCTCTCTCTTTTCCCCATTCTCTCTCTCTCTCCATCATACAGAAAATTTTATTCAGGGAAAGGCATATTAAGACCAAATTGGGGCAGTAGACCTTCTGTAGGGAGCAAGTGAAATCCTGAGGGAATGAGTGCCAAAAGCCTTCCCCAGGTAAGGCTCGGAGGGACGGCAAACACTTCCTCTGCTCCAAGTGTGAATGCTGATGTGTGTACAGAAAATTTCTACTGGCTTTATACTTTCTACGCCTCCCGCTGGTGTTTCTAGCCTGAAAATTACTCCCCTACACAGACTATTCCGATTGAGATTAGCTACACTTGCCTCCTTATTCAGCTGTGCTTAATAGACCCACCTCTCTGTTTACCCATATGTAATAACCCCACCTCCCTGTTCCACTGCACATAACAAACACACTGAGCTTCAGGGTGCTGCAGTTTCTCCATCCAAGAGCTCAGACCTCCCAATCCCCAGCTTTTCTGTATGTGGTGTCTATGTGGAAGAGACACTATTACTTCATTACCTCACCACCCCAGTCCTGTCAGTCCCTGGCGCCCTGCTGAATGCAACAGGTCTCTTCAAAGTTCTTTTCAGATCTGCATCAGTTTAATCTTAAGCACGTGAAAGCAGGAGTGCAACTTGAATATGCTCATTTATCAATGAGCCAAGCCAGAAGAGTCAGTGAAGATGATAGGTACTTTGTAGTTACAGTCATTTAAATGATGACATATTCCAGGAGACAGTCATTTCAAACAAGCAAGTGTGCATTCCTACCCTGGAGCTACGTGCTTTCTGAAAGGGGGCAAGCAACGGGAGTTGAACTCTGGCATCAGGAGCTAAAGAGCATCACATATGCTCAGAGCGTGGAAAGCAACTAAATCCACGCCCCTCTCCTTCATGCTGATTATATTCACACCCAAGCAAACACTGCACAGAGAGATCAGTACCAGATACATCATGATGACTGTACAAATGAGAAAGTAAGAAGTCATTATCAAGGCAAACAGAGAACACAAAAAATCATTAGGCAGGGCAGGTTTCATAAAAGTATACTGCAAACTTCTCACCTCCACACTTGCTTGCACGTGAGAAAACATTTGCATGCACCACACATGTTCACTTACAGATTCATGGCATGCATAAGTTCATTTTATTTCCAAATAGCTCATTTCATTTTCCATACCAATGGTTTTTTCTCCCTGTTTTCTTTCTAATAAACCATCTTAAACAGAGCTTTGCAAGAAAGAAAATGAAAAAAATATACACACTATGCATAATGCAGTCAGTTAACAATGACCAAGCACCCAATATATCCCAGGCCTCAAGTAAAATGTTGGACCAAAAAAAAAAAAAAACAAAAAAACAAAAAAAATTTAAAAATTAAAAATGAAGAAGCCACTCATGCTACTGAGAAACACAACCTTCTCTGGGAGCTATAAAGATGAAATATACTATTAGCCAAGAAATAAAAACATGATATTGATAACACATCACCAGCCACTCTGGGAATCTAGAAAGAAACAGCCTGCTTATAAAAATCAAGGAGGTCTCACCAAATATGGCAGAACTGAGGGACATCTTGGAGACAGAGATGCTTGACATGAGAGACAATAAAGAAGGATTCTGTGAGGATACAAAAGACATGGAGGTGTGCAACCAAGTATGTGCTTAGACAGACATCTAAGAAAATAGACTTATGGTATTTTAGATGAGGAATGTTATGGTTTGAATAAAAATGGCCCCCATAGGACCATAGGAAGTGGCACTATTAGGAGATATGGCCTTGTTGGGGTAGGTGTGACTTTATTGGAGGAATTGTGTCTCATTCTCTTCCTGCTGCCTTCAGGGCAAGATGTAGAACTTTCAGCTCCTTCTCTAGCTCCACGTCTGCCTGCATGCCACCATGCTTCCCACCATGATAAAACTGGACTACACCTCTGAAATGTAAACCAGCCCCAATTAAATGTTTTCATTTATAAGAGTTGCCAAGATCATGGTGTCTCTTCACAGCAATAAAATCCTAACTAAGACAGAAGTTGGTACCAGGGACTGGGGTATTGCTATGATAGACCTGCCCATGCTTTGGTTTGGAGGAATGTAGCCTTTGGGTCTTTGGATTAGAAAAGCAGTTGACCCCTTTAAGTGGGGCTTAATGAGCCATACTAGTAGGAGCATGGAAAACAGTGGTGCTGAGGGTGATTGGAACTATGGGGACCTGACTCAAGAGGTTTCAGAGGAGAAGAATATTTGTATGTGGCCTGCTTTTTCATTTTGGTTTTATAAGGAATAACAGTTAAGGGATTGCATGAGTCTCAGAAGAGACTTTGAACTTTGGACTCTTTAACAAGTTCAAGACTATTACAGACTATGGGGACTTTTGAAGTTAGACTAAATGCATTTGGCATTATGTTATGGCTACAAACCTATGGGGGCCAAGCAGTGAAATGTGGTGGTTTGAATAAAAATGGCCCCCATAGGCCCACAGGGAGTGGTATTATTAGGAGGTGTGGTTTTGTTGGAAGTGTGTCTCATGCTCTTCCTGCACGCCAGATAGTGATTCCCTTGAAACCTTGCCATTAAACAAAAGCCACTGGAACAGACACTCCAAGAATCAGCAAATATCTAACATGTGACCAGAAGACTTCTCATGCAGATATTTTTATATATAAGATAATGAATTTAAGGTTGTAAGTGTCTTTATACAATGCCATTATTTCAGAAGGCCATGTTTTCTTACCATTGAAATGTCATGAAAACCTATTGTTTCTAATTCAATGGCAATATTACTTTGGAACTAAAGTCTACACCTTTTCCAGCTTAAATGCACCTGATATCACGTGTGTGTGTGTGTGTGTGTGTGTGTGTGTGTGTGTGTGTGTGTGCGTGTGTGTAGTGTGGATACATGTGCATGTGTGAACATGTATGTGGAAGCCAGAGCACAACCTCAGGTGTCATCTTCAGAAACACAATATACTTCTTTTGAGTCAGGGTCTCTCATTACTCTGGAGCTCACCAATTATACTTAACTGGCCAGTGGGCCCCAGAGCTCCTCTTGTCTCTTCCACTCCAGGGTTGAAATAACAAGCACGCATTACCATACCCAGCATTTTTATATAGGTTCTGGTGATACAACTCAGTTCCTCCTGGTTGCAACACTTTAACTGAGACAGACAGACAGACACACACACACACACAGAGATGCTGAAATAATTTTTAATAATCATTTAACAGAAAAAAATTCCATATCTACAGCTTTTCTGCATCAGGCAACTTAGAGAGCTTCTCAAGATGACTGCAAGCATGCGCGGCAAAGGCAGCGGTGATGTAACAGAGAACCTATCTGCTCTTTGTAAGACTTGCAGTAAGCCTCATTAAATTTTCTGGTCTTGTTTAACATGACAAAGAAAAGCTTTCACAGGACTGATACTTCATAAGACGGAGTGCAGTAAACTTTAACCGTGTCTACAACCTGTTTAATCTTCTCGGTTACTCTTGGAGTAATTTGTTCCATGCAATCACCAGTGTGTTACATCACTGGGTTAGCAAACGTGCTAGCAAATCAATTGTACCGACAACTATTCCTTCTTCTTTAAAACACTTGAATTCCTTTGGGTATTCCAAATGAGACACACACATATCTGAATATTCAAAGCTACCATCCACAAATGAGAGAAAACATGGGAGGTTTGTAGTTCTGAGCCAGGGTTCCTCACATAGGATGGCTGTTCCCAGCTCCATCCATTTACCCGCAAAATTGATTTTTCTTAACGGTTGACTATCCCATTGTGTAAATGTACCACATAGATGTCAAAAATTAAAGTTCATGGGGAGGGGAGTTTTCTAGGGAGGGAAGAACATAGCATCTACTGGGGGAAGGTGAATAATGGAACAGGAAGAGTTAAATGGGGTTTGAAACAGAAATGAAGAAAACAGTAGAGAGAACAGACACTAAAGATTTTCTAGAAAGGACACAAAACACTACTGCAGGGGCTTCCTGAAATATAAACATTTTCATATATGAAAACAACTTAAATGTAGGTACACTTTACTGGGACAACAGTCTCCCTACTAACCACCACAAGCTAATTATGCTGGCCGGTTTTGTGTGTCAACTTGACACACCAGCTAGTTATCAGAGAGAAAGGAACCTTAGTTGAGGAAATGCCTCCATAAGATCCAGCTGCAGGCATTCTGTCAACTAGTGATCAACATGGATGGCCCAGCCCACGGTGGGCGGTGCCATCCCTGGGCGAATGGTCCTAGGTCCTATAAGAGAGCAGGTTGGGCAAGCCTGTGGAAGTAAGGCAGTAATAAGCAGCACCCCGACATGGCCTCTGCCTCTGGGTTCCAGCCCTGCTTGAGTTCCTGTTCTGACTTCCTTCAGGGATAAACAGCAATGTGGAAGTGTATGCCAAATAAACCCTTTCCTCCCCAACTTCCTTTTGGTCATTGTGTTTTGTTGCAGCAACAGAAACCCTAAGACACTAGCCAATAAAAACCCAATGTCAGGAATGGGATACTTCTATCAGAGTTGTTGGCCAGTTGGGTCCTACAGACTCCCAAGTTTGACAGATTGTTGCCACTGCTCTTAGTCATCCTCCAGAACTGATGGCAAGACTCTATGGCTGAAGATAGCATATATTTGAGTCACAGAACATGGAAAGTTCAAGCAGGTACTGACCTGGGAACTTAATCCTTACTGGCTAGCAAAGAAAGTACTATGCATGCTACTAGAGGAATGAAATAAAACCCAGTCTTATCCAGTTGTTAACCCCATGAGCTAAATTACAACGTGTCTGGCAAGACACACTGACTGGCGCAATGGTGGCACACATGGCATGGGAGCAGCCAACCACTTTCTAGTTCGATTTCAAGCCTGTTCAACAAGATGGAACCCATGCGTGGCACAGTCATCAGGGCCAAGAACCCATGGCTAGACAAATCATCAACCCTAGAGGGGAACCCACTATTACTCTGTAGCACGAATCTTAAAAGTTCTTATTAAATCAAATCAAACCTGAGGCCAGTTATTGGGGTCAACGCTGGAAGATCAGAGAGACAGAACAAGCCACAGCTACCTCGCCTAGCCAATTCCTCAGCTGATCCTGTTTCCTCAGACTGGATGCCTCTCAGCTGAACTGTGTTGCTCCAAATCCTAAAAGCTTAACCAGGTAAAAGTTTCTAGTTCCTGGTCTTCACGCCCTTATATACCTTTCTGCTTTCTGCCATTACTCCCTGGGATTAAAAGCTCACTTCTTAAGATTAAAGGTGTGCGTCACCATGCCTGGCTGTATCCTTGAACACACAGAGATCCAGATAGATCTCTGCCTCTGGGATGCTAGGATTAAAGGCGTGTGCTACCACTGCTTATCCTCTATGTTTAATATTGTGGCTGTTCTGTCTCTGACCCCAGATAAGTTTATTAGGGTGCACAATATTTTGGGGAACACAATACCACCACATTACTCTGCTAATGCAGAACAGTACAGAGCCAACTCCTCATGATGTCTCAACTTTACCCATAGATTATTGCCTCTCTCAAACCTCATCAAAGAAGCTTCTTTCTGCAATCAATGGTGATTAAAGCAGAGAGCTACAACCACTCAAGACGCAGAGAGTGAGGAAATGCAGAGTGCCCAGGCCTAAACATACATCTCTATCACACGACTCTCCTCCCAAAGCTCGGGGGTGTTGAAAAGCTAAGAGGCAGAGGTGGCAGATAAAAGGAAACAAGGTTTTCCAGGCACAATAGGGCAGTGGCATAGACGTGGCACACATGAACAACCATTGTGAGGTTGGAACAGCATGCACAAAACCTGTGCAAGCTCAAATCAGACCAAACCCCAGCATGAAGGGGAGAAATGGGCATGAAGTCCCATCCACAGCTGAAGATCTACTGGTAATTTATAGATGCCGAAGGAGAGAGGGTTAGCTTTCTTTAAGGGTGTGGCCCCAGCAGGTCTCCCGTGCTCCAGTGGGTGGACACACACCTAACAGTGTATAGGCAACAATAATGAGTGGATGGATGAAGAAAAGGTTGGGGGAGGGGACGAATATAATCAAAATTCAATGTATGAAATTCTCAAAGAGATAATAAATATTTACATTTGAATTTTATTTTCAAATGGATTTTCTATAGCAAGGAGCAATATGTGAACTTCACACAAAGGAAATTGGCAAAGAAAAAAATTAAACACTAAATTACATCAGCAATAGAGCTGGGAAGAGAAAAATGACTTAACACAAGAATTGAGGTACAAAAAAATTATGCTAACTGCCAATTTAAAATAGATCACTGGTTTGTAAATCGGTAAGAAAAAAAGCACCAATAAATTGATGCATCTTTTCAGAATTTTAATTTACGTAATTCTGTTCATTTTATTTTGGTTTGGTTTGGTTTGGTTTTTTTGTTGTTGTTTTTTGAGACAGGGTTTCTCTGTGTAGCTTTGGAGCCTGTCCTGGAACTCACTCTGTAGCCCAGGCTGGCCTTGAACTCACAGAGATCTGCCTGACTCTGCCTCCTGAGTGATGGGATTAAAGGCATGCACACTACCACTGCCCAGCGGAATTCTGTTCTTACTTAAAAAAAAAAAAAAAATAGGAGCTAGAGGGATGGCTCTGTGATTAAGAGCTCTAATGCTCTTGCAGAGGGCCTGGCTGTGGATCCAAGAACACACATCAAGCAGTTGCTGACTACCTGTAACTCCAGTTCCAAGAGCTCCTCATCTGGCCTCTGCGGGCACGTGGTACACAGAGACTCATACAGGCACACACAGACAAAGGAAGGAAAGCAGAGAAAGGGAGAAGAAGAAGGAAAATTAGACATAGAGTTTTTCTGTCTACTACCTTGATACACACATAAAAACAAAACCCAAGCATAATAAATTGGGTTATGCCTAAGACTCTTCCACATTTACAACATAGTTCTGGGTAGTCATTTGTGCAGTTACAGTCATGGTATCCATATTTCTCCAGAAAGTGACACATTACTTTTTAAATTGGGTCAAAAAAAAATTAAATAGTTGCCCCTAGAGACTCAGAGGCATGAGGTACAGTCATGAGGTACAGGCCGTTCAACTCTTCCTTCTGAAGATTGGTAAACCACTGAATACCTCATTCATCTCTCACCCCTTTCCACATCCCCACAACCATTTAGACCTCATTGTCAAGAGTGGGTTTCTGGTGTTTCTAGAATTTTGTTTGGCATGTTGATTAAGGTTTTAGAAGTGCTACTATGTATCCCTGCCTGTCCTTGAACTCACAGCAATCCCCATTCCTGTTTCCCAAGTATTGGTATTCTAGGTGTGAACCATCAATCACATCCAGCTTTCTGGAACTTTTTCAGTTGTGGCTACCTATTCAGTAGGGAACCGGTATTGGTTTTTATGTTTGTACATGAGAAGCAATAGCAACTACTGGCCCCTGGAAAACAATTACGGCAAGATGCTATTGACTTCATGCTCCACACTACCAGGATGCAACCAAAGCATACAAAGGGATTAAAGAAGGCAGGAAAGGACTTAGTCCAGATCCTGTGAGCTTCTCATTTGCAGAACAATTTTTATTTATTTCTATTAATGAATTAATTCTCTCAATGAACTATATAGAAATATATTTTAAAGAAAAGCTATTTGTAGAATACTTATAGCTTTCCCTTTATTACTTGAGTATACAGACTATACATTTATAGATTTTTCTATAGAGACTTTTTAATACAGACATAATTTCCTTCTCCCACATACTTAAACACAGATAAACATATGTTTAAAACTGCCAGAATTCAGAAGCAATTCAATGTTTCATTACCAGGGGAAAGGTAAGGACATGGTATATATTTTATGAAGTAAAAATCAGTTACACCTATGTGAAGTGACAGAGATATATCCAAATATTGGGCAAGTAGGAAAAGTTATTTGATGAATGTATGGCTCAAGAGGCCCCACCGTAAAAAAAGGTGCTATTGTCAATTGATTGCATCTGGGCAAGGTTTTCCTTAAGGGTGTGGCCCCAGGTATGGCCGCCAAGCTATAGTGCATAGCCCCATACCCAGGAATATGTAAGTATCACAAATTGTACCTGATGGGCTTTTCTTTTTTTTTTTTCTTTTTTTTTTTTTTTTTTTTTCCTCAAGACAGGGTTTCTCCATGTAATTTTGGTGCCTGTCCTGGATCTCGCTCTGTAGACCAGGTTGGCCTCAAACTCACAGAGATCCGCCTGGCTCTGCCTCCCGAGTACTGGGATTAAAGAAGTGCACCACCACCGCCTGGCCCTGATGGGCTTTTAAGAGGGTAAGAGAATCACAAGATTGGGAAGGTGGGTAGGAGTGAGGATGAATATGATCAAAATGCACTGTATGAAATTACCAAAGAATTAAAGTATAAAGAAAATATATTTGTAGAATATTTATAGCTTGCTCTTTATTACTTGAGTATACAGATTATACATTTGTAGATTTTGGTAAATTTATAGAAAAATATTTTGCAAAACAAGTTACAGGAAAGTACTTATAACTCTTTTATGTTTTATGCATAAGCAAGCATGTTCCACCTAGTCACCTATGAAAATAAATATAAATACACAGAACTGGAACTAAGGAATGGAGTTGGGAGTGAAGGAAATGAAAGGAGAACAGTTTTGCTATTTTTATTCTGTGTATAAACTATATATGGCTATAGATCTGTAATGGGTGAACTTGTTACAAAGTGCCATGACTCATGATCCTAAATTTTACACAGAAACAAAAATACATCACTCTATCACATGGCATAAGCTTAGTCACTAAGAATATAACTAACTTAAGGTTTGAGAGATACGTTTGTTCAATGTTCAAACTAAATCTGGAAAGTAGGTAGGAAAATTCCAGTGGGCCCAATGCCATGAATAGTACAGTTTATCAATCGCAGAAAACATGTCAATAAATTCAAAAGTAACTTTACACTTCAAGTTCACTGAAAACCACTGATTCTCCTCCCTATCCAATGTTGAATCAAAGCACTCTCCTCAGGAATGAAATTATGTTCTTTGCACTTGTTTTAGATGTACAACAAAAGCTCTCCTACACAGCTAAGATAGAAACATAAACCTATGTGGACAATTCATACGAGACCAGAGACATATAAAGTAAAAACACTTGTGATCAAATAAATGAATACTTCACTATCAAGAGACACATGCTGCCTAAGGAATACATAGATACATGAATTGAAATGATATAGTATAGACTGAAATTATATCTACTGATTTCTTTTTTAGAGCTAACAGGTAACTTTTTTAGATGACTGACATTTTAGCTTCCCAATGAAATCTATGTCTAGAATCCTTAAAAATAAAAAAAAATCTAAAAAAATTAAAAAAAAAACTTTATTTCAGGAATTATGTAATCAATAATACTTCAGATTGGGAGAAATCGCTCTTTCCTAACAATACCATACAAGTCAAACTGACTGGATAAAGTGAAATAGGAACCCAGGGCATGGGTCTTCAATGAATGACAGTGGATTCATACAATGACTATTCACTTAAGGTAATGCTTATGCAACAAAACTGTATATGCCTCAGATTTTCAGGTACCGTTTTTCTTCATAACCAAGATGCACTTCCTAATTAACTTGTTAACAGTCAGGTTAATAGCCAAAACTAGGGGTGTGATATATTAATAATATTCAAAGGTCATTAGCTTGCCTAAGAGAGAGGAAGTAACCCACTTTCCTCAGTAGAAATAATTGTTCTTACAATAATAACAAATATACTCAGTAATAATAATGATGCACAATAACTATTCATAAAGTAAGGGCAATGTTCATTCTCTGAATAATGCCCTACTATTGTACACAATTGTGCAGTATAATCACAATTGCAATAATAATCAACAATGGCTATTCACACAATAGACTGTTACTCAGCAATATAGATGAACTAGACACAGGCAATAACATGGATGAATCTCTGTAACACTGGGTTGGACAAAAGGAGACAAACACAAAGAATATACATGAAACTCCATTTCCACAAAGCCCAGAAACATGAACAGCTAATCTAATCATAATCAGAAAGCAACTAGGCTTAGAGCTGAGAGAATGGACAGGCAGAAAACGAACCAGAAAAGGCCTGCAGGAGTGATTAAAATGTTCTGCATCTTGTTTTGTATAGTGGCTATATGAATATATGGGGCTGTCAAAAACCCATCAAATCGAACACAATAGCTGTGCATTTTATGGTACATAAATTACATCACAACAAAAATGTGTGGTTTTAAATGTAACTGTTCAAGAGTGATTTGCCAAAGTAATGTTCTTGAATTCAGGGGGTGGGAGGTAGGAAATACACTTTAGATACAACAAATCATTTGATATTTAAATTTTCCATTACAGCTGAGAAATAAGCAGTCACAGATGTGTGGTTATAGAATTATGATTGTGAGCTAAAAGGAGAGCAACCACGCATCTAGGTTGACTGCAACAGACCCCCAGGGAGACCTGATGCCACAGCACATTGTTAACAGTGCCCGCTTCATCACAGGGTCCCTGACATAGAGGACCTTTGGGGTCACTTATCTAACAGGGACTTTCAACATCATGAAGTAAAAGTGCCTTCACTTTTCCACTCAACCCCCAAGGACTAAACAAAACTGAGCATGATCTTTCATGCTTGTTAACATTTTACATTCCACAATCAAAGTCTAACTCCATGGGTTTCTCTGAAGTTTACATCTGAGGACAAAATTGAATGTCACAGAACCCAATCTACCCTTAAGGAAAGTAGAAAACAAGCTCAGGGGGAAATGTTAAAAAGAAGAGAAAATTAGCTATGTAAAAGAATATAAGGATAGTCACAAATACAAACTGTAAGAAAGCTTTACCTGCTGCCCTGTAAAGTATTTTAGGTTCAAAAAATATACATGGATTTTTATCTTCTATGCATGACAATAGCAGTCCCTTGGCCTGGAAAGGGCTTCTGGGTATAACCACCTGCAAAAACAAACAAGTTTAGTAGAATATATCCCCAGTAAACCCATTTCTAAGGGTTGATACTTAACCAAGGGTAACTAATTCAACCAGAGACCCGGGCATTTGTTTAAATTACCAAGTTTAAGCAATGTCCCTCAGAAATTTCTTTGTCCACAGTATTTCTAAAATGCTGTCCACATTCTGATAACTGAGATGCTGGTCTTCCTTTAAGGACCTCACCTTGCCTGTAGCAGAAAGGGAACCTGCCAAGCACATAAAAAGAAAGCCAAGAGAAGTGTCCACCACTAAGTGCCACCTCCTACTAACGCAACCCCCTTCCTTCTGAGGAACTACACTTCATAAGGGAAAAAGCAACCCACTGAATTTTGTGGACCAGATATCCTAGCATCCAGTTGCACAGAGAAAAGAAAAGCCTGGCTATTCCTCATCTCCACTGGGCAAGCAAGGGCTCCAAGACCTTCAGGAGGGACACTGCCCAAGGTCACAGAGCTTGCTAAGACAGAGATTCTTACTCTGTTCTGATGCGCACAGGAGACCACACTCTTGACCATGGTTCTTCAAATCACAAATTTGTACCTTAGTTTTCATGATTGTAAAGTAACTATGGAAGAACAAACTTTACTTTGGAAGGATCATTAGAATAAGCCTGGACCTACTACAAAGATCAAACAAGACTCCTTGAAGCAAACCACCTTTGGGTTTCAAACTTGCTATTGTGGTTGTTTTGTTTGTTTGTTTGTTTGGTTGGTTGGTTGGTTGGTTTTGTTTTGTGGAGCTAGGGATCAAATCCTTAGCTTATACATACTAGGTCCACCCTGAGCTACATCCCCAGCCCTTAATCTGATTGAGAGAAAGCCATGCTAGGTAGACCAGGCTGGCCTCAGACATTTTTTGGGTTTTTTTTGTTTTGTTTTGTTTTTTGTTTTTTTTGGTTTGTTTGGTTGTTTGGTTGGTTTTTTTTTTTTGGGGGGGGGGGTTGGTTTTGTTTGAGACAGGGTTTCTCTGTATAACTTTTGGAGCCTATCCTGGAACTCACTCTGTAAGACCAGGCTGCCCTCTAACTCAGAGATCCGTCTGCCTCTGCCTCCTGAGTGCTGGGATTAAAGGTGTGCGCCACCACTACACGGCTGGCCTTAGACTCTTAATCTACTGCCTTGAGGAAACTGTGTCATTTTTATTAAAAGACTTTTTTTTATTAAAACAGCAAGAATCTCTTTATTAACCATATCACACAATGCCTTTATGCTTCTAATCTTTAGTTTCTCCTCGCTTTATTTATTTTTATCAGCCTTAGTGTCTTATATATATATTGCATTTCAAGTTTAAAAATAAGAAACAGAAAACAGACAGTAGAAGATTAAAAAGTTCTGCTATTTAAAAACTCTAGGATATGGTGTAAACATTAAATATGATAGCTGGGCAG
The DNA here is from genome assembly GCF_049852395.1 of Peromyscus maniculatus bairdii. Taxonomy (NCBI): domain Eukaryota; kingdom Metazoa; phylum Chordata; class Mammalia; order Rodentia; family Cricetidae; genus Peromyscus; species Peromyscus maniculatus. Next base: position 80,326,709 of record NC_134858.1, read on the forward strand.
TGGTGGCACACGCCTTTAATCCCAGCACTCGGGAGGCAGAGGCAGGAGGATCTTTGTGAGTTCGAGGCCAGCCTGGGCTACCAAGTGAGTTCCAGGAAAAGGCGCAAAGCTACACAGAGAAACCCTGTCTCGAAAAACCAAAAAAAAAAAAAAAAAAAAAAAAAATATGATGAACATCCTGCTCAAACTCAAAAAGAAGTGCTGCCTCCAGGTGGCTCTTGTCCAAATGTATCAGAAACGCATACGGCCTCCCTTCAGCTGGGACAAACCTTATTATGAGCCAGCAGGTAAAAAAATAAGGAAAAAATGTACACATTTTACAATTGATTTGTGTTGTCAAAAACAAACATGCTTTTCCGAGTAATACATCTATGAGTTTCTGTGATTCCCTGGAAAGCTGTTTGGTGAATATCAAGAGAGAAAACACTCAAAATATGTGTACCATCCAAAGACTTAAGCTATTACAGAAGATAGCTACACATGGAAGACTCTTCCAAGCAGACTGAGTAGTTAGTTACGGAAAAGATTCCCATCTATCTAACAGCTTTCTCTCTGTCTCCTTAAAACCTGAAAACTGAGGTAAAAGCAAGCATGACTTTGAGGTAAATATTGACTAAATAGTAGGTTTTATTAAAAGTACCCCAAAATCAGTTCAATGAGAAAAACCCATTAGAAAGAAGATACTAGAGCTTTAGGAGAAAGTCACACTCTTTAGAATCTATGGAGTTAATTAATGCCAACATCATGCCAGTGCTGCTTCAGGAAGAATATTCTAGAAACCTGGGTGTTACCGAGTTAATTTAAAAAGAAATGCTAACGACCTCCCTGTCTCAAATATAGTTAAGTTCCTATCAATTCCAAAGTCCTGTTTGTCTTCCCTCGGGTAAGGTCACCGGCTAACACTAACAGCATGAGCAAAGGTGGAAACAGCAAATGACGATCAAATCCAGGAAGTAAACAAGAATACCTTGATTCCTGGGCAATGGGCAAAAAAGGCTTCAGGGCTCTGAGAATGGTAGAGAGCCCCGTGGCCCACACAGCCCCATGGGGCCCGGATGGTGAGGCTCCCGCAGTTGAAAAGATCGCCAGAGCGGTAGCGGTACTTGGCAGCTTCATTGACAATCTGCGGAGAGAAGGGGCACGCCATAATGACTCTTCCCTGCCCAGTGCGTGTCCTCCAAGCATGCCGCTGGATCTTCAAATGCATTCCCATCACAACCGCGAAGCACCCACACAAGGCAACAGGTGCTGAGGGCAGGGCGGGGGTGGGTGGGCAGCGCCTGTATTTGAACACTCAGGGACTGACTGACCCCAAGAGACGCCCTTCCCCGCAAAGCATGAGGCGCCTACCTGATCAAAGGCGGGGAAAATGTAGTCGGCAAACTGGATTTCCGCAATGGCCGTAGCACCAGTGACTGCGATTCCGATCCCAAATCCAACAATTCCTTGTTCACACAGCGGGGTGTTAAACACTCTATCTTTTCCTTTAAAATAAATAAATAAATAAATAATAATAATAGGGACAGAAACAGAAAACAAATCTAATGTAGCAAATTAAAGCAATGCAACGTACAATACATCTGACAACTGGGTGGGATAAAGAAATAAGGGACAGGTAGAGGAAACAGCAGACAGCATTATGACTGACTCAGTACATAATTGTATTAAACATAAGAAACCTAAATATGCCAATCAGAAACACTGTCACACTGAGATTATTTTGAAAAGCAGAATCCTGCTATTTGAAGGGAAAACCATAAATAAAAGAACTATACAGTAGAAACCATAACCAAAAGGAAATAGACATCGCACTATCAACAGCAGATGTTACGGGCAAAGGCCTGACTTAATAAGGCACAATTCATACTGTTAAAGGGTTGAATTCACAAAGACTTAAGAATGGTACAAGGAGCACCAAAAGGAAGGGGCCTTTACAAACACAGCCATAACACAAGAAACAGTGTGACTTAACTGACATCTGCAGATACCAGTGCCCGCACCAAGCGCTCTAATCCTGACAGGAACGGACCAACCCTGTTTGCTGGGCTATCACACTATCTCAACAAGTTCAGCATGTCTCAAAGCAAAAGACTCTGGATGTGGGAAAGAGATTTGTTGGGGGAAGTGGAGATACGTAGTGGGTGGGTAGGAAGGAGCTGAAAGTGAGAAAGAGGAATCAGGATGCACTTCGCATATGAATGAAGTTGTCAAATAGCAAATTCAGTAAGAATTATTTATAAGAGTAGGTTCTCTGGCCATGGTGGGATTGCACTAGAAAACAGTAACAACAACAACAAAAAAGTAAGAAAATCTGTATGTGGTGCTATAGATCTCTGTAGTTCTTACCTAAAATATAGGAGGCCTTAGGCTCAAGTCCCAAAATTCAGGAAAAAACAAAATATGAAGGGAGGGGAGAGAGAGAAAAAAGAATTAAAGAAACCAAGAGTTGGTTCTTGGAAAAGATAAATAATAAGGTTTTCATATCCTTAGATAAACTAACCAAAAGAAAAGGGAAAAATTACAACGGATACCAAGGAAATTCAGAAAATCATCATGACAAACCTTAACATATCCCATTAGGTGGATATGGTCACAGAGACAGACCTTTGACACCAGCATGTAGGAGGCAGAAGCAGGTGGATCTCTGTGAGCTCAAGGCCAATGTGGTCTATAAAGTAAGTTCCAGGCCAGCCAGAGCTATAAATTGAGACCCTGAGTAGCTAGAGTATTGTGTCTACCCAGATTCTGCAGCCATTCAGACCCAATTAAACACACAGATGCTTATATTATTTAAACTGTTTGGCCTAATGGCTCAAGCTTCTTGTTAGCTGTTCTTACCTCTTAAATTAACCCATTTCTATAAATCTATACCTTGCCACGTGGCTCATGGCTTACCGGTACTTTAAATCCTGCTCCCCATGGCAGCGGCTGGCAGCGGCTCCCTCAGCCCTCTCCTACCCAGCATTCTCCTCTCTCTTGTCCTGCCTACCTATACTTCCTGCCTGGCTGCTGGCCAATCAGCGTTTTATTTATCAATCAATCATAGCAACACATATTCACACCATACAGGACATCCCACAGATGCTGCCAGCCGCCGCAACGAGGAGCAGGATGTAAAGTACCGGTAAGCCACAAACCACGTGGCAAGATGTATGTAGATTAATAAAAATGGGTTAATTTAAGATAGAAGAACTAGATAGCAAGAAGCATGAGCCATTAGGCCAAACAGTTTAAACAATATAAGCATCTGTGTGTTTATTTTATAAGTGGGCTGCAGGACTGGCGGGGCTTGGCAGGACCCAGAGTGAAACTCTCCAGCTACAAGCCTGTTTAAAAACAAAACAAACAAATCATACTTCCTTAAATTGGAAAATCTAAGAGAAATGAATAAATCTCTAAATGCATATGACCTAATAATCCCAGATGATACCACTAAACTATGTCTAATACATCTATAACAAGCAATGAGATTGAAATAGTAATAAACCTCCAAACTAAGACTGAGGAGATAGTTCAGTCGAGGAAAGCAGTTGTCTTACAAACATGAGAACCCAAGTCTACTCCCCGAAACCCACATTTAAAAAAGCCAACCATAGACCTCCATCCCCTTGGGACTTGGCCACTTGGTGTGGACCCAGGGTTCCCTCTGTCTTCCCTGCCACTTTTCCAGCCATTTCTTCTAGCCCACCTCCATTCCTTTTGGGACTCCCTCTGACCCACAGGACAGCTTTCTACCACACAGCTGCCACACTAAGCTGAGACTTGGGTATGCTATGTGTGTCCTCCTTCCCTCATCTCCTAGCACACCACTGTCCTCCTGAGACTTGGCCTCTTGCTGCAGAATTAGGGTCACCCTAGCTTTTGACTGACATCCTTCATTCTTTCTAGGCCACCTCCAACCCTTTGTGAACCCCCATCAATCCACAGAACAAGGTCTCTGCTAGGGACCAACAGCTGCATACTTGGCTGAGACTCAGAACCACTCTCTTTCAGGGAACCCACAGCTACCACATTTGGCTAGGACCCAGAATGTGATCATAACAACTGCCTTAGGGTTTCTTCTATTGCTGTGAAGAGACACCATGACCATGGCAACCCTTATAAGGAAAACATTTCATTGAGGGGGGGCTCACTTAGAGTTTCAGAGGTTTAATCCATCATCATCATGGTGGGGAGCAGATAGACATGGGACTGGAGAAATAGCTGCGCGTTCTACATCTTACAGGCAACAGGAAGTCAGCTGAGACACTGGGCAGGATTCTGAGCATAGGAAATCTCAAAGCCAGCCCCCACAGTGACACACTTCCTCCAACAAGGCCATACCCACTCCAACAAAGCCACACCTCCTAATAGTGACACTCCCTATGAGATTATAGGGGCCAGTTACATCCAAACTACCACAGCAACCAAAGAAAAGAACATCTACCCAACATAAGACCAGATATCCACACTAAGAACAGCATAACCTTCACAGCTCCAGATGCCTCAATCTCAGCTCAAAAACACAAACTTGAACCACCGAGATATAATGTGCCTCCCCCAGGGGCCAGAAATCCCACTGCAATAGGCCCCAAGAAGAGCAACTTAGCTGAGGCACTACACTATTCAACTATTCAAAACAGCAGTTATGAATATGTTCCAGGACCTTAAAGAGGACATGAATATATCCTCAATGGAGATCGTGAAAACAAACAGTTGAATGAAATAATGGAAGCAATTCAAGACATGAAAGTAGAATGTCACAAAGAACTAGAATTGCTAAAGAAAAGCCAAGCTGAAACAAAACTTGAAATGAGGCTGGGCGGCAGTGGCGGAGGTGTCACACGCCTCTAATCCCAGCACCCGGGAGGCAGAGCCAGCCGGATCTCTGAGTTCGAGGCCAGCCTGGGCTACAGAGCGAGATCCAGGAAAGGCGCAAAGCTACGCAGAGAAACCCTGTCTCGAAAAAAAAACAAAAAAACAAAAAAACAAAAAACAAAAAAACACTTGAAATGAAAAACTCAGAAGGTCAAACAAGGAATTCGAAGGTTTAAGTCTTACCAACAGACTGGATGAAGTAGAAGAGAGAATTTCAGGTCTTGGAAGACAGGATAGTGGAAAGCTCAGTTGAAGAAAATGTTAAATCTTAAATAAAATAAAAAATAAATAAAAAGATACAGGCACAAAATATTCAGGAAATCTGAGATACTATGAAAAGACCACATCTACAAATAATAGAGGAAGGAGAAGAAACCCAGATCAAAGGCACAGAAAATATTGTTAACAAAATCACAGAACATTTCTCCAATCTAAAGAAATACACAGATTGGAGAGATGGCTCAGAGGTTAAGAGCACTGGCTGTTCTTCCAGAAGTCCTGAGTTCAATTCCCAGCAACCACATGGTGGCTCACAACCATCTGTAATGAGATCTGGTGTCCTCTTCTGGCCTGAAGGGATACATGCAGGCAGAACACTGTATACATAATAAATAAATAAATCTTTAAAAAAAAAAAAGAAAGAAATACACAATCTAAAGGCATACACACCACCAGATGAAAAGGACCAGAAAAGAAACCCCACAACATAAAATCAAAACACTGAATGTACAGGGATAAAGGGATAATACATGTTGCAAGGGGAAAAGATCAAGTTACATATAAAGGCAAGCCCATTAGACTAACCCTAACTTTTCATTGGAAACTCTGAAAGCCAGAAAGGCCTGGACAGATGTTCTACAAGCAAGAAGAACCACAGGCCCAGCCTGGCTACTACACCCAGCAAAACTATCAATCACAGTTGATGGAGAAAGAAAAACAGTTCACAATAAAACAAATTTAAGCAACTTATGTCCGTCAACCCAGCTCCACAGAAAGCACTAGAAGGAAAACTTCAGTCTCAAGAGGTCAACTACACCCAAGAGGACACAAAGAATAAATAATCCAAGTACAGTTAATCAAAAGATGGGGGAAAACACACCACAACAAAATGAAGGAATAATCACTGATCAATAACTATACTAACGATCACGATTTAAAAAAAAAAGCACTAAAAGATTGGATTCAAAAATGGGATCCACCTTTCTGCTGCATCCAAGTAACACACTTCACCACCAAGAACAGACATCACCTTAGCGTCAAAGGATAGAAAACAATCAATGTGTCGCTCAAGCCTCACCAGAAAAGTTTCTTCTGGCAGTAGCAGTCAATCAACACAGAGACCCACAACTGGACAATGTGCAGTGAATCAAGGACTTTAGAGCACTTACCCCTAAATGGGATCCGGATCAACCTCCCACCCCTGCCCTAGTGCTCAAATGCTCAGGAATCTATGCTAAAGAGGAGGCAGAAAGATTGCAACAGCCAGGGCTGGCAGATGGCTCCTGGGAAACAGTGTCTTCCAGATATAACATGATTGATCATGTATTAACTCACAGGGACTGTGACACCATACATGAGGCCTGTACAAGTTTAAAACAGACAAAATCCCAGCATGAAGAAAGGATAGTGTACACAAAGTCCTACACCTAACCAAGAAGTTATTTGTGACTGATAGCTGCTGGGAAGGGGGAAATCAGCTTTCTCCAATTGAGTGTCAATGGACAGATCAACCATAGCCCAAACCAGGCCGGGACCCATGCCCAGGAGGAGGCGGCCAGCCCACAATGGGATCATGAGTTTTTGAGCTTACTGTTTGCCCATCCCCACCTTATTGGGTTTGTTTGCTTCTTTGTTTTGGTATGGGGGTTTTGTTTTCTGCATGTTTAAAGAGAAAGAACATGAAGCTGAGTGAGTAGGGAGGTGGGGGGAGCTGGGGGGACTTGGGGGACTTATAATCAAAATAAACAGTATGAAAAAAATTAAATAATTTAAAAAGCATATTGGTATAATTCCCAACAATCAGAAGGCAGAGGTAGGAAGATCCCCAAAATGCACTTGATAGCTTCCTTGGCCTAGCTCCAAGCCAGTGGGAGATGTTGTCTCAAAAAACAGGGTGAATGCCTAAAAACTGACACCCCAGGTTGTTCTCCAGCCTCTACACACATGCACCGACAAACCCATGTGTACATACATACAAACTTCCCAACTAAACACGGTCCAGGGCCAAACGGATTCACTGCACAATTCTGCAACAGCTTTAAAGAAGAATTAATAGCAATCTTTCTCAAATGTCTACATAAAATAGGAAAGGAAGAAATGCTAGCAAACTCTTTATAAAACAAGTATTGCCCTGATGCCACCACTAGATGAAGAAGAGAGAGAGAGAGAATTATAGTCCAATCTCCCTGATGAATAAACTTAGATGCAAAATTTTTCAATACAGTATTTGTAAACCAACAGACAGACAATGAAGAATTCTGGTGAGGATGTGCATAAAATGGAAAGGCCAGAAATGGGAGTGCTGGGGGTGGGAGGAGCTTGACAAACCTCTCATTCAGGCTCTGCCTTCAAACCACAGCGTACACTTTACTAACACACTACTCAAATCTCAGTGGAAACTGCACCGCTTCTCAGCTACTATCAGCATTTTAGGACAAATCCTAATTTCAGCAATCTGATGAGGAACCCAAACATTCAGGGACAGATCTGGTTGGTATTCATACTCCATTTCTATAGCCCAGGATATCAGTTCATCTTGGTATGCGGAATTCACTTTCAGCTCAATCATCCCCTTTGAACACGAGCCACAAATAGGGCAGGTGCTGGCGAATGCCAACTAGACACATCCTGTGCTTTGCAACTCCAAAGCAGCTGCGGAAACTTCAAAGTGTGATTCACAGTCATAAGAATCCGAGACTGTCTTCCGAGCACATGACATCTATACCTCATCAGTGCCCTGCTCCACTGTAAGTACCTGGATATTTTTTGGAGGAAAAAAAAAATTGATCCTATTGCTACCTTGAGTGGTACCAAAGGAGCATGGATTCAGCTGCTCGCAGTGGGAGCCAGATCCAGCAAGTCCGAGCCACCTCAACCCAACAGGCAGCATCATCCATCTGCTCCCTGCGGCTTTAAGTTCACAGGGTATTTTTCATCTAAGTAAGGAAAAGTGCAGTCATTTTGCTGCTAGAAAGCAGACAAGGTGAACTTCTCAGAATTCTTCCTTTAAAGGAAACGGTTTGACCAATGACCTTTTTTATATGCTTCAAGAAGTGCTTTCAACATGAACTCATGGTTAAAAATCTGTTTCTGGCTTCTGCCTAACATGGACTGGTGGTCAGAGCGCTAATAAGACACACAGTATTGATAACTTTCTCTCTCCCGCAGGGCAGTTACCCACTGTGAAGTTCATGTGCGTAATATCCTGACAGATGAATCAGGACAAACAGCAAGAGAGCACTGTGAGGCAAGGCAGACCAGGATAGCTATCTCCACAAATTGCTAAATTAGCTAAGGCTCTGTTCTTATCTGTAACAGGAGAATTATGATGCCAAACAGACTGAACTTATACCGTTATTTCTCTAGTGTTCATAAAGTGCTCACCATGAATTAACACTTTTCTATATGTCAGGGTTGTCCTGGCTTACCTTCTCTCGCTGTGATAAAAAAAACCCATGACTGAAGGGACTCTAGCCAGCCTGAGCATGGCAAACACGTCTCCAGCAGGTCTTGCCCCTTCTCCCCTATCCCCTCTCCCTTGCTACGAACGGTTAGATTACATTCCTAAAACTAGCCACCAAGATCCACGCTAACCGTAGGTTGGGGCCATGGGCTGGGGTCTTGACTAGAAGGGACGAAAAGAGAAAGCCAGCTTAATAGCGACGTGATCTTTCTCTCTGCTTCCCACCTACAGAGACGTGAACAGCACCTGCGCCAGGATCTTCCGCTGAAGCATCCAAGCCCGAGCCATCACGGACTGAGCCTTCTAAAATCATGAGGCACAGCAAATCCTTCTGTCCACGTTGGTTCTGTCGGGGACACTGGCCACAGCAATGTAAGATGAACTAATATAGGGCCAAGAGTGGAACGACCCTGGAGGAAGGCTTCAGTACATCAGAGAAAGGGCACAGAGGAGAAGCAGGAATCTGAACATGACGAAAACAGTGGCAGAGGATAAGCCAAAGCATAAGAAAGCATAAGCAATAAGGAAGAGGCTACAGAGAGGCAGTGGGGGTCAGGCCAGGCCTTCTGGGCCCTTTGTCTTGGTTTCTTTCCCTATTGCTATAATCAAATACCTCTAATAAAAGCAACTTAAGAGAAAGAAGGCTTATTACAGCTCACAGTTCAAGGTTATAGTCCATCACGGCAGGGAAGTCCCAGCAGAAGGAACTTCAAAGAGTGGGTCACATTCTATTCAGAGTCAAGAAGTAGAAAGTGAGGGATACACGCCAGTGCTCAGCTTCCTCTCCACTCACACAGGCCAGGATTCTGAGAAAACAGAACAATCCCACCCAAAATTCATATGATCTGCCCACATTATCAACACAATCAAGGTAATCCCCCATAGGTATGCCCAGACGCCCATCCACCTCCAAGGTGAATCCTGATCCCGTCACGTTCACAGCACTAACCATCAAGCACTCCCATGTAAACACTGACTTTTACTGAGGTTGAGTCAGAAGGCAGGTGAGTGGGGGAAAGAGGAAGTCACAGGGCAAAGCCAGGCCACTCTGAGCCTCTTTTCATCAATATCTTTCTGGCTGGTGTTCCATGAATAGTCTATAAACAGCAAAGGGAGGCACAGCAAGATTGATTACAGGATACTGTGATGCTGCAGTAGACAACAGAGATGAGTAACAGCAGAAGAGGTGGGGAGAACGGGCAAGACGAGATGTAGTCCTAAAATTGAGTCAGAGAACTCACTGATGAAAAGAGCCTGCAGTATGAGTCAGAGGCATGCAAAGAATACTGAAAGCCTTCGGGTAACTCTAAAGATACCATAGCCGATAATTGAGGGAGAAAAATAGATTCAATGTCATGAAATAGCTCCTTGGGATGAGATTCCAAAGTTTTGTTTCAAAACCGTGTGCCACGCCTCAGATATTTAGGTAGCATATCACGGGACTATTGAATATGAAAAGTATTCGGCATACGTAGCTTTATGTATTAATAGCCTGGGATGGAAGACAATTACTTAGTGAATGTTGAGGGGCAAAAAGAGAAAAAAAAAAAAAAAAGAGCAAAGAATAGTCACTGGTATGTCTTAGTTAGGGTTTCTATTGCTGTGATTAAACAACGTGACCCAAAGTCTTGTAAGAAAGGGGTTTATCTTATAGACTCCAGGTAACAGTCCATCACTGAGCAAAGTCAGGGCAGGAACCTGAAACCAGGAACTGAGACAGAGGCCATGGGGGACCACTGCGTATAGGCTTCCTCTTTATGGCTTACTCAGCCTGCTTTCTTAGAGCACCCAGTCTGCTCTACATAGGGAGTTTCAAGCCAGCCAGAGCTACTTGAAAAATCAGGAGACCCTTTCCAAAAACAAAAAAAATTAGGATGGAAGAAGGAATAAATTTGCAGGCCAATAGAGATGATCAGTAGGAAAAGGACAAATTAGTGAAATACATAAATACGTAACAACTAGGACCATGTCTTTGAGCAGGTGACAGGGGAGATCGAAGAGCACCCTGACATCCCTCAAGATCCAGAAGGAAGCAAGCAGCCCACGGGCACTGAGGACCACGAAGGGATACCAGGAACAAGGAAAGGCGAGCCTGTCCAAGGTCTCCGTGGCATCCACTCACCTCTTTAGTAAAATCCTAAACTGGACCCTGCTTTCTTTTTTGCAGTGCTAAGGATCAAACCTGGGGCCTCGTGTGTACCCAGCAAGTGTTCTCACACCCACAAAACAGATTAGCAGAGGGAAGATAAGGAAGGTGGGGTTGAAGAAAGAAGATTGAGAGAGTCCGGAGCATGCCTGGGAGTCGGGCAGCAAGGGTGGTCCTCGGAGGTCACCACCAGCCTCGAGCCCAAACTGAGAGCACTGGATATAGTGCCATGTTTGTAACAGCGGCATTCAGTTCAGTGAGCTCAGGATTCAGACATCCAGGGAGATCTAACTAGAACTGGATTCCAACAGGCAAATATTACATAGAATTCAAGATGGGGAGAAAAGCAAGAAAGAGCATCAGAGAAGACAGAAACAAGAGAGGAGGAATTTGTGGCTTTAAGAACCAGTAATGCGCCGGGCGGTGGTGGCGCACGCCTTTAATCCCAGCACTCGGGAGGCAGAGCCAGGCGGATCTCTGTGAGTTCGAGGCCAGCCTGGGCTACCAAGTGAGTTCCAGGAAAAGGCGCAAAGCTACACAGAGAAACCCTGTCTCGAAAAACCAAAAAAAAAAAAAAAAGAACCAGTAATGCTAGGCTTAGTAGACAGCTCAGTGGTTAAGCACTCTCCCAGAGGACCCAAGTTCAATTTCCAGCACCCACATGGTGCCTCACAACTTTCTATAACAATAAATATCAGGTAATTCAACTTCCTCTTCTGACTCCACCAGGCTTACATGTGATGAACATACATGCCCTCAAAACACCCATACACATAAAATTATATATATCTCCATTGAGTCTTATAAGTCTTATATATAAGACTCAATGGACTTAAGAAAACACACACACATACAAAGTTGACTGAGTAGAGAGGGGGTGGATCTGATAGGAGTTAGGGGAGGGGAATGGATAGGATCAAAATATATTATATGAAATTCTTAAATAATTAAGAAAATATTAGTTATTTTAAAAGAAATAATTTAAGAAAAAAAAGCTACTAAGTAAAAAGATCATTGGAGTGGCAATCCTAGAATCAGGAAGCTGGCTGAGATCCAGATTTGGGGAAGCTGAAAAATGAGATGATAAAATTCTGTTATTGACAGGAACAAGAATGAGTGTCTAGATGTGATGAGCGAATTAAGCAGAGGAAAACAAATAAGAACTGGAGTGACTGGGATGTTGGGGAGACCATCTATGAAGACACTGGCGATAATGGGGATGACAGCAGCCAGTCTGCCCTCAGCGAGGATTGGACGAACCCAGCAACTGACCATGCATAATAGTGGATGTGCCTATCACTTACCACACAGTGAAACCATTTAATAGATGTTTGTTTTTTAAAGATAAATTAGGTAACAAGAGCTATATTTGCCTTTAAAAATACACTTTATTGCTTTTAAACTTTTTCAAGAATTTTTTTCATTTTTATTTATGTGAGTATGTGTTTGGTGTGTGTATGTGTATGTGTGTGTGTGTATGTGTGTGTGTGTGTGTGTGTGTGTGTGTGTGTGTGTGTGTGTGTATGCACACATGAGTGTAGGTACCCTCAGAAGCCAGGTGAGGGCATCAGGTCCTCAGGAAGAGGAGTTCCAGTCAATTTTGAGTGCCCAATGTGGGTGGTAGGAATCAAACCCTGGTCTTCCTGAACTGCTGGGCCACCTCCCCAGCCCTTGTCAGTAACATGAATCTTAAAAGTTCTTATTAATAAAAAACAAACCCAGAGCCAGGTATTGGGGTGAACGCTGAATGATCAGAGAAACAGAACAAGCCACAGCAACCTCACCTTGCCAATTCCTCGGCTGATCCTGTTTCCTCAGACTGGAAGCCTCTGTATCCTCATGCGAATGGATCTCAGCTGAATTGCTGCTCAAAAGCCTAAAAGCTTAACCAGGCTAGTTCCTGGTTTTCAGGCCTTTTATACCTTTCTGCTTTCTGCCATCACTACCTAAGATTAAAGGCTCTTGTTACCATGCCTGGCTGTTTCCAGTGTGGCCTTGAACTCACAGAGATCAAGGCGGATCTCTGCCTCTGGAATGCTAGGATTAAAGGCATGTGCTACCACTGCCTAACCTCTGTGTTTAATATTATGGCTGTTCTGTTCTCTGACCCCAGATAAGTTTACTAGGGTGCACAATATTTTGGGGAACACAATATCACCACACTTGTCCTAAGTTCTGAGATGAGTGAACTCAGCCTTTTGAAATCTAGAACCAAGTTTTTTTGTTTGTTTGTTTGAGTTCAGTACTCTAGGCTAAGTATGTTTATGGGAATACAAAAGTCTCACACAGCCCATCCTCTTTGTAGCTTAGCAGGTACCAAAACTGGTGGTCTGTGAAATATAGGATTCGTTCATATAAGTAATGGCTAAAATGTGGGATCAGCTGAAACTCCTATCTTCCCAAGCTTCTGAGGCTCCAGAAGAACCCACATGGCAGTCCTATATACCGTGCTGTATAAGGATGTAATTAGTAGGCTTAGATATTTCACCGTAGATGAAAGAAAACCACACCTCCACTGAAGCAGCTACAGCACTTTCCAGCTTTAACTGGGTCAGAAAGAAAGTAAATACTACACATACTTCTTCAGCTGTGAAGCAAATTAGCACCACCTTAGGCAACTGGGAGGCAGGTCAGTGGGAGAGCACACACCTAATATGTTTCATCCCCAGAATCGAAAAATTAAAAAAAAAAAAAAAAAAAGAAATTGACATTTCAGATAAACATATTGCTACAGGAAACTAGAGTAAAAGAAAAAAAATGCCCATGCCATATGTCATTTACTTATATTTTGCTATGCCTCCTTAAATTTCAGACTATATGTTTATCTAACTTCATAGTCTCCCAAGTCAATGAAAATACATGTGGAATATCAGCTGGCTGGCGGCTTACACATTATATCATCGACTTCACATTTGTGGGAAATCATGCATCAGGTCACAGCACCACTTCCTGACAGCGTTCCTTTGTAAAGGACACAGGACTAGGAAGTTCTGTCTCCCCAATAGGGCACTGTCTATAAAGACATCATCTGCCCAATGCCAAACATCAAAATCAATCCAGTAGTTGACTTCTTCTGCCAAAGAAGTAGAGAGTCCAGCAGTGAGTCCTGTCCTCGCCCTGACAGCCACAGTGCAGACACAATCAAGGCAAAGAGGAAACAGCTGGAGAAAGGAAAGGACCCTGAGATGACAGCTGGCCAGTCACCTCCAGGGATAAGGAAGTCAAGGAGCACCTCACTCTCCTCTGTCCCTAGACAGTTTTCAGACTATCCTTAATTTTAGAGTTTACTCTGAAACCAAGTACCCCTATGAGTTCTTGGAGCCACCTAGGATAAAATTAAATTTTCCTTTTCCCATAAAAATGTCATAAAAGGCAGGACTAACACTATCCATCTCTCATCAGCTCCTATAACCTCAGTACCCAAATTTCAGTAGACCAGAACATCCCTTCAAAGAATGGCCAACTTAATCACCATCTGTTACAGAGTACTTAAGCAGAAAACAAGAAAGACAATGACTATATGTGACGAAGGCACAAAACAAAACAGAGAACTAGAAGTCATTACAGGCACAACTTTTTTAAGACGCCTATTTTATTTTGAATTATGCGTATATGTGGTGGAAGTGTTGGCAAGGGGGTTTGTGCATGTGAATGTAGTTACCTGCAAAGGCCAGGAAAGAAGGATGGATGCACTGGACCTGGAGGTGCTAGTGATTGTGTCCCACCTGACATGTTTACTGGGAACCGAACTCAGGTCCTCTGCAAGAGCAGCATGCACTCAGAACTACTGAGCCGCCATCTCTCCAGCTCCTACAGGTATAATTTTAACAGGAGGGAAAGAAATACTGTATCTTTCTAATCTTTGTCATAGACTTTATGAAATACGTTGTGATTGTTCGACATTTTTTACATTTGTCCAAAGCTTTGATAAAGATGAAAAGCATTTTTTAGGGTTGACTGAGGCCAATACAAAGCTAATCTAGATCATTCTGCTTCCAATTTTTTTCCTATATTAAAAACAGAAAATGGAATATTCTTAAGGAATTGTGTTTTTTTTTTCATTCTAAAATGAAATGACTATACAATTTGTCTTCCAAACTGGAACATTTTTCAGGGCGCTAGACATTATTTAAAAACAATAGATATTATCTTCCAAAGCAGTTCTAGACAAAAAGACAGCCCCAGGTAACAAAGACTTCCAGTCCCTTTATTATGAAATGTCAGTGACAGCAACACCCACGAAAAGTAATAAGGGGAAGTAGGCGTTAACTTTCTCTGTGAGATGTTCCTTATCCAGTCCTAGAAATGAAGAAGAGAAGAACAAGCATCCAGCCATGGAGGCCCTAGCAGGATGCTCACCAGGACTCCCAGGTGACACTCTCTCAGTGTGTTCCTTTGGCTGCTAAGAATGCTGCTGGGTAGGAGGCATCAACTGTCAGCCCCGCCTTCAAGGACTGCTTCATCAAGAGCGACACACCCAGACCCAGGCCATGGCAGCTGACATGTGCTGGTGAATTATATGTGAGGACAAAGGCCTGGTCATTTCAGCCCAGTTGAGTTCAACTCCGAAAAGTCCCTCTGACTGCACGGGCCATGTGGCTGGCTGTAGCTGCCATGAGTCCTCCACCGTGCCTGGCCATCTCTCACTACGCAACTCTACTTTCAACAGGGAACAATACTGTTTCTGTCGATCCTAGATCATGGCAACTTTCAAGGCTCAAAGCGTAGGAAGCTCCCTTACGTGTACACTAATCTCACAACAGTCTTCAAGACACAAACTTTAGGAAGCAATCACTGCAAATCACTGTGAGTCTTCTCCTAGAGATTCTATGTCTTATCCCAGACACACGTGCCAGTGAGTGATTGAGAGGAAAATTCAAGGAAATAAAAGTCAAATAGGAGCATATGTAAACGCTCAGGAAACATCTGTTGAATGACATCTACTAAAACCCAAATGTCCCTCTGTGATCAATGAGTCTGTAATTCTGGGTGTACCTCCATCAGTGTCCACAACCAGAAAAGCCCAAACCAATTCCAATGACTGACAAGAAAAAAAGCCATAAGCTTCTCTACTCACAACACTGACTCTGTCCCTGTCACCTTTGGAAACCAAACAGAATGGAGTAGAAATGCCTTAAGCTTAGCAGGTATTTGATATTACCTAACTGAACAGGCTTAAATACACCAGGTACTGAAAACTAAAGACAGTCGTGTCTTTGGAATTCAAGAAGTAATCATGCCCCATATCCCACCAAGTACTAAGACACACAGGTACAGCAGCAGGAAACACAGGAGCTGAGCTGCGTGCCTAAGTGGGGAATTGAGGGGGTAATATACACATGAAGTATTTCATCTAAATGGGAAATGTGACAACAAAAATGCCACCCAGCCACCCCGGCATAGAGCTAAGAATGTGTCCACCAGTTCTCTAGTACATAGACTAGTATCTAGGACACACAGAATTGTTAAGATAAGTTTGTTCAATGGATGAATGAACAGCATGTAAACAAGTACCAGGAATGGGCATTGTTTATCTGAAAAGAGGATGCGTACATGCCCACAATGGCAACTTGAATCAGCTTCAGTGTATTATTTGAATGCATACAAAATTACACTCGGCAACAGTGTGGCTTCAGGTCTGATTCTACAGTCTACCTCTCCGGTTCGTTGGGTTTTGTCTATTTACTTTAATCACTATAAGGGGGGAAAAAGAATAAATTCATGACTACACCTACAAGGATTCCAGAAGATTCAAATGTGCTCTTTTAAGTTAATCACAAGAAAGAAGGCAGGCAAAGGACCAGAGAAAGAATGTAATGAGCTGTAAACATTACAACTGGGCATGAAAAGATAGCGAAAGAAAAACAAATTACAAAATCCTAAGGAAGCCGTTCCTACCAGCCATAGGTTTTTCAGGTACAGAGCGAGTCACTGCAACGGCACTCGCCCAAAGTCCACGGGCAGTGGTCTGCTCCCCTCAACAATAGAAATGCTCTCCCTAAGTCCACGGGCAGTGGTCTGCTCCCCTCAACAATAGAAATGCTCTCCCTAAGTCCACGGGCAGTGGTCTGCTCCCCTCAACAATAGAAATGCTCTCCCTAACTTTCCTATTGCAAGCTTCTCAACTCATAAATGTTCAAACATATCAAATTAGACCTTAATTAACTGGCCACAGTCACAGATACAAAATGATTTTAAACACTGACTCCAAATGTCATACGTCTCTGTGAGCAATGTCCTAAAACTCCCTCAGATGTTTCTCCAAAATGTTAGAGCAAAGAGACAGCTCATTTAAACTTTCACAGTATGTGACCTAGTTACCAACAATAAAATAAAATTAAAAAGGCCCTTTCAACACTAAACAATATCCAAAACGGACAAGAAAACTCTTAATTGGGAGCACATATTGAACAACCTTCCCAAAAAGGCTTGCTTTAATACTGACTGCACGGGACTGAAGTACTGATATTCTGTAGGAATGTTAGCAGCTATGTTAGAGAGACAGACACACATCTACCTCTAAGAAGAGGTCTAAATACTCCAAACTCTGGACAGAATTAAGATGTCATAAGTCATAAATTATCAGGGTATTTTTGTACAACCTACTTTCATGCAGGAAAAAAAAAAAGTTGGCTGGATATGGTAGAACACAATCAAGACCTTAGGCTGAGGCAGGAGGATAGAGTTCAGAGCCCACCTAAGCTACTGAGCAAGTTCGAGGCCAACCTGGGCAACTTAGTGGGACCACAACTCAAAAGAGAAAGTAGGCTGGGGATATAGCTTAGTGGTACAATGCTTGTCTATCACTTAGCGTTCATTCTCAAAATCTGAAAATAAAGAGGTGGCGGAGGAGGCAGACGGATACAAAGGAAACTTCAGTAAGTCATCATATAAGTTCAGAGTCTCTGAAGTCTCCAACCAAACTGTCACTTGTATAATTCAGCAAATGAGCACAATTATAATGTGGTGGTAACAAAAAAACGTTGAGCATTTCCTGCTTGAAATCAGACTTACTATAGCAGTTCAAAGAGGGGCCTTTAGAGCCAGAATCCCTGGGTTTAAGAGCAGCTCTAACAACTTCTAAGATAGGTGATCTTGCGCCATGCTTCAATTTTCCCGTCCATAAATTAGGATAAAAAAGAATTAACCTGCTGGCTAACCATGGACGACCTAGGGAAAAAGCAAGCTATGGACCGCAAAACCCAGGGCAGCATTATCATCTGGATAGTGGCAAGAAGAAGAGAAAATGTGAGAAACACTGTGGAACTGAGGGGATTTAGGCACATGGAGCTGAGATTCTCTGACACTGAGAGGTCCTGGGGCACACAGTCCTGAAGGCCCCCAGGCCATCAGCTGGAAAAGGCCACTCAGCACCGACTACATAATGCCTGTCCCCAGCCTCAGTCAAGTCCAACCTGATGTCTGTGGCACCTGAGCCATCAATGACAAGCACTGTCTTTCCATTCGGAGTGAAGGAAACTCGGGAATGATGCAGAGCCCCGACAGGCAAGTCTACACCAGGAGCCTCGGTTCCTGCTTGTCTGAAGGGCCCACATGCAGAAGGCTTAGATGCTAAGAATGAGTTCATATTGGGAGGTGCTAGAATCTTTAGGAGGTGGGGCCTATTAGAAGGAAATCAGGTCACTGGGGGCGCACCCTGCAAGGGGGACATTAAGACTCTAGCCCTTTCCTCTCACACATTGATTCCCACATGATTCCTCCTCAGCCACGGTCCACTTTTATGTACCATACCACCACAGGTCCAAAGGCACCATCAATAAAACCAAAATGAGCCTTTCCTCCTTTCAAGGCAATTTCCCCAACACTGAGTCACAGCAGCAGAAATCTAACATTGTCCCAATGGTGAGACAATGGATGGGCATGAGGAGGCTCCCAGTCACCTTCATCCAGATATCATGTGGACAAGCACTGGACAGAGTGCAGCTATCAGTGAGAGGCTTAGTCATGGATGAACATGTACAAAAGGGATACTGAGCGGCAAGAATGAAAAGCCAAAGGCAACTCAGGACTAAAGAGTAAGTATAGCAACTGCTGCTGCTTGCTGCTGTGGGTCTGCAAAAGCCTGGACACCACACTGAAAGAGCGACAGACAGAGACTCAGAGCACAGGAGAAAAAGCAGTGATCCCGGTGATGGGCAGCCCCCGTGAGGCTAGTTAGTAGTCCCTTGATACCTGCATTCCTTTCCGTCACTCCTTACCTGAGCGAGGTAATGTCTAATGCCTGAGCTACACGCTGTTTGCCACGTACTGAAATAAAAACCTCACGCCAAGGTGGTCCACATGGTAACAGTGAGAAGATGACGCTGGCATGCCCAGGGCCTTGGACAACTTTATGAATTTCCCAGCAATGGTTTTGAGATGTGTTGTGATCCCACAGAGGGTATGGTATCAGCTAGTAGCCAATCAACAGCTCGTGTTCTGATACTGCGTTATAGGCTGGAATTTTTCTTCTATGCATGATCTGATCAATATGATTGAAGGAGATGAAATTCTCACTTGTGATGAAATCATAGCACTGTGAATGACTCAGAGTAGAAAAGCACAGTCTAAAGGCTTGGGTTTGAAGAATTCATACTATTACAGCAGAAACTTGAAAAATAGAAAATTTCATTTCAAACTGATGGAGAGAGAGAAGACGTTAGTGAGCTCTTCTGTCTTTGTTTTTACTACAGGTGGAGATAGGCCCAATGCCTCCTAAGCACACACTCTACCACTAAGATATCTCAAGCCCTAGTTCTTCTACTCTCTGCTGAAACCAAATGGAAACATTTATTGATGGGATAATGTAAACTTCCTAGTACACTCAACTAAAATGTATTAAGAAGGCCTAGAAATGAAACTCAGTGGTAGAGTGCTCACCTCCCTTCCTTCAGACAAGGCTGGGTTCTGTCCCTAAGAGGTGGGGGGATTAACACTGAAAAATCAAGGAAATTCACAGTGAAAATCTAATTTTTCAAATAAATGTCCACATAGCTGACGATGCTGGTAAAGGGATTCCAGACAATGAGCAGAGGGCATCTCTGAAGGAACCTGTGGCTGTTTCATGGTGACTGACTATAACCAAAGCCTGTCTGTCTTTCCATAAACAAGAAAAACAGATTTGCATCATCCTTGTGATACCAGCTGGAATTTAAGGGCAAGCCAACTCCATTTTTCTTTTTACCCTCCCTTCATTTATATGGAAATGAGATGTTTCCGAAAATGTATCTGTACCCAGTACCTACGTCAACAGCAAAGCTCCGAGCACACAAATTCCTCCAGCTGATTCCTGACTGTAAGTGAAACCAGCCAGGCAGCATCATCTGAAACCCATGTGCGTCATTCACCAAGAGGACATTACCAAGCTGTCAATTTCCATTAACCTGCCTCGCTTTATAAATAGCCTACACTTTCCTATCTAAATAGGATGCTGCCCTTTTCTCCGAAGCAAGAGGAACAGGACGTGGAAGCATAAAAAAAATAAATGAGCTTTCCCCCTTTGTAAACAGGAGAAGGCTGACAGCAAACCAATTCTACAACCAAACTGAAGAGCTATTAATACAAGAAAGCACAAGAAAATGAAGAATCCATTTTAAACAGAAAATAAACAGTGTTCTCTAAATGTCATCAGCCATTTTTAAAAGATCTGTCAGCTTCCCAGCTAGGAACAAACTTGATGTGCACACATGTGAGCAAAACCAAACACAACTTATTCCATAAATACGATCTTTAATACAGCCCCAAAGTATCATAGTATAAAATGCCCCAAAAGAACTGATGGTTGGCCAAAGAGGAAAAAAAATAGTTTGAACAATATAAATTATCCTCCTGCAAATCTGAAGTGTTTTCTAATTTTGAGAGCTTATCACATCATCATTTCCTAAACTAGTTCCAAATATATTTTTCCTCTAAAATCAATTATAGCCAACAAATCCTACAGCCCATTTCTACAGTCTAATGGCTTGTGGACATCACTTTTCTGTTTTGCACTCCAATGAGCAGATAAATGTAGAATCCAAAAAGCATCAGCAAGAGCTGGAAAGATGGCTCAGTGGCTAAGAGCACTGGCTGCTCTTCCAGAGAACCCAGGTTCAATTCCAAGCACCCACATGGAAGCTCAGAGCTGTCTGTAACTCCAGTCTTAGAGGATCTAATTGCCCCTTCTGACCTCCTTGGGCACCAGGCATATACATGGTACATAGACATACATACAGATAAAAACACCCATATATGTAAAATTAAAATAATAACAAAAAGAAAAGCATCACTGGAACTATAAAAAAAAGAAAGTGGGCAAGAGAAAATAATAATTAGGCTAACAAATGCATGGATAAATGCAATTAATATTCCACTGGGTGGGAAACACATTTTTCCCCATTTTAAGTAAGATGTATGTGAATCTGTGTGTTATCTATGCATACATATTCACATAGCATCCAGGCAATGACTAAGTTTGTCAAAAACAGAATTAACACAGTGAGATCTCATATGTTAATGATAGGCATCAGCTCAACTAACCCAGGAATACAATCAAATACAATCAAAACCCAAGAATTCGGTTTGAAAATAGTTCCGAGCAATCAAAAGAGATGACAGGGTTGACTGACTGCATGTCCTTAGAGGTCCATTAAACCCTCAGTCACAGCAACTTTAGAAAAGTTCACCCGAAGTCACTCCCAATACAGAACATACTCTATCAGTTAAATGTTGTTTCTTTTGTTTGCTCAAAATCATGGCGACTGGCTTCCCAGTCCTCCATTCATACAATCAGTGTTCGTGTCCGACACTGCTGTAGCCACTGGGGACATGAGGACAAACAGTATAGGTAAGAAACAAGCAGATTAATGTATAGGACACAATACTAGATACACCCAGAAGAGACCATTTGCAAGGTGTCAAAGGTCATGGTGAGGATGGGCAGGGTCTGGAAACAGGTTGGATCTGAGGCAGAGGGGGGGCTTTCTGAGAAGAGAGGCAGGGAGGGTGGACACAGGTAAGGACATGGTGGCCAAAATGACAAAAGCTTGGAGCCTGGAGCTGAAGCCAGATTGCTTTAAGTTCTAAATGCTAAGCTAAGAACACAAGACATCCACTGCTAGACTCAGGGGAGATTTTAAAGGAAGCGTTGGCCAGAGCTGCATTTGGGAAAAATTAATCTTACTGATAAACTAAATTAGGAAGGTGAAAGTAAAGATTCTCATGGGCCAAGGATATTCAGATGAGTAGTGAGAGCATGAACTATGATAGTGGCCCCCAGAGACAACAGCAAGAGAATCCCAAAGTAAAACCCACAGAACTTGATATCTCTGAAGTCATCCTTCTGAGTCTAGCAAGCTTTAAGAGGCAGGTTGATCTTAGAAGTCACTATCTATAATTAAACACAGCAGAAAGGCTTTTATGTTGGTCCCCAGCCAGTCAGCAACCGTGGGAGGGGCGTCACTTGAAATGGGGGTTATACAGACACTCTCTGTTCAGTGTCAGAGACATTTCGGGGGGGGGGGTAGGATTTTTTTTCTTTTTGAGATAGTAATATAATTACATCATTTCCCCCTTCCTTTTCCTCCCTCCAAACCCTCCAATACATCCTTCCTTGACCTCTTTCAAATTCATGGCCTCCTTCTTTGTTAATTGTTATACATAAATGTGTGTGTACATGAATGTGATTTTTTTCCTACGCACATACACACAACCTGATCAGTCTGTATAATGTTACTTTTCAGGGCTGACCATTTAGTATTGAATAACCGATTGGAGTGCTCTTTCCTGAGGAAGACTATTATGGTAAGCATGGGCCCAGTCTATTCCAAATCAAAGAGCCAGCTAAAGTAAACCAGAATATACACTCTAACCCAATGTTCTGAGATTAAAGAATTCTCCATTCATCCTCCATGACATGAAAGGATTTAGTCATAACATCTTGAAGTCTTAGTCATCTAACAGATTTCTGACCATGCTTTTCCATGAAAATTGCCTTCCTTTGGGTCAGGAAGTCACCAACGACCTCTAGTGGACTACATGGAAATGCCTCAGCCTACCCTTCATTCATTATTTCTCCCCTCACTATTTCCCCAGCCTCATTCTTCCCCATTCTTCTGAATTTCCAAAGACTCACAATCCCTATCAATTCACCCTGACTTCACCCTCACCCTTCCTGCTGTGTCCCCAACACCGCCATAGACTAACTCGCACACTTCTCAGACACAGTGGTTCTCAACTTTGGCACTTTCCAGAAGTAATAATTCCCAGGTCTCACCCCAGATCTCCAAGTTAGAACTCCTGTGGGGCAGGTTCCCACAATCTGTGTCCTCAGCAACCTTCCAAGTAGAAATACCTGTCCTGGAAGTCACCTTACCCTTGGTCTCCCTGTCTTTCTTCTCAACCCCCACACCCACACTGTAGCAAAGTCAGATCCTAACCTACCAATTTCAACGTTTTGCTTGCTCCTTACCGGATTAGTAGTCAAGATATATGAGCCCCTTTTAAACAGAAAAAAAAAAAAAATAGAACTCAGATGTTAAATGACACATTAAATACATTAAATCCAAGCCTACTGTTACTTGGATTTGTGCAAAGAAACAAAAAAAAAAAAAAAAGCTGAATAAAACCAGCAATAACTTTTTATATTTATTAATCATGTATATGAACAAATCGTTTTTTTATGGAGAAAACCTCCGTGAAGTACTTGAGCGCACTGTGCCTTAGTTTCTACATCTGCAAAGTAAGATAATAACAGAACTAAGCTCACAGGATAGGGAAGACAGTACTTAGCGTATAAAAAGCATCCTGAGAATGGATCTGCCGACATAATCACCATCATGATCACTGCCCGCATGTTCATATTAAGGTAGCAAGTAGCTGGGCATGGAAACATAATGTTTAGCTGCCCCCAATATTTCACTCCCCTGTACCTCTACACGCCAGAACTCGGAACCCTGGCTGCCCACCTAACCACAAAGCACACAGGACATCTTCCAGTCACCCCTATTTCTCCGTGCATGTTACCTTTTCCATGTAGAATGAACCTCAGGATTCTGCCAGCTGGTGCAGAGAAGCTGAAGATCTAAGAGCTTCCTCAAAAGACTTTCTATGCATTCTCCTTATCCCACTGCCTCCCCAACACCCCATTTCCAGAGGTCTCTGCTATTACCAAGTCCAGAGTCTTTGGGCAAGAATGTTAACATGAAGCAGGCTAGTTCTTTAGATTCTGTTTTCCCATGTCTATGAGACCTTTTATGTTTGAGCTTCTAACAGTTTTGTCCAGGCTATTCCTGGTGTCTTAGAGTTTTTATTGCTGTGAAGAGACACCATGACCATAGCAACTATTATAAAGAAAAACATTTAATTGGGGCTGGCTAACAGTTTCAGAAGTTTAGTTCATTATCATCATGGCAGGAAATATGGCAGCATGCAAGCAGACAGGTGCTGGAGAAGGAGCTGAGAGTTCTTCTACATCTTCATCCACAGGCAACAGGAAGTGAACTATCACACTGGACATAGCTTGAGCATACATGAGACCTCAAAGCCCACCTCCACAGTGACACACGTCCTCCAACAAGCCATACCTACTCCAACAAAGGCACACTTCCTAATAGTGCCACTTGCTATAGGCCAAGCATTCAAACACATGAAGTCTATGGAGGCCATACCTATTCAAACCACACACCTGGTCCCACCATTCATATCCATGATGATTTCCTTTACAAAGGAAGACCCTTAGATTTCAGTGTTTGGGGAGGAAGAAAAAATAGATCCCTACATTAAGTATGTCTTTCTACAGAGGTCTCAACTGCCATTTGCCATCAAAACTCTTGGTACACAGTTTAAACCTCACATAATTTAACCCACCCTCTTTTATTTAAATTCTATACAAAAGAAAAGAAAGTCTCTTGGCATTTCTTATGTGGTTTTATAATGCTATTTCATACTCCCTATGTAATGCTGTGTTGGTCTATCCAGTATGCTGTGATTTCCTTAAATGCAGAAATAACATCTTAAAATTTTAGTACCTTCTAGAGCATCAGTTCCCAGTCTTGGCTACATATGTCAATTACCTAAGGACCTCTTAAAACTGCAGTACCACAGCCTACTCCTTGGAGAAACTCAGCATCTCTGAGGTGGGGCTGGGCATCAGAGATGTTGAACGTGAGCAAAACCAGGAAGTGGTATTCAACAGGACTGGAGCTGTCTGCAGACCTGTTCTGAGCATCCACCCTACGTGTGTACATGCACAAGCATAAGGCATCTACTTGCCTCGATGGCATCGCCAGCAAACTCTTGATCCTGATAAACTGACCTTAAACCAGAAAAGTAACTCCACTGAAGTGCATCAGCCTAGACAAAGTTTAGTCATAGTTTTCCTGCTTGCTAGAAAACTCTGTCCAATTAACCGTCTGCTTCCCATGACTACCAGTCAAGGTACTGATGGGACCAGTCCACGCCAGTCTTTCTCTACTGTGTATACTGCTCATCACTCACTGCCTGTGTGCTACAGCCCAACCATCATATCACATACATGAAGAGAACCAGAGATATTTTCAGTGGCAACTTTCCAGATCTTCAGAGACTATAAAAAAAACAAACCCAAATAAACAAAAGGGATAGAGTTGCCAGGCAGCAAGGGATCCAAAATAGCTATACAGCATAAGCTCAGGAAACTCGCTCCTGCCAGAAACCAAAGCCAGAGGGCTTGTGTTGAACTTACATTTCCATAGCAGGCCTGTTGCGTTCACTGAGATCTGACGCACTCATAAGGTAATGGGGGAGAATTACCGAAGGCACAACCCCCCCCCCAAGCATTCCTGAAAATTCCATTTTAGCCAAGGCAGGAACCTGAGATGCCTGTGTCACTGGCCTATCAAGAATACCTCCTCATCTCCCTTTTCCTAGAAAATGGACAGTAGTCCACTGAAAGGCAGGAAGAGTGAGGCAAGGCAAGACCCCAAGCGATCACTAAAGCCTTCATAAGAGTGACTCGATAAGAACCAGGCAGACTCAGCATGGTCTGGATAGAAGAAAATACATCAAGGCCTAACTCCTGAGCCTCGTCCCTTCAGAGGCTGGCAGAAATTAACCATCAAAACAGACACCAGTAACACCAGAAGGAGATCTGAAAAAAAAAAAAAAAAAAAAGCTGAGCAGGGAAATCCTGCTGTATCAAATACTGTCCCCTTTGGAAGTCACATGTGAGACAGCCCTCTGGAACAATAATGTGTTCTGGGACCCATGCTTCCCTGGGCCCTTCCAGGTACAAAGGGAGGTGCACACCATAACGACAGCAGCAGTGGTACTATCCCTGGAAGGCAATTCTAACGGTGAGAGATGCAGCCTGGCTTGCCTGCTGCTTCCTCTGTGAATGAAGACTAGGAAGTAAGCATCCTTGGGCTGGAAGAACTGGGAACAAGTTTTACTTTGCTAAAATCTTCACCTCCAGCGGGAGCTAACACTGGGAAGTGAGCTGCCTTCCACTCCACACTCTAAGAAAAATCATCTGCTAACCATGCAGCCGAGAAAGGTAACTGGCAAGAACAGAAGAGCAATCATCCATTGAGATTATTCCGTTCTAGGTCTGCTTAGGAGTATCAGGGAGCCATCAGGAGAAGACACTTAGGTCCGAGCCTCCCAACAGATGGAACCTCTCCCAATTTACCTTCAGCATCCTGTGTGGTGAAGGAAGCCATTAAAGAGAACACAGCTAAGACAGAAAGAGCAAGTGTTTCTCTTGTTATGTAGTCACAACCCTATAAACATACTCCGTAGCCAAGGAAACATAAGACTATGGTATTCATTGGCATGTATGGACAGAATAATTAGAAGTATTCCTTGGGCAGAACTCCACTGAACCTTTATTTAACAAAAGGAAAAATATACTCATAAGATATGCATACCTGTGATCCTAGCACTGAGGAGACTGAGGCAGGAGGATGTCAACATTGAGGCTACCTGGGATCCTGTGAAGGAAGGGAAGAAGAAAGGGGAGGAGAAGAGGGATGGAAAAAGAGAAGGAGGGAGGGAAAGAGACAGAGAAAAGGAGACAGGAGAAACAGACATACCAGCCTATTGTTTAATTTCAATTTAAATAAACACAATGGACTTATGGCATTTAGTGTGCTCCGTGTCTTGTTTTAATTAGAGAATGAAGATGTTCCAGCAGTGATTTAAAGTTTCCTCCTGAACTTGACGAATTCCCACTTTTTCTAAAACAAATGCTCAAACTCAATAAAGGAGAGAACTTGTTGAATTCAGAGAGCAGCGCTGGGTTTGTGTGTGTTCCCTTTTGGCTCAGAAACAAATTTCTTCTTTGTTTCTACTGGACTCACCACTCCCAAGGACCAGAAAAGAAGAAGATGGGTTAAGCGAGCAACCTGCCCAGAAAATGAGCAGAAACTCCTTATTACTAAAGACACTTGTGCTTCCAGGAGCCAGAACTAGAATAGGAATCCTTTGGCTAATTTATGGCTGGCCTGATGCCATTACTTCTGGCTGGGGGCCAGAGAACAGGGTGGCAGGATGCCACAGAGAAGGTCACGCACTGCATGGCTAATGCTGCCTGTGGGTGTAGCTGCTCACCAGGAAACTGAAAACTTTCAGTCCAACAAGCTTCCCAAGGGACTCCTTAGCTCATGACATTTGCCAACCTTTACCTAACTGATCTTCATCAACCCTGCCAATCAAAGCAAGCGAGAAACCCCATCTATTTAAATGGGAACAGAAAACAAAGCCATGTTCTCCAACCTTCTGTGGCTCTCACAGAGGCGTCTCACTCAGCAAATACCTGGCAACTGACATTCATACTGTCCCCTCCATACAAGGCTTGTTTTTACTGGCTACGCCTAGTCTGAGTAGAAAATGACTTTTTCCTAGTGAATTTAATAATTATTACTATGTGATCTGAGAGCTGCATTACACACACTAAGCAATGAAACTCCAAGCTAGGATTAGAGGCAGAGAATGTGCCTCCATGTAGAATATAATGGCCTGTACATTTAGATTGCTGAAGTGGCCAAGTAAAGCGGCAACATCAGCTCCATGTCAAGCTGCCCTGAAGTTGCTGCAGCTGCCATGCATTCAGCTTCTGCAGGGGAAAAACATCCTCAAAAAAAACTCAGCCGACCATGTGATCTGTTTCACAAAGGACGGTGAATGTTTAGCAAAGGACGGTGGGGGAATCCAGGCGTTCGGAGACACTACAGATCAATCGGAACCACTCAACAAAAATGGTTGTTCCCAGCCTCTTAGCCTCATAGAAGTCTAAATGAGCTATTGCTAATGATAGTCTTTTACTGGCTCATGGTTTTTAACTTGAAGGAATTTAATAAATTGTTATGCTAATAAATCCCCCTAAGGACCCCTGAACAATTGAAACCAAGGAATTCACAATGCTATTGGGGGGGGGGGGCGTGTAACTAGCCTGACCCCACTTAAACTCATCTTCAAATCTCCAGGTCAGCAGTGACAGTCTGTTTTTAATTCTTTGACACCCATGGTTTCTCTTTGAAAAAAAATGAGGAAAACGATGACGACAGGATACGTAAACAACCCTGAACAGTTAAATCAAGGGATCACAGGAAGCAAGTGCTGGCCTCTCCCAAGCACAGCTGCTATCATGGAATGAAAATTCAAAGGGTAAAGAATTCAACAAATATGTACTTCTTTACCATCTGTGTGTGTGAGTGTGTGTGTGTGTGCACGCGCGCGTACTCTCAGAGGCCAGAAGAAGGCACTGGATTCCCTGATGCTGGAGTTACAAGCAGTTGGGCGCCATCCAGCGGTGGTGCTGGGAACCGAACTTGGGTCCCTTGGAAGAGCAGCAAGTGCTCTCACCCGCTGAGCCTTCTCTCTTACCTCCCTCACTGTATTTTCTTAATGTGTTAAATTCACAAACTACAAGCGTCTTAAAACGGTTGCATTCCCATTTCTAAATGGGAATCCCTTCTAGAGGGGCTCTCGTGGTCCTCGACATCGAATTACTACAAGTGAAAGTAAAGTGCAAAATCCAGAAGAGTAGCTAAGACTCTGGGTACCACATTCCAGTCTTCATATCCAGGTCAGCCACACCCAGGAAGGACAGGCAGCCATGTGCCATTCTACAAGGTGGTTTTAACTCCTAAGGTTAATAGAATTCCTCTTTTTTTGGTGGATATTATTTTATATTAAATTTCTCCTAAAATATTGCCAGGCACAATGGGGCACATCTTTAATCCCCACTCAGGAGGCAGATGCAGGTAGATCTCTGTGAGTTTGAGGCCAGCCTGATCTACTCAGGGCATTCCAGGCCAGTCAGGGCTACACAGTGCAATCCTGTCTAAAAACAAAAACAATGTATTTGTGCTGTTTTTACTCATTTGTTCTTGTTTGTTTGTGGTGCTGATGACTCATCACAGGTCCTCACTCTTACTGGGCAAGTGTCTACACTTGGCTCGATCCACAACTTTATCCATCTTTGGAGCCTCATAATTACTCACCATAAAGTGAAAGGCTTTACAGCAAAGACTATATTTGAGTCAAACAATTACTGAACACATACAAAAGTTAAGGAAAATGAAATAATCAAAAGTATTTAACACATAAAGTGACAAACAATACTTCCACCTGCTAAAAGACATCCACGGAAGGAAGGCAGTCAGGGGCTCTGGTCCAGATCCAGGAGGTTACTGTAGCAAATCCATTCTGGAAGGGGCGTGTGAAATACCTTACAGCAAGGACACACACCATGTCGTACTTGAAAACATAAAAGATCTTTTTTCGTCTAGCATATGGCTTTTCATAAAACACCAAGTCTTGTGTTTCCACCTCTAAATTGCCAAGTTTCAAGGGACCTATGAGTCGATGTTGCACTATCGAAAACCATTTTCTGGTCACTCTGATCTCAGTCTACCTCTTTGTGCTCACATTTGCAAATGTGAAAACTGTGCCGCTGTCAAACAGACTGAGGAAAACTGGCTTAAGGGCATCCCATTCGGCAGGATGCTGAAAATGCCGACGAGAACACCTGGCAGCCGCTCTAACATTTAGTGTTGAATCAATTAAGGAAAGAAAAGGCGGTGAGGGCACCAGCTGCCAGCAGAAGACTTAATACACTCGGAAAACCTGTTCGGATAAAAAGCATAGAGTTCTCAAACTTTTTAACATGAGCGTCTGCTAGCTGGTCTCCACTCCACAGACAAATCAAAAACCTTAAGCTCTGCTGAATTGGAATTCATTCTCTCTCTCTCTCTCTCTCTCTCTCTCTCTCTCTCTCTCTCTCTCTCTCTCTCTCTCTCTCCCCCCCCTCCCTCTCTCTCTCTCTCCCCCTCTCTCCCTCCCTCCCTCCCCCCCTCTCCCTCTCCCCCCCCCCCCCCCGCCCCCCAGGAGTTCATGTGTACCATGCTTGCCTCAAACTCATCAAGTAGCTAAGGATGACTTTGAACTCTTGATCTTCCTGCCTCTACCTCCGTTGCTGGGATGAGTTTATGAAGTGCTGAGGACTGAATTCAGGACCTCCTGCATGCTAGGCAAGCACTCTGTCCACTGAGCTGACATATATAAATATATACAACAAATATAAAGAATTCACTAGCTCTAGAACTGTTTATATTTTTCTCTCCCCTGACCCCCCACCATGGAGAGAGGTCCCACTGATTAGCTCCGGCTGTCCTGGAACTTACTATGTAGACCAGGCTGGCCTCAAACTCGTAAAGATCTGCCTGCCTCACCTCTACCTCTGCCTCTTGAGTACTGGGACTAAAGATGTGTGACACCACCTGGGCCTACAACTCTTTATATTTCTAATTCTTTTTACACCAAGAGACTGCTGACCCACTTGCCACTGGGCACTGGGAATGACTGACCTCTAAGAACTCCCATTTCTGTGGCCTTTTGTGAGAGATGGACAGATTGGGGCTTCTCTGCCTCAAAACTGCTGAGCCAAAAATCTCTAGACTACCCACAGCTTTCCTTTCTTTCTAGCTCTGATGCCCTATAAAATATGGAGCTTATCCTCTTCCATGCCGGTTGATGAACTATTGTTCTGAAGCAGAGTCAGGAGAACACTCCCTTGGTTTTCGAGAAATTAAAATACAGTGGCCACTTTTGACAATTTGAATTTCAGTAGATTCTAAAGTCATCGTTTGTAATAAAAATTGACAAAAGGTCAACAAAGTAAATAAATGGGAGGATCAATATAAAAAAAGTATGGATTAACAAGATTTCATCTCATTTCTGAGGGCAGTTTGTCCAAAGAACAAAACCGTTAAGAAACTGAGAAACACACACACACACACACACACACACACACACACACACACACACTTCAAAAGGACAAACAACACATACTCCATTTCTTTAAAGAATTCATGTTTTTATAAATTGTTTTCTTTAGCCAAGTAAGCTTCAGTTTGCCCATCCTTCAGTGGAGGCCTGACACTAACTCCAAACGCACGACTACCAGTCAGACAAGCCTTTACACAGGAGGAATGTGTAGCAGAAGACCATTTACTCTGCTGAAGATATTAATATCATAATTCAGATAAAAATATGAGACCTATCAAAAAGCCGTGCATACATCCCTCAGGCCTGAAACTTACTATTCTAGGAAAGACACTTCTTAAAATAATTTTAACGGTGCCTAAGGTTGCTCAGGAAGTCACAACATGAGGTGGAACAGAAGAAAGTACAATAAATGGCCTGAAAGTGTCTAGAAGAGTCCGTGGGGTTCCCCTGACCTTCCCTCTTCACTCTACCAGTGAGGACCGATGCCCAAAGTCAACTCCCAAACACAGGCACGTTGCAGACGAACATTTCCCTCTCCTTACACTTGCCCTACTTCTCCCTCCTGACTTCAGTATCCTAACGCATCTGGTGATACAATTTCAGTGGCGTTTAGAGAAAGAAAACAACTAAGTGCTTATATTAGCTTTCCCAAGGCGCTACAGCAGCCACACCTGTATAAAGGAACGGATACGGTAATGGAAAATCCTCTGGAACGGAGAAAAGGCAGATGTCCCGGCAGGAGACTCCTTCAAGTTCTCTTCCTCACCTACGTTTCCTGCAGTAAGTGGGTCAAAGTCAGTCTAAGAACCACAGCCCAGCAATGTTTATAGCAGTGCAGAATGGTGTTGCACAGCTCCTAGCGTTAGTGGTTATGTGTGTATATGTGTGTATTTGGGGGGGGACCAGAAAATCTCCCTGAGGGGATGAAGGTGGGGGTTCGGGGACGGGGTAAGGAGAGGAATAGAATCCATGTGGTATGAAAGTGGAAGTGACTCTGGTGAGGGAAGGGTACAAGCAGAGACAGAGGCAGAGAATTGGGGAGATCAAAAGGAGGGGAAGATGAGCACCATCAGCCAAAACTAAGTCTGTATGAAAACGGCATCAAGAAACCTCTTCTTTTGCACGCTAATTTAACAAATGTATCTTAAAGGGAAAAAATTTTAATTAAAAATGCACACACCAGTCTCATCTGAACACATACACCTCGTACAGCATCAATGCTATACATGCATGTGACCTTCAGGAGAAAAACCACAACCTTCCCCACAAACCAAGTCACATAAACAACTCTCTCGTCCCTTGCCTCCCTAGAAGTCCGCTCGCTCCATCCGATGCTTCTCAGCAACAGATCTCAGCGCTTACGGGGTTCAAAGCTGCCACTTCGTACACCATGAGTTGTTAGGGACATATTCTATTGCTTTTCATTTCCAAGGCACTCGGTCTGTTCTATCAAAGAACGGGGAAGGAAAAGAGAAACTGATGCTTTTAAATCCCCATCCATCCTGGCCATCTGAGTACAAAACAGTCCTGTAGCTTTTGGTATAGTCTGATCTGTAATCATGCAGCCTTTTCACTGTAATACAAAGCAGTGTCCAGCTTTCCAATACTACATCACTAAACCTGCAAAACTTCAACCTTTACTTCCTGATGGAGTACAAAATAGTCCTGTAGCTTTTGGTATAGTCTGATCTGTAATCATACAGCCTTTTCACTGTAATACGAAGCAGTGTCCAGCTTTCCAACACTACATCACTAAACCTGCAAAACTTCAACCTTTGCTTCCTGATGGAATACAAAATGCTTGGCTGCAGTTCCAGACCAGTACAATGCCCAGAGGACCAGCTCTCATTGCAAAGCACAGGCTGCCACCTACTGGCCATGAGCCGTCCAGCACCACACACACAAGGCTTCTCAGAACAGGAAGAGGTTTCCTGGGTATCTTGGTCTGCTCTCTATTACTGGGATAAAACACTGTGAACAAAAGTAAATTGAAGAGGAAAGGGTTTATTTCACCTTACAGCTTAAAGTCTCTCATGAAGGGAAGTCAGGGCAGGAACTCGAGGCAGGAACCTGGATGCAGGAACTGAAGAAGCAGAGACCATGGAGGAAAGCTGATTAGAGGCTTGCTCTCTGTGACTTGCTCAGCCTGCTTTCTTACACAACCCAGGACCACTTGCCCAGGGATGTCACAGCCCATAATGGGCTTTGCCCTCCCACATTGGTCATTAATCAAGAAAATGCCCCACAAGTGTGTCCACAAGCCAATCTGATGGCATTTTCTCAATCTAGGTTGCCTCTTCTCAGATAACTCTAGCTTGTGTCAAGTTGATAAGAAAACAACCAACACAGCCAGCTCATTATTAAACAGTGTCTTTAACTGTAGTCTAACAATTTTTCAGTTTTTATAATTTATAATTTTATAAAATAAAGCTAAATAGACATGTTTATGTGAAACTTTTTTTTTTGGTGCCATGAATCAAGTATGAATATTTCTGTAGGTGTAAGAAAAACTATTTTCATATATATTTCTCTCCAGCATCCACATTACCCTTCAGTTCTGAAAACAGACGTTTGATCAGAGCAGTAACTGCCCAACTTCAAATGGGGAACTTTAAAGATTTGAACTCATGCTCCCAAGTGAAGAGTCACAGCTGCTTTTGACACAGGAGCAATGACTTACTCTGACACCACGCTGGAGCTAAAGCTAGGCAGATGAAATACCTCTCCATGTGAGAAGAGATGGGAGAGAAATACCAAGACGAGACGAGACAAGGAGGATGTAATTGACAGGCATAAAAGATACAGTGGCGGGCTGTAGAGATGGCTCAGTGGTTAAAGAGCACTGGCTGTTCTTCCAGAGGTCCTGAGTTCAATTCCCAGCAACCACATGGTGGCTCACAACCATCTATAATGAGATCTGGCATGCAGACAGAACACTGTATACATAATAAATAAATAAATCTTTAAAAAAAAAAAAAAAAGATACAGTGGCAAAAGAGTGAGTCTTCTACCACAGACCAACCTGAAAACAAGCTGCTGGCTGGGTAATCAGGTGGGGAAAAGAGATCCAGAAAATGTGCACAAAAAACCAACATG
Organism: Peromyscus maniculatus bairdii; assembly: GCF_049852395.1. NCBI lineage: Eukaryota > Metazoa > Chordata > Mammalia > Rodentia > Cricetidae > Peromyscus > Peromyscus maniculatus. Next base: position 80,360,737 of record NC_134858.1, read on the forward strand.
GCGGGCGAGGATCTCCTGTAACTGAAGTTATAGGGAATAGAAAAAATGTGGTCAGTTCGATAGCTAGCTACATCTAAAGTCTTCCGCCAATCCTGCTGAAAAAATGTGCACGTTAGAATGACAGCACTTGCAATGGACAGGGAATGAGACGGAGGGCATGAGAAAGGCCAGGTAATTAACTAAGAAGTGAAATTGCCCAGGAGGAGAAAAATCCAAGACTCTGAAATTCAACGGTAGTCTGGAAAGGAGGAACCAAGTTGAAGCTAGGCAGGAGGACAAACCCGAAGGGCCGATGGGACAAGAAGGATGGAAAAGAAGGAAGACTAGAACCTCCTGTGTTTCTGATGTGAGCAGCTAACTGGACGTGATGTAGTCACCAAAACAGGAAACATTCCCTGAGACATGGACTCAGCAGAAGTGTCTGTCTAGAGCTTGACTTTTGAAAGGCTGCGTTCTAAATGACTTCGTCAGTTACCTTTCGCCTTGCTGGAACAAAATACCTGAGAACAGCAACTTAAAGAAGGAAGAACCCTTTGTTTGGCCTCAGTTTGAGGAGTTACAGTCCATTATGGTAAGGATATCATGGCGGCAGGACCATGAGGCAGCAAGTCACAGAGCATCTAGTCCAGAAGCAGAGAGTAATGAGTCCTGGTGCTCAGTTCTACTTTCTCCTCTTTTATTCAGTCTGAGACTCCAGTCCGTGGAATGGGACTAGCCACAGGTAAGGCAGGTCTTCCTGCCTCCGTTAAATGAGAAGGGAAAAGTCCTCACAGGTGTGCCCAGAAGTCTGCCTCCTAGGTGATCCTAAATCCACTCAAGTTGACATTCAAGATAAATCACCATATTGTGGGATTTCTGTAACAGTTTAGCAGTGGAAGGCAACCTTGGCGGGTTGGAGCCAAGGGGATACCACAAAGTCACACCATGCAACAGAGCTCACGTGGGAGGTTTATTGGGGGAGGTGCAGAGGCGACCTCTGAGGGGGAGCAGAAGGAAAGGGAGAGAGAGGGGCGGGAAGAGCTTGCCTTCCATAAGGAGATACAGCGCATGCGCATAGGGAAAGTACTCTACTTGGTGGCGGCATCACGTCTTGGCTGTTGCTGATGATGCGTCCTGCTATGTCCCCAAGAGCAGGCCAGTGTAAATGCCTGAATGCTAACAACTTTAACGTGAACATTTGGGATAGAACAGTGATTCTGTGGCTCTCAATCTCAGGGAAGAGGTGTAGAGAAGAGGCAGAAATTCAAGAGTTGCTACTTTGTCAGCAGCAGGTAATAGGGATGAAATGCCCCAGATAGAATGGATACAGTAAAGAAGCACACATGTGAACTTGTGGGAAGAGCCAGGAAACTCTCCCCAGCTTAAATACATCACACTGAGTCAGACAAGAAGGGACGTCCTCAGAAGCATGCTACTGCACCACACAGAGAAAACATCAAGTGACAAAAAGTAAAATTCTGTATTTTAAATATTAATATATACGCACCTATTCAAATATGTTCCACAAGTACAGCTATTCAGATGTTGCCACTGATTATCTCTGGAAATACCTGAGCAATGTTTGCTTTCTCCTTTATGTTTTCCTAACTTCCTGAATTAGTCTACAATGTATATGCCATTCTCTGAAACCAAATGTATAGAAGTTTTCTTTAATGTTTTTTCTAACGATCTAAAAGTTTCTAGGAGTCCATAGTATGGAAGATAGCCTTTTGACCACCTTTGTCTGTCTCTCAACAGCTTACAGAACACACAGCCAGGAGGAAGAAGAGGATTGGAACCTTGTTTTCACTGGGAGAAAAAAGAACACAATGAATGTTCTCAATACATCACGTGGACCACAACACCAGGTATCTCAGGAATGATGCGATAGAGAAACACAATAGTTGGTTTTACTCTTTGGGGGCCCTCCACCCAGCTCCCAAATAGATACATGGAGACATATTCCTATTTATGAATGCCTGGCCTTAGCTTGGCTTGTTTCTAGCAAGCTTTTCTAACTTAAATTATTTCGTTCTCTTTAACCACATTTTGCCTCTGGGCTTTTTACCTCTCTTTATTATATTTATATATAATATATATATTATATATAAATATCTTTCCTTCTTATTCCATGGCTGGCTGTGTTACTGAATGATTGGCCCCTGGTGTCCTCCTCTTCTCCTTTTCTTGCTCCTCCCTTCTCTGGAGCCTAGATTTCTCCTCCTATTTATTCTCTCTGCCTGGCAGCCCCAGCTATCACTCTCCTACCTATAAAGTGGCCATTCAGCTCTTTATTAGATCAATCAGGTGTTTTAGGCAGGCAAAGTATCACAGCTTCACAGAGTTAAACAAATGCAACATAAAAGAATGCAACATATCTTTGCATCGTTAAACCAATGTTCCACAGCATAAATGAATGTAACACATCTTCAATTGAAACTCCACACACAATAATTGTGTTAAAACACTTAAAGGCCCTCACTGGCCCATCCTGAACAGACGTGAACACTCCAGGGCAGAGGAGTGTAAGAATATCAACTCCTCCTAAGCCTAAAAATGTCCTGCTTTGCTCACTCTGAGGTTAGGTAAGAGTGAAAGATGAAATAAAACACAAGGCACCACAAAGGAGTCATGAACAGCAAGGACAGAAACACCTTCCTTAGCTGGTCAGAGGGGTGAGCACCGGAGAATCGAAGCCCACTCGGATGGTTCCACCTGAGTGAAAAGACAGTGAATGCAGCACACAGACAGGAATTATGTGCCATGCAGGACACAGAGCAGCTGTGACCAAAGGGGGGTGGGGGGGGGGCTCCAGGGTGGTGACTTTTGACCACAACTCGGCCAGGCCACCATGTTGTCTGTTTACTCAGACACAGGTCCAGAGATAGCTATTTGCAGATAGATATCTATCAGAATATAATAACTTTTGAGTCAGTGGCTCTACGTAAAGCAGATGATACTTCACAGCATAGCGTGGGCTTTCTCACGTCATCCCAAGGCTTTAAGTCTGAAGTTTCCCAAACAAAATTAATTTGGCTTCAAGGCTGAACCATAGGAATCCTGCCTGAGTTTCCCTACAGACTGGCCAGGCCCCCACAATCCTGTGAGCCAGTACTGTAATGAAAGTTAAATTTCCACCATCACCAACAACAGCAACAAAAATATACACTCTCACTAACACAGACCAATGGGTAGAATCCTGAATTAGAGACAGCAGGGCTTAGCTTGGCTATGGTGAGTGACAAGAGGAAGCCCAAGGTTCCTGGAGAGATGAATGATGTGACATGCATGTCACAAAATGTATTTGTGTTTTGCAGTTCTATGACACGTGTAACATAAACTGTATTAGAAGATTCTAGTTAGAACAGATTTGGAGAAATCCAGGCCCTAGAACTCTGCAGGATGTTGCCAAAATAAAATGAACTCAACCAAACAATAATATATCAATGTTACAGACATACTTTATATTTTCAAGATCTACTGAATACTCTTTATATAGCTAATCACTTACCATATTTGTCTCGTAAACCAACAGTGCATCGGAAGACTCCACCAAAGGCAACATCTTCACCAAATATTACTGAAAAATGATGTTCAAAGAATATAATTAGTAACCAATCCCTAAATTTTAAGTTATGAAAACTAAAGAATTTAAATATTTAGATTTGAAATTATACATACACATACATACTCATAATATAATAATACAAATGTGGAATAATACAAATGTGGTGTGAATATATATATATATGTATATATATAAAATCTTTGTATAATTCATACATGCATGTATAAATACATACACATAATCCAGTGTATGTGTAATGCATATATGTATATATACACGTAAACATATATATGTAAGTATGCATGTATATATAAAGTCAACCAAACTTGAAAGTCACAGCAAGACGAAGATTAAGTCGCTGGGATAGAGAAATGGCTCAGCAGTTAAGAGTGTACACTGAATTTGCATAAGAACCACGTTTCATTCCCAGCACCCACAGAAGGCGGCTAACAACTGCCTGTAACTCCGGCTCCGGGGAGATCTGACACCTCCAGCACCTCTAGCCTCCACGGGCAGTTGTTGCACTCAAATGCACATCCCCACACACAGACGCATACACAGAACTAAAAACAAACTAAAACTGAAAAATAAATGTTACCTATAAAATTGTTTAGAAAATGTGATACATATACACAAACAAATTATACTCATCCACATTCATGACATTGGCAGGAAAATAGGTAGAACCATAAATCATTACATCAAGTAAAATAAACCAGACTCAGAAAGGCAAATACTCCTGGCTTTGTCTCATATCAGAATCTAGATTTAAGTGTGGGGGTGTGTATGTGTATGTATGCGCATGTGTGTGTGTGTGTGTGTGTGTGTGTGTGAGAGAGAGAGAGAGAGAGAGAGAGAGAGAGAGAGAGAGAGAGAGAGAGAGAGAGATTGGAGAGAGCCTGTCAGGGAGCTTCTGTGAGGATTGAGTGTGTGTGTGTAACCAGAAAGTTTATCATGAGAGGACTGAAACAGATCTTGAGGGAGGGGGGAGGAGGAGAAAGAGAGAGTAATGAAATTTAATTGAAAGCAGAATGGGGGAGTACCTAAGGGTAGGGAAGCAAGAGAGGAGAGTGGATGTGAGGAAGAGGTCAAATTAGACAAAGCAGGACACCTATGGAGGAAACAGCTACCGTAAATTCCACTGCTTTGTATGGTAACTGAAAAACTGATCTTAAAAACAGAAATACTAAAGTCACTATTTCCAAAACTATTAACAAGTTCGATGCAAAAATAACCATGCAAACCAAGCCTTTATGCTATAAATAAATATCGAAACAAAGTGGCATTTCCTGTTTCTTCCTACACACAGGAGTAGCCAAAAGGTCAGAAGCCAACATATAATAAAGGGACCACACATGCTGAGAAGAGCAAGTTAACAAAGACAGACACGAGAGCATGTCAGGAACGAGTGGGATAAGCGTGTTACTGCAAGTGGATCCTTCGGCTTTCATGATTGGCTGAGGTCTCTGATTCCGGAAGGAACACAGCCACACACACATTAAGTTTACCTGCAGTCGGGTCTTTGGCCAATGAGTTATCCAAGGCACTTGTTATTGACTGAAAGAGGTTCATTTTCTGAGTTTGCCCTGCAAAAAGAAAAGTTACATTATATCAAAAACTGTAAAATATGCAAAAAAAGTAATAATAACCAGTTTCTTAACAGTTGGTTATAACATGGCAAAAAAGTGAGATACAAAGGAAGGAACAGAATCTATCACAGGAATTTACCAGATTCTTTTTAAAGATGACAGATCTATAACAGATACAAAGGAAGTAAGCGTGGAGAGGCAGTGGGTGAGGTAAACCCTATGTACACTAAACAATGCATAAAAAAGGAAACAAATGGAGAAAAACCACCAAGTGGTGGAGTGTCTGGAGATAAAGCTACAACTTTCAGAAGAAACGGATGGAGTGGGAGCCAGAGACTGCTGAGCCAAAGGCCTAAAGAATGCACATAAAGAAGGCTAAGACCGCCGGCAGCAGCCGGCAGCCATAGCCCATGAAACACAGGGAAGGCTAGAGATAGACTGGTGTGCCAAATCGTTGATGCTTGGAGAATCCTAAACTCTCTTCCCTGAACATGTCAGACTCAGGCCTTCCTTCTGTCTCATTGCTTAACTAAAATCCCTGCAGGCTGATGCCTGTCTCCGTAAATAGACTTTGGGAGGGGCCATATGAGGCAATACAGGGAAAGAACTTAGATAGCGCCTCATAAACCAACGGTGCATCGGAAGGCGCCACCACAGGCAACACTGAAAAACGATGAAAAACGATGTTCAAAGAATATATTTGGTAATCCCTAAATGCAGCGTGCAAGCTGGCTATCGATCGCCAGACCCAGCATTACTCATGACTCTCTCAACTTCCGTATTTTGAGTGGAACAGTAAAGCTTTATCGGGTAGAATTCCTAATGTTGCAAATTCAGAACACGCATGACTTTGGAGCTGTGAGCAAAACCAAATGCTGGCCAGGGCCCACTGTTACTGGCACTTTAGGCCAGCTCCTCTTGAACAGCCTTCAAAGCACAGGCAGGCTACCCGTGAATCTCACGGGAAGCCAACTATTTACCTTCAATTCCAGTCCCACTCTGGCCTTTGTCCCGCTAACCTCCATGTTCTTTCAGTCACCTAACATGAGGCAGTCAAGGCCTAATTACCAGCATGGGACCTAACAGCTCCTGCTGTTGGCTTCAACCTCTGACCATGAAGTGCGAGTCACTCATCCTTTCCTCTTCCTAGCCCAGCCAGACTCCCCAACCAGCCTCTGCCATCTTTAAGCTTCCCACGGTTCTCCCTCAGCCCGGCCTCTGGCTTGCTCCTGCTTGACCTCAGGTGTCTCCCTCATCACTTCAATAGTGCTGCATGCCCAAACTTCAGGCCTTGGCAGTCCCCACTCAGGACATTTTGATTCCCTCTGCACCCAGAATAATGGCCTCTTTATACTCTTGTTTCTGAAGACAGTAAGAATTCATTCAGAAAGTATCATTACATCACCCATGTCAAAGAACACACAATCACACCAAATGTACGCAATTACTTCATAAAGTATTTTTCTTCAGGCTGTTGTGTCATTTAAAAGTTACCTTCCTTAAATCTTTCTCTAGCCTGTTGTTCTAGTTAGCCTTCCAGTCGCTGGGATAAGCACCATGACCAAAAGCATCCCAGAGAGGAGAATGTTTATTTAATCTTACAGGCTATATAGTCCACCACTGAGCAAAGTCAGGGCAGGGACTCAGGCTGAGACAAGAGGCACAGAGGAGAGCTGCTTGCTGGCTTGGTCTATGGCACCCTTAAACAAGTCAGGACCCCTGTCCAGCCTTCTACAGCAGTTAGCAATCAACCAAATACGCCACAGGCTGCCCACAGGCTAATCTGATTGAGGGAATCCCCCTAGGCTCTTAAAGTTGTTGGTGATACAACATCAGACCACAGTTTAAGATAAACTTTTTTCCTAATGACAATAACACCCACTTCATACATGCAAGAGCATACCTACTTCATATATGTAGTAAAGTAATATTCTGGTCATTTATTAGGCTTCTCATAGTTAAGAACCTAGGGAGAATAAAAATGCCTTAACAGTTATTATCATTTTTATTTTAATTGATGACCATTTGTATTAATAGCAAATGCCCCCACAAGACCTTTGCTCTTCCCGGAGCTAGGGATCCAACCCATACTGTTAGCCGAGTGTTCCAGCTTCGAGCTCCACCCCCAACCCTCTTGATTCATCTTATCACACTGCTGCTACTCAGCAAGTTTTTACTAGAAAAACAGTAAAAACTTCAGTAAAAATCACACAACAATGAGGCTGAAGGATTGTGAGTTCAAAGCTACCCTGGGCTATGTAAGGAACTCCTATCTCAAAATAACCAAAAACAACAAACATTATACAAAGTAAATCTAGAATGTACTCTTGACACTGAAAATATTGCCTCACCTTGTGGGGGATAACTTACACTTATTTATGTTTCCATGTCAGCATGGAAATGATATTTTCACTAGTGGATATTTTTACTAAAGATTGTAAAGTTTAGGTTTGGAGTTCGCGCCAGTACTATTTCAAGTTACAAGTGACAAGTTTGACATAGCAACATCTACTTGCAATTCTTTTTAAACTGATACACAGGTGGTACGGAAGAAACCATATTCTTCACAGGCATGACTTTATTTTATAATCTCACAGTGTAGCTGGCCTCGAACTTAAGATCATCCTGCCTCAGCCTCCAGACACCCTGCTCTTCCCTCTGTTTGCCAGCCATGTACCTTTATCCTTCTTCAACTCCCATTAAAGCACATCCCAAATATCTCTCCACAACTTAAGACTTGAGAGAACCCAAAACTAGACACAGGCAGCAGACAGACAGATACAGATAGATACACACACACACACACACAATTTGTACTAAAATGTAAATGAAAGTGCCTGGACACAGCTCAACGAGAGAAAGCTTCACCAGCATGCATGCTTGGCTTCAATTACCAGCACCAAAAACTCACAAGAACAAAAAAAAGTAAGACTCTATGAATCCAATTGTGTGTCTCTGTGGCTGTGTGGTGTCTATGAAAGCCAGAGGTCAACATCTGGTGTCTTCCTTTATTGCTCTCTCATTTTTTTGTGTGTTTTAATTTGTTTGTTTGACACTATGTAGCCCTGGCTAGCCTGGAATTCACTACATTGACCAGCTGGTCTCAAACTCACAGAGATACATGTTACTCTGCCTCTACATGCTTGGATTAAAGGCATGTGCAGCCACACCCAGATCTACCTTGTTTTTTAGAGTCCCTCACTGAACTGAGAGCTTACCAATTGGCTAGACTGACTGGCCAGATAGCCCTAGGATCCTCCTGAATCACCCTCTGGAACTAGGATTCCAGGCAACCCCCCTGTCACACCAAGATTTTTAATCCCAGCACTGGGGAGACACAAGCAGGCAGATCTCTTAGTTCAAAGCCAGCCTGATAACAGAGTTAGTTTCAGAGCAGCCAGAATCCTACAAAGCAAACCACATCATATCATTCCCCTGTAGAAAGCCCTACAAAGACCTCTGACCACACTGGAATAATCCCACTCCTTGCACATCCACAAAACCCTGTTGACCCATACCTGCCCACCTGGACTGTCCCTTTTTGCATCACTGGTCCCAAGGATGACCACTGCAGTCTTCTCTCAGTTCCATTATGTAAGCACTCTGTTGCCTCAGAACCTACACACGAGAACCCCTCCAACCAGAATTCCCTTCTCCCACATGTGGGTACCTTTTAAAACCTGGGCTAAACATCTTGGGAGCCTTGACCAATATGTGTTATCCTCTTCCTTAGCACTGGAACATTTGTCAAAGGTCACTGACCACAGTGAGCTTTAGTTTATTTATCCACTTGCTTGCTATTTTCTTCCCATCTCCAGGAGGGCAGGGCCATAGCCATATACATCCTCAGCATCTAGCAGTCTGGCATCCAGAAAGAAATAAAGATGTGTGAAATGAATGAGTTAACAACCTCACACATGCGCACAATTATGGAACCTCGGAACAAAGAGAGGCCAGGATATAATGCATAACACACCATAATGCAGGCAACACACACAACAGCCAAGACAGGCCTGGCCTGAGGTCTGCTAAGTTAATTGTTCTCTGTGTGACTTAGTGAAAGCTGCCTAAACTGCTGACTTTCGGTTTCTGCCTCTATAAAAATGGAAACAGTATATAATGTACAGGACGATTGTGAGAAACCTGTGAGGTGATATCTATCAAACAGCCAACGTCCAGAGTTTCCACCTCTGGTATGTTGGTATCTACCTCCCCTTTCTCCTCTCTACAGTTTTATTCTAGTACCCCAGCTGCTAGGCACCAATAGCTACTGGATCATCTCATAGGTTCCCACAGTACAGATGAGGGCAGCAAAATATACAAAGATTAATGAGTAGGGACAACGTCACAACCCAAAGCTGTCAAGGGAGAAATAAAATTCAGGCATGTGCTGGCTCATACCGGTGAGACCAGCACCTGGAAGGCTGGGGCCAGAGGATCGCCAGAGTTTGAAGCCAGCTGGGGCTAGGTATGATTTCTTGGCCCACCTGGCGTGCAGTGTGAGAACTTTTCTTTAAAAGAGAGGGGGGGAAAGAGGAAGGAAGGAAGGAGGGAGGGAAGGGGGTGGGGGGCAAAAAGCACAAACACACAGCTCCTAACTTCTGGGTGATACTGCCTCTAGAATGCCAAAATCTCCAAAATGAGATGATCAAAAGAATGCTCAAAAGAAACCTGAGGGCAGTATATGATGTGAGATGGGAGGTCAGTCCCTGCTGAAATACCAAGAAGCGGTGTCTTCAGCGAAGGCCAGATGTGAGCTGAGCAGAGCCAAGAGGTGTAGAGCCTGTGTTAAAGCATCCACATGTTTCGGGAATTCCGTTACTGTCCTGGTCCGTTATCCAATTGAATAGGGCATTTGGTTCGAGGGACGGAGTTCACATTCAGCTGGCCGGAGTGGATCATCGAGTCCTTGCAGGACCTTGGAGGACCCAGGATGAGAGACAGAGTGGCCCCGAGTTGGGAGCCAGGAGGCAGTGTGGCAGGTGCATCTCAGTCATGGTAAGTATCTCAGGTTCACATCTTATATTAGTCCTCGAGTTTTATAATTAACAAACGGTAAGAGAAACCCCTTCACCCACGTGATGTGTGAACAACATTAGGAGACAGCTCAGTAGAGCATGGCCCGGTGTCTTATATTTAAATGCCTGAAAATAGAAAGTTAATGTCTTTGTGTCTCAACTTCTTCATTCTTAAAGTGTAGATGATAATGTGACCTCCATCACAGCCTGTCTCACAGGGTCACATTTTGGGCAACACCAAATCCACCAGGTCAAAGAGGGAATTATCTGGCCTCAAGGGTGACCAACTTTGCCATCAAGCTGTTTTAGTGGCAGACTAACATTCAGACAGCCTGCCTCATGGTACTATATCCACCAATACTTCAAATCAGGCTAAAATTGAAGTCTCCTTCTTGTGCCCTCCCTTTCTCCGAAGATGGGAATGTGCCCAGGAATTCCCTACTTCTATCAGTGGTCCTGGCACCTTACCCTCTGTCTTAGGGTTTCTATTGCTGTGAAGAGACACCATGACGGCAGCAACTCTTAGAAGGAAAACATTTCATTGAGGGGGTTCACTTACAGTTTTAGAGGTTCCACTCTCGTCATGGTGGGGAGCATGGTGGCATGCAGGCAGACATGGTGCTGTGTGGGACCCTGTTTTCAGGTTCCTAGTGGCTTTACCCAGCAGGTCTGCACAGAGAAGTTGATTGGACCACGGGCGTGAGTGCAGGTGTCTGAGATGGTCTGCACTTGGCTGTGCTGGGGGGAGGTCCTGTGCTCCACCCCTTGACATGTCTATAAATACCCTGGGGCAGAAACAGTCGGGGCCGTTGGAAAAGGTCCCAGGCCCTCTCGAGGCTATCCTGTTTATCTCCACACTCTAAATCCTTCTATCTAATATTTCCTGCTGCTCCCACTCAAGAGCACTCTGGGGAAATGTGGGGGTGGTGGACACACACACACACACACACACACACACACACACACACACACAGTGCTGGAGGAGTAGTTAGCTGAAAGTCTTACATCTCACAGGCAACAGGAAGTTGACTGGGACACTGGGCAGTATCCTAAACAGAGGAAGCCTCAGAGTCTGCCCCCTCAGTGACATACTTCCTCCAGGAAGGACAGACCCACCGGAACAACGCCACACCTCCAAATAGCGCCACTCCCTATAAGATTATGATTACATTTAAACTACACCCTCCATCATGGTTAAGTACCAACTGTCAACCTAACAATATCTAGACTCACTTAGGAGGCAAGCCTCAAGACACACCTATAAGGGATCATCTACAGGACATTAATTGAGGTGGGAAGATCTTCCCTTAATGCCAGCAGCACCAATGCACGATCTGCATTTGGACTGCATTAAAAGAAGAGAAGGACTGAGCACCAGCATTCACCCCACTCTGCTGCCTGACTGCAGATGTCATGTGACCAGCTTCAGCAAATTGCTGCCACCAAGACTTCTCCAACATGATGAACTGCACCCTTGAACTGTGAGCCAAGATATATCCTTCCTTCCTTAAGATGCTGTTTGTCTGGGTACTGTATTCCAGCAAAAAGAAAAGTAACACAGCACCCTTTTAGTTATCCTTGCTACAAATGATGATGTCATCCTCAACACCCTTCCCCAGCACCCACTGGTAAAACAGAGCTAAACTGGGTCAATGTCTCCAAAATTCCTACCACCCACTGACACTCCAAGTTCAATTACTCCCTCTCACCTGAGGAATGACAATGCTCAAGAGCTTCTCTCTCAGCTCCTCACTACACACCCAGCAATACTTCCCACTCACTTTGCTAGCAACACAAGCACTCCTCAAATCACTCTCTCCCTAGAAATAAATGATGGCCTCCCACAGCACAAAAGAATTTAAAACAAAGTGCAATGCACCCATCATAGTCTGAGGTACACAGCAGGCATGTGATATATTATCTCCTCATACTTTGTCCTGAATTTTAAACCCTCATTTATTCTTTCCTATGTATTCCTTTTTTTCCTCCAAATAAACTCACTTCCCATTGCTCAAATAAACACCATGCTTCCTAATCTGACTTTACTCATAATATTCTTACCTGTATAATACTGGGGGGAAAAAAAATCCCCACGAACGAAAGTCCTTCTTCTACCCTGATCATCACAAGACCTGCATACCCCCACTGTCTGAAGTATCTCAATCATAGAAGTTGTCTGTTGTGGGATATTTGCACATTGAGTGAATGTTGTGTTGCTGTGATTGGTGTAAATGGCCAATCGCTAGATAGGAGAGTATAGGTGGGACTTCTGAGCAGAGAGAGAACTCTGGGAAGAAAAAAGGCAGAGCCACCAGCCAGATGCAGAGGAAGCCAGGTGCAAAGGAGAAGAGTTAACAGGACATGTGGAAGAACATAAATTAAAAAAATATGGGTTAATTTAAGTTATAAGAACTAGTTAGGAACAAGCCTAAGCTGAGGTTGAGCTTTCATAATTAATATGTCTCCATGTGGCTATTTGTGAGCTGGTGTCCCTAAGGAAAAGCTGACTACATATGGCACCAACATCCGACTATGTGTATCCACATATGGCCTGAGAAAGCTTAAAAAAAAAGTTCCGAACAAGCAGCTTCCTGGCATTGTGGTCTCTCAGGTAGGCTCAGTGAACAGAGGCTCAGCTCTTTTAAGAAGCCCTGCTATGCAGCTGGGCACTTGAGCAGACGGCACTGGGTACAAATACCTGCTATAGGCGGACACAACAGATTCCCAGAGGTGGGGTGGGTAAATGTGGCTTAGGAACGGTATCCACCAACATGAAACTAGGCTCTCGTGGAACCCAGGGGGTGCAGCCAGCCACCAGTGCACCATGTGCTAAGCAGAGCAGCACTGTAGCCTAGCAGTTTAATATTTGGCTCACAAGGTCAGAGGAGGCTGCAGACATACAGAAAGTCAGTGCAAGATGGAGAAAACCTCTGAACAGATATACTATGCTTAAAAATGTGCTTAGATGCTGAAGAAAGAAAAGAATGGGTGTAGAGAGTCATAGAAAAAAATAGTTTAAAAATAATAAAGTCTTTAAAGAAAGAGTAAAGTAATATTTTAAGTAGCCCAGGTTATCCAGCCTCTCAGAATGCCTCTGTTACACTGCAAAAAATCTGCATCCAGGACAACTTCAAAGCTGCTAGCTGAAAGGGTTCAGCCTCACGGAGTGCTCTCTCCAAGATTTCAGATAAGCCCTGCACTCTCCCTCAAATTATACAGCTAACTCTCCCAGGACTTGACCATTATCCCAATTTTTTCAGGGTCTCCTAAAGATGCCATCACCTCCCCACACATACACACCCACCCTCGGCTCCAAACAACAGGAATCAGTCTAGAAAACATGTCGCCCACATTCCCAAGAGGTGAAGTGGGTGGTCTTTGGTCATTCGGTGGGTTATGAATGTTTGTCATCATTTAGGGGGGTTAATTGCAAGTTGTTACTGGTCATGGTCAGGGAAGAAACTAAACAAAGTAGGTTAGATTCAGGGATCTCTTCCTGAAGATAAGGAAGATGGGGTATATAGGAATGACAAGATAAAAGGGTAGATTATTTAATCTACTTTTAAGCAACTACTAGTCTCAAATATTTTACATTGGTATAGATTTTTGTATATTGACACAAATTCAAGGTCACTTTTGTTTTAATGTATTTATGTTTCTACTCTTAAGATATTGTACCTATACAGTTCATTTAAAACTGTAAAGTTCTAGTCTTTGAAAGCTACTTAGGATAATAAAGAAATGCAGGTTAGTAGTTAGTCATCTATAACAAACTTATAGTCATGTTAGGTATATTTTCAAGGTTAAATAAACAGATACAGTTTAGATAGATAGATGGTCTTCAAACACTTCAGAGACCTATAGAATATGGCTTTTAAGATGTTTCAATAACATAAGGATTTTCATGATAGTGAGACACATCTGCTCCTGTCAACACCAATCTACTTTAGAGATGACAGGCATCAAAGAACCTCCATATGGAGTTTGCTTTCATTGTGGCAAAGTTAACCACTGGGCAAAGAAACTGTCCTTTCCTCAACTGCTGACAGTATGCTGTCCAAACTGGACAAGCAGGACACAAAAGAAAGCAACTGCCAAACTTTGCCAAGACAAGGTAGGACAGTCCTTCAAAAATTCCTGCTTCACAAAAAAGTCTGTCAGAAATTTTAGGCCTGTAGGCCCAAGACGGATGCTCCAATGTTGCAGAGGAACCTTGGATGACTATCCAGGCAGCTAGATGTCTCTGTCATTTTCATAGTTTTGGAAGTTGTTTGCTCTGCACTTCCTGTTTACTCAGGTAACATTTTATCCTTCTTGGATCCTTGATGGTGTTGAAGATTAAAGAGTTATAGTTACAGTTTTCCTTGTTACCAAATTCAGAAAAACAAACTTACACAGGAGATATAAAACTTATAAAGTTAAAAAACATAAAAGCTTAAGTTGTTTATCTAAAATGATGTTTTAAGGTCTAAAAAGATATTTTTAAGATGATAATAAACAAGTTATGCTAAAAAAAATGGCTTATGTATAAAACTTTGGACTCACCAAGATAGATAATAGAGTATTTTCTTCAAGTATATGCCAAATACAAATGAACTGGACATTGCGAATGTATTTCTTAACTTATAATTCTTCTTCTTCTTTGGTTTTTTTTTTTTTTCAAGACAGGGTTTCTCTGTGTAGTTTTGGTGCCTGTCCTGGAACTTACTCTGTAGCCCAGGCTGGCCTTGAACTCACTGAGATCCACCTGGCTCTGCCTCTCAAGTGCTGGGATTAAAGGCGTGTGCCACCACCGCCTGGCTAACAATTGTTCTTATTATATATAGTTTTATTATGTTAGAGTTAAAACTTTTCCTTTTTACTTAGACAAAAAGGGGAATTGTTATGGGATATTTGTACACCGTGTGAAGATGTGTTGCTCTGATTGGTATAATAAAAAGCCAAACGGTCAATAGCTAAGCATGAGAGTATAGATGAGACTTCTGGGCAGAGAGAGGACTCTGGGAAGAAGAAAGGCGGAGCCACCAGTCAGACAGCAGAGGAAGCAGGATGGGTAGTACGGATATGAGGTGACAAGCCACATGGAGAATGTAGATTAAAAAATTTGGCTTTGACTTAGAGACCGGCCCCCAGCTCCCATCCTGCCCCAGACTTCCCTTCTGGACCAGAGAGGGCTCCCATCCTGACCTGGACTTCGCTTCTGGACAAGAGCTCCCATCCTGACCTGGACTTCCCTTCTGGACAAGAGCACACATGCTGGCCCGGACTTCCCTTCTGGACAAAAGCTCCCATCCTGCCCCAGACTTCCCATCCAGATAAGAGCTCTCATCCTGCCCCGGAGTTCCCATATGGACAAGAGAGCTCCCATCTGGACAAGAGAGAGAGACTTCCTGAATCTGTCAGCTGTCTGAACCAAGTGCGCTGATAAGACCAAGAATGAACCACAAGGAGATGGGCAGACATCAAGGCAGAAGTACATACAACAAAATGAAGAGCAATACAGCATCACCAGAACCTTGCCCGCCTCCAACATCTAGACCTGAACATCAAAAATTGGAAGAAGCAGAAGAAAACAGCCTTGTGAATAACATCATGAAGAAGGTAGAGGCTTATGTAGAGGAAAAGACCAAAAAAAAAAAAAAAAAAATGGGAAGAACGCTATAAACAACTAGAGGAAAGGGCAAACAAATTAGAAGAAAACAATAAAGTCCTGGAAGAAAACAATAAAGTACTGAAAGAAAATCATGAAAAAGCAATGAAACAAATAAAGGAAACAGTCCAAGACCTGAAAAGGGAAATAGAAAAAATGAAGAAGACACAAACAGAGGGAATGCTGGAAATAGAAAATCTGAGTAAAAGATCGGGAACTTCAGATGCAAGTATAACCAACAGAATGCAAGAGATGGAAGAGAGGATCTCTGGCATTGAAGATACAGTAGAAGAAATAGTTTCATAAGTCAAAGAAAACACTAAAGTCAACAAAATCATGAACCAAAATGTCCAAGAAATTTGGGACACCATGAAAAAACCAAACCTACGAATTATAGGGATAGAAGAAGGTAAAGAATACCAACTCAAAGGCACAGAAAATATATTCAACAAAATCATAGAAGAAAACTTTCCCAAATTAAAGAAGGAAATGCCTATGAAGATACAAGAAGCCTATAGAACACCAAACAGACTAGACCCCCAAAAAAAGTCCCCTTGCCACATAATAATTAAACAACTAAATGTACAGGATAAAGAAAGAATATTAAGAGCAGCAAAGGAAAAAGGCCAAGTGACCTATAAAGGCAAACCCATCAGAATAACACCCGATTTCTCAATGGAGACTTTGAAAGCCAGAAGGACCTGGACAGATGTAATGCAGACACTAAGAGACCATGGATGTCAGCCCAGACTAATATACCCAGCAAAACTTTCAATCATCATAGACGGAATGAAAAAGACATTCCAAGACAAAACCAGATTTAAACAATACTTATCCACAAACCCAGCCCAACAGAAAGTACTAGAAGGAAAATTCCAACCTAAGGAAGTCAGATACACCCTCTAAAACACAGGCAATAAAGCCACAGCAGTAAACCCCAAAGAAGAGAAGTATACACACACTATCACCAAAAATAACAGGAATGAACAATCACTGGTCATTAATATCCCTTAATATCAACGGACTTAATTCATCTATAAAAAGACATAGGCTTACAGAATGGATATGAAAGCAGGACCCATCTTTCTGCTGTATACAAGAAACACATCTCAAATTCAAAGACAGACACTACCTAAGAATAAAAGTCTGGGAAAAGACTTTCCAATCAAATGGTCTTAAGAAACAAGCAGGTGTAGCCATCCTGATATCCAACAAAATAGACTTCAAACTAAAATCAATCAAAAGAGACCAAGAAGGGCATTACATACTCATCACAAGAAAGTCCACCAAGATGAAGTTTCAATTCTGAACATTTATGCCCCAAACACAAGGGCACCCACATATGTAAAAGAAACATTATTAAAGCTTAAACCACATATAAAACCCCACACATTAATAGTGGGAGATCTCAACACCCCACTTTCACCACTGGACAGATCTCCCAAATCGAAACTTAACAGAGAAATAAAGGACTTAACTGATGTCATGACCCAATTGGACCTAATAAATATCTATAGAACATTCCATCCTAACAAGAAAGAATATACCTTCTTCTCAGCACCCCATGGAACTTTCTCTAAAATCGACCACATACTTGGCCACAAAGCAAATCTCAACAGATACAAAACAATTGGAATAACCTCCTGTATTCTATCAGACCACCATGGTTTAAAGTTAGATTTCAACAACAACAAAAACTACAGAAAACCTACAATCTCATGGAAACTGAATAATGCTCATCTGAATCACCAATGGGTTAAGGAAGAAATTAAAGACTTCCTAGAGATCAACGAAAATGAAGACACCACGTACCCAAACTTATGGGACACTATGAAAGCAGTGCTAAGAGGAAAATTCATAGCACTAAATGCCCACATAAAGAAGTTAAAGAAATCTCACACTAGTGACTTAACAGCACACCTGAAAGCTCTAGAACAAGAAGAAGCAAAGTCTCCCAGGAAGAATAGATGCCAGGAAATTATCAAAGTGAGAGGTGAAATTAATAAAATAGAAACTAAGAAAACAATACAAAAAAATTAATGAAACAAGGAGTTGGTTCTTTGAGAAAATCAACAAGAAAGACAAGCCCTTATCCAAACTAACCAAAAGACAGAGAGAGAGAATCCAAATCAACAAAATCAGAAATGAAAAGGGGGACATAACAACAGACATTGAGGAAATCCAGAGAGTTATCAGTATATATTTCAAAAACCTCTACTCCACACAACTGGAAAGCCTAAAAGAAATGGACAATTTTCTGGATAGGTACCACATACCTAAGTTAAATCAAGACCAGATAAACTATTTAAATAGTCCAATAACCACTAAGGAAATAGAAACAGTCATTAAATGTCTCCCAACCAAAAAAAAAGCCCAGAACCAGATGGTTTCAGCGCAGAATTCTACCAGATTTTCAAAGAAGAGTTAATACCAATACTCTCTAAATTGTTCCACATAATAGAAATAGAAGAAACATTACCAAACTCCTCCTATGAGGCTACAATTACCCTGATTCCTAAACCAAACAAGGATACAACAAAGAAAGAGAACTACAGACCGATCTCCCTCATGAACATTGATGCAAAAATACTCAATAAGCCACTGGCAAACAGACTCCAAGAACACATCAGAACAATTATCCACCGTGATCAAGTAGGCTTCATCCCAGGGATGCAAGGGTGGTTCAACATATGAAAGTCCATCAATGTAATACACCATATAAACAAACTCAAAGAAAAAACCACATGATCATCTCACTAGATGAAGAAAAGGCATTTGACAAAATCCAACACCCCTTCATGATAAAAGTCTTGGAGAGATAAGGAATACAGGGAACATACCTAAACATAATAAAGGCAATTTACAGCAAGCCAACAGCCAACATCAAATTAAATGGAGAGAAACTCAAAGCAATTCCACTAAAATCAGGAACGAGGCAAGGCTGTCCACTCTCCCCATACTTATTCAATATAGTATTTGAAGTTCTAGCCAGAGCAATAAGACAACATAAGGAGATTAAGGGGATACAAATTGGAAAGGAAGAAGTCAAGCTTTCCCTATTTGCAGATGACATGATAGTATACTTGAGTGACCCCAAAGATTCCACCCAGGAACTGATAAAGCTTATAAACACCTTCAGCAACATAGCAGGATACAAGATCAACTCAAAAAAATCAGTAGCCCTCCTATATACAATGGACAAAGAAGCTGAGAAGGAAATCAGAGATATATCACCCTTTACAATAGCCACAAATGACATAAAATACCTTGGGGTAACACTAACCAAGCAAGTGAAGGACCTGTATGATAAGAACTTTAAGTTCCTGAAAAAAGAAATTGAAGAAGATGTCAGAAAATGAAAAGATCTCCCATGCTCATGGATAGGCAGGACCAACATAGTAAAAATGGCAATTTTAGGGGCTGGAGAGATGGCTCAGAGGTTAAGAGCACCGCCTGCTCTACCAGAGGTCCTGAGTTCAATTCCCAGCAACCACATGGTGGCTCACAACCATCTGTAATGAGATCTGGTGCCCTCTTCTGTATACATAATAAATAAATAAATCTTTAAAAAAAAATGGCAATTTTACCAAAAGCAATCTACAGATTCAATGCAATCCCCATCAAAATACCAACACAATTCTTCACAGACCTGGAAAGAATAATACTCAACTTCATATGGAAAAACAAAAAACCCAGGATAGCCAAAAGAATCATGTACAATAAAACAACCTCTGGAGGCATCACAATCCCTGACTTCAAGCTCTACTATAGAGCTACAGTAATAAAAACAGCCTGGTATTGGCATAAAAACCGACATGTGGACCAATGGAATCGAATTAAAGACCCTGATATTAACCCGCACACCTATGAACATATAATTTTTGACAAAGAAGCCAAAAGTGTACAATGGAAAAAAGAAAGCATCTTCAACAAATGGTGCTGGCATAACTGGATATCAACATGTAGAAGGCTGCAAATAGATCCATATCTGTCACTGTGCACAAAACTTAAGTCCAAGTGGATCAAGGAACTCAACATAAATCCAGCTACTCTGAACCTGCAAGAAGAGAAAGTAGGAAGTAGTCTTGAATGCATTGGCATAGGAGATCACTTCCTAAATGTAACACAAGTAGCACAGACACTGAGAGAAACAATCAATCAACGGGACCTCTTGAAACTGAGAAGCTTTTGTAGAGCAAAGGATACGGTCAACAAGGCAAAGCGACAGCCTACAGAATGGGAAAAGATCTTCACCAACCCCACATCTGACAGAGGACTGATATCCAGAATATATAAGGAACTCAAGAAATTAGACATCAAAACGACCAACAGTCCAATTAAGAAATGGGCTATAGAACTAAACAGAGAATTCTCAACAGAGGAAACTCAAATGGCTGAGAGACATTTAAGGAAATGCTCAACATCCCTAATCATCAGGGAAATGCAAATCAAAACAACTCTGAGATATCACCTTACGCCTGTCAGAGTGGCTAAGATCAAAAACACTGAAGACACTTTATGCTGGAGAGGATGTGGAACTAGGGGTACTCTCCTCCACTGCTGATGGGAATGCAAGCTTATACAACCACTTTGGAAATCAATATGGCGCTTTCTTAGAAAATTGGGAATCAATCTCCCCCAAGATCCAGCTATACCACTCTTGGGCATATACCCAAGAAATGCTCAATCATACCACAAGAGCACTTGCTCAGCTATGTTCATATCAGCATTGTTTGTAATAGCCAAAACCTGGAAACCTAGATGCCCTTCAAACTGAAGAATGGATAAATAAATTGTGGCACATATACACAATGGAATACTACTCAGCAGAGAAAAACAATGACATCATGAGGTTTGCAGGCAAATGGATGGATCTAGAAAAAATCATCCTGACTGAGGTAACCCAGACTCAGAAAGACAAATATGGTATGTACTCACTCATAGGAGGCTACTAGATGTGGAACAAGGATGACTGGACTGCTACTCACATCACCAGTGAGGCTACCTGGAAAACAGGACCCCAAGAAAGACACGAGGATTGCCCAATGACGGAGAAATGGCTGAGATCTACATGAACAACCTAGACATGAGTGGGAGTAATAAAGGGCAAGGGTCGAGGGAAAGAGAGCAGGAGATCCCAGCTGGATCAAGAACAGACAGGGAGAACAAGGAATAGGAGACCATGGTAAATGAAGACCACATGATAAAAGGAAGAAACAAAGTGCTAAAGAGGCCCACAGAAATCCACAAAGATACCCCTCAAAAAGACTGCTGGCAATGGTCGAGAGACAGCCGGGATTGACCTACTCTGGTGATGGGATGGCCAAACACCCTAATAGTTGTGCCAGAAACCCCATCCAAGGACTGAGGAATCTGGATGCAGACATCCACGGCTAGGCCCCGGGTGGAGCACCGGGAGTCTAATTAGCAAGAAAGAGGAGGGTTTATATGAGCAACAATTGTTGAAACCAAGGTTGGATAAAGCACAGGGACAAATAGCCAAACGAATGGAAACACATGAACTATGAACCAAAGGCTGAGGGGCCCCCAACTGGATCAGGCCCTCTGAATAGGTGAGACAGTTGATTGGCTTGATCTGTTTGGGAGGCATCTAGGCAGTGGGACCGGGTCCTGGGCTCATTGCCTGAGTTGGCTGTTTGAAACCTGGGACTTATGCAGGGACGCTTGGCTCAATCTGGGAGGAGGGGACTGGACCTGCCTGGACTGAGTCTACCAGGTCGATCTCAATCCTCGGGGGGGGGGGGGGGGGGGGGGGAGGCTTTGCCCTGGAGGAGGTGGGAATGGGGAGTGTCCTGGGGGAAAGGGGGAGAACAAGGGAATCTGTGGCTGTTATGTAGAACTGAATGGTATTGTAAAATAAAATAAAATAAAATAAAAAATATGGCTTAATTTAAGTTATAAGAACTAGTTAGGGCCGGGCGGTGGTGGCGGCGCACGCCTTTAATCCCAGCACTCGGGAGGCAGAGGCAGGTGGATCTTTGTGAGTTCGAGGCCAGCCTGGGCTACCAAGTGAGTTCCAGGAAAGGCGCAAAGCTACACAGAGAAACCCTGTCTCGAAAAACCAAAAAAAAAAAAAAAAAAGAACTAGTTAGGAACAAGCCTAAACTAAGCTTTCATAATTAATAATAAGTCTCTGTGTCATTATTTGTGTGCTGGTGGCCCAAAGGAAAATCTGACTACAATTTTCTCTGCTGATACAAAGGATGACCCTACTCCAGGCCTTAAACCTACTCAGTTTCTACCTTGTTTCTACCTGAAAAACAATATTCCAGTGATCTTTGCAAAGATAAGCCCTTGTCTCAGTTCACTGTGCAGCTTAAAAGTCACCTACTGGAAGTTGATCCTGGCCACCAACTGAAGCAGTCCCTCTTCCATGTGAAATCGAACAACGTGGGTGAATGAAAAGCATTTGCAGCACATGTGAAGGGCAGAGAGTTGGTATCTTCATTAGCAGCTGTAATATGCAAAATTTTAGCACTATTTATGAGGCTTTCGAGTAAGACACAATGGGTTTGAAAGTTGACTCTGTTCTTTACCACACTTGGGAAGGCCACAAACATCTCTGAGCCTCGATGTACAATGAACATAATACCATCTAGCTATGTGATTATTGTGAAGATAACAGACCGATGCCCACCACAACACCTAGACAAAGGCAATTACTCAACAATGGAGTCAGCATCGACAGGAAAAAAAAAGACATAGGGCACAACTTTCAAAATATGAAAAAAGAAAAAGAAATGCCTTTCACAAAAGAACATAAACTAATGAGCAAATATTATGGGAAAAGATTCCTAAGCAGAAGAGAAACAAATGCAAACATAAGATGCAGTGGTTAATACAAAATCACAAGGATGTATTCCTGGGATTCCCAGCATTAACCCCAACACATTCTTATATCCTTTCCCCTTACACTTAATATGACAAACACTCTTACACAGACTAAGTATAAACTGGGCATCTGAAGTGAGCATTTTAAAACTCCATTAAACCATTCATATTTTTTGAGTGAGAACTCTAATCTCTGGGGCTTTATCATTGGGGGAGGGGGACATGCGCATGGAATATAGCTATCTTCATATTTTATAACACTGTGAAACTATAACAAACATATGATGGTGTCTATTAAAAGTTGTTCTTTACTGAGTTAGTACTTCCAAGGTGCCACAGTATTTTAAATATGTTAGCAACACTGTGTTAAATGTATTAGTGACACTCAGCCCTTAGCTCTTCTCTCCTTTTGAAGTAGCTGCCATCATTAATCCCTTAATTATAGAGAAGCTGAAGCTTGTAGAAGTGATAACTTCAAAGTCTCAGGAGATAGGGACAAGACCAAACTCAAGACACTGACTCTCACTTCTGAACTATACATGTTATCAAAACTCTGCAGCATCACAGGAAAATTTTTCTAATTACAGAAAATACAGTGAGTTGGAAGAATGAACCTTAAAGGCTTAGCAGCATTTACCATGAGTGGTACCAAACACTTTTTTACTTTTTTCTAACTTATGCCTTTCATCTGTAATATGCTTGTACCGTTTTTTATAGTAACAACATAGAGACATGACATCACTCAGATTTTAGTCATTTCACAATTGTGGAAGGGAGAATTAAGACCTGTGCTCTATTTCTCTATGACTAGGCCAAAGTTTCTTTGCTGTGAAGACAGTATTGAAGGCTGGGAGGGGGAAAAAATCAACTGCTATTGTCTTTCTAATCTACTATTTCACAAAACTGGGAAGACTGATCGGTAAATTATTTCTAAATACCTTTATTGCCTTACGTAGAGTGGCAGTTTTGAAATCTAGCTTACTAGATTCCAAACTTTACAGCTACCTGTCAACTTACACCTTGTGTACTATTGAATACTCTGTTTCAAGGCTTCAGTCTATCTGACTGCAAAGCAGAAATTAAAACATGACCTATCCCATGAAATTAAAACTTGTCCTATGAACCAAATGAGAGGAGGAATGCCAATTTCACCAACAGCAAGCTCTCAACAAATATTGTTCACAAGTAAAGACGGGCTCCCAAAAATACCAGCCCCGGCGTGGGAGAAGTCATTAGACAAGAAAGCAGGACAGGTATCCTTACGGTCTCCCGCGACTCTGCAGATAGACCTGGGATCTTAGGCGATTACACAAAACTTGTAGGAGAAACAGTGTAACAAAGGCTGCACAATAGGAGCCTGACCCATACCCTTCCACTTGCTCTTTCCCACCACCTGTATAGATTACCTCTGCTTGGCCAAATGACAGCAGAGCCCAGCAGGAGCTCAGTATTAGGCTCAAATAGAAGTCTGGATTCTTTCCCATCTGTAGGTAGAACCTGTTTCGTGACCTTGAGAAAATTAAATTCTATTTACTCCCTAGGTTTACTCTTCCCTTGCAAATAGGAAAAAAGGGGAGGGGGGAGGATAAGAAAAAAGAAAGAAAAGTCTTTTACAGGCTGCTGCCTCAAATTAGTGACCCAGTCCAAGGTAACACCTAAGGGGCCTGATATGAGAAAGCAGGGATGAAGCTTCCAGACAAGAGGGGCGTTTTTTGGACACCACTTCTGCACCCTTAGGCCCTCGCAGACGGCAGGGCGCCCTCTCACCTATCCCGAAGGTGCCCAGAGGCTGCATCTGAAGGGAAGAGTCACCAAGAAAGAGCAACAAGATCACAAGCCGACCCGAGGCGGGAATGGACCCGGGATGCAGGGAGATCGCCGGCTCTCACCATACTGCTGGGACTCCGGGTCCGGCTGGAAGGTGAAGTGGGCCACCCGACGCTTCTGGGCCGCGTCCTCGCCTCCGGGTTGCAGGAAGCCTTGCACCAGCCCAGCGCCGCGCAGTCCGCACCACCGCCGCTCCGCTCCCGCAGCTCGGAGCCGCAGAAGCCCACCCGCGCGCGCAGCCAACGCCGCCATCCCCGGGTCTCAGGCACCGCAGCCCACGCTGCCGGCAGGGAGGGCGGAGCTGCGGCAGGAGCCTCCTCATTGGGCGGTTCCGAGGGGCGGGTCCGTGAAATAAACCAATCGGAGCTGGAAGTTCGGGGGCGGGGATGGGGACGCTGTGACCTGGCCGCCGGCGCAGACGGAAGCTGGACCTAGGGCCCTGCAGCCTGAGATGCGGTCCCTGGCTGTGGAGCCACCCCCAAATTCAACAACAGCGTGGCGTGAGGTGTCACACCCGGCGACTGGCTGTGTTATTCTCCAGTATCATTTTTCACAGTGTCATTTCCAGTAACTCTTTCATTTTTAAAATTACACTTCCTCCTGTGTTTCTCAGAGTCAGTGAGTGCGGGATGGTAAAGAAAGATTAGTGATTGGATTGTTGTCTCTCACAGAACTTCACTAGCTACTCAGGCTACTCCTGCTGAGACGCATCTTGCTTTTGGACCAACGATCGTATATAGAAAGGTAATACTTTCTTTGCAGATGGAACCAGAGTATCACTACCCTCAGGCTAACGTGCCACACAGAACAGTAAAATGTTTCTTCCGTGTGACCAGGACGCCTGCAAATGTGGCATCCGGGACTGGGAAACTTGGCAGTTAAAATAATAATGGATTTGTGTCGGGATCTATTGTTTTATATATAGATGCACTCTTTAAATTCAACATTGTAAAAAGACAAATTCATCAGTAAAAACAGAGGAGAAAGGACTAGGGTATGTCCGAGGGGGTAAAGAGTTTGCTGCCAACCCTGACAACCTGAGTTCAACCCCTGGAACTCAAAAGGTAAAAGAGAATTGACACCTGTAAATTGCCCTCTGGCCTCCACAGGATGTTCTGGCATACATGCACTCACAGGTA
This sequence comes from Peromyscus maniculatus bairdii, assembly GCF_049852395.1. Classification (NCBI taxonomy): domain Eukaryota; kingdom Metazoa; phylum Chordata; class Mammalia; order Rodentia; family Cricetidae; genus Peromyscus; species Peromyscus maniculatus. Next base: position 80,386,359 of record NC_134858.1, read on the forward strand.
TCCATGCACTCACACACACATACATACATACAATGTTTTTAAAAATAGTTTAATGACAGAGAAATCTCATCTATTGCTTCACCTATTTGACATTTTTGTGAGTTTGACACAAGCCAACAGGGTCAGCTGGGAAGAGGGCATCTCAATTGAGAAAATGCTTTCACTAGATTAGGCTGCACACGAGTCTATGGTGGCGTTTTCTTTTTTCTTTTTCTTTTTTTTTTTTCTTTTTTTTTTCCTTTTTTTTTTTGTTTTTTTTTGTTGTTGTTGTTTTGGTTTTTTTTTTGTTTTTCGAGGCAGGGTTTCTCTGTGTAGCTTTGCGCCTTTCCTGGAACTCACTTGGTAGCCCAGGCTGGCCTCGAACTTACAGAGATCCGCCTGCCTCTGCCTCCCGAGTGCTGGGATTAAAGGCGTGGGCCACTGCCACCACCACCCGGCGGTGGCGTTTTCTTGATGTGAGTGGCACAGCACACTGTGGGTTGTCCTACACTTGAGCAAGTATCCCTGTTGTGTAAGCAAGGGGACCTCACAGAAGAGGGGCAGGAAGGATTGTAGAAGCCAGAGGGGTGGAGGACACAGTCCACAGAATCAGCTAAGCAGGGCTCATAGGGGTTCACAAAGACTAAGACGACAATCATGAAGCCTATATGGGTCTGACCTAGTCCTCTGCATGTACATCATGGTTGTGTAGCTTGGTATTCATGTGGGACTTCTAACAGTGAAGGTGTGGGGGGGGGTATCTCTGACTCTTGCCTGCTCTTGGGACCCTTTTCCTCCTCCTGGGTTGCCAAGCCCAGCCTCCATATGAGGGTATGTGCCTAGTCTTATTGTAACTTGTTATACCATGTTCATTTGGTATCTCCGGGAGGCCTGATCTTTTTTTTTTTTTAAAGTAAATGGAGGAGGAGTGCAGAAGAAGGTAGGTTGGGGGAGGGGACTGGGAGGAGTGGAGGGAGGGGAAACTAGTCAGGATGTAATGTATGAGAGAAGAATAAAAAAATTTTAAAAGACCCTTTAAATCATAATAAAAAAGGAAACAGTATTAAAAGAAGAGGAGGAGGAGGAAGAAGGGGAATGGGAAGGGGTAAGGGAAGGGGAGGAGAAGAAACAGGAGGAGGAGAGAAGGAGGAGAAGGGGGAGAGGAGAAAGCCAGTAATCAGCATTCCTCCATGTCTTTTGCTTCAGTTCCTACCTCTAGGTTCCGGCCTTGAATTCCTGTCCTGACTTCCCTGGACGATGGAATACAAGCTATAAGTTAAAATCATTGTGTTGCTCCCCAGTTGTTTTTGGTCATGGTGTTTTGTTACAGCAATAGAAACCAAACTAAATAAAGATACTGCTCATGAGAAAGCAAAATAGCACAGCCACTTTGGGAGACAGTTTGGTAGTTTCTTACAAAATTGCATATACTCTTACCATATAATCTATTAGTCACACCTCTTGGTGTTTTCTCAAGTGACTTAGAAACTCAAGTCAACATGATTTATTTTGTTTTGTTTTTCTTTTGTAGACAGGGACTCTTGTAGCACAGCCTGGCCTGGAACTCACCAGGTAGTCAAAGATGACATTGAACTCAAGTTCTTTCAGCCCCTGCCTACCAAGTGCTGGGATTATAGGCATGGTCACCATCTATGGCTTTGTACAAAACATTATACAGCTTTGTCCGTGCTTGCCGAACTTGAAAGCAAACACAGTGAACTTTAATCAGTGAGGATGTAAGTAAACTATGGTACTTTCCGGCAATAGAGTACTCTTCAGCACCAAAAGAAAGCTAAATGCAAATGAAAAAGTGAGACAAGCGTGATGGGTATTTCAGTTGTCCACCTGGCTATTTCTAGAAATAACTAAAACCCAAAAATGGCTGGAAACACCTGTGAGGGATTTTTGCTTAATTAAATCATTTGAAGTGGGAAGAACCACTTCTAATCCAGATCTTTGAGGTGGAAAGACACACCTTCAATCCATATATTGTGAGGTGCAAAGATTCAGCTCCAATCTGGGCCACACCTTCTACTGGAGCCCAGGGAAAGGACTTGGAAGAAGGAAGCCTCTCTCTTTGCCTGCTTGTTCTTGCACTCGTTAGCAAGTCCATTCCTTTCCTGGCATTAAAGCCTACTTTTTCAGGATTCCAGCATGTACTGACGACCAGCTAAGACGTCCCATCCTTGCGGACTGAGCAGCTACTGGATTCTTGGACCTTCCATCTATAGATAGCCACTGTTGGATTAGCTGGACCTCAGCCTATAAACCATTCCAATAAATTATTTATATATATATATATATATATATATATATATATATATATATATATATGGAGAGAGAGAGAAAGAAAGAAAGAAAGAAAGAAAGAAAGAAAGAAAGAAAGAAAGAAAGAAAGAAAGAAAGAAAGAAAGAAGAAAGAAAGAAAGAAAGAAAGAAAGAAAGAAAGAAAGAAAGAAAGAAAGAAAGAAAGAAAGAGATTCATTCTATAAGTTCTCTTACTCTAGAGAACCCTGACTAATACACAAAACAACCTGAAAAAAAGCTACATAACTATACAATTCCAACTCTATTACATTCTAGGAAAAGAAAAACAGTAAGACAGTAAAAAATAAATAAATAAATAAATCAGTAGTTACCAAAGGACGGGAGGGAATGAAAAGTTAGAGTACAGGAGATTTTCACAGCAGTTAAAATATTCTCTGTATTATAATGGCTAATAAATGTCATTATACATTTTCAAACCCATTTAGTCTATCACCCCAAAACTGGACCCTAGGGTAAGTTTTAGACTTTGGGCAAGAACGCTGGATCAAAGTGTTTCTTTAGTGGTGATAATGGGCTACTAAAGGGCAGTGTTAATTGTTGGGAAGGCTATATATGTAGAGAGAAGCAAATGAAAATTCTGTGTACCATATCCTCAGTTTTCTGTGACTATAAAACCATTTTAAGGCCAGATGGTGGTGGCGCATGCTTTTAATCCCAGCACTTAGGAGGCAGAGCCAGGCAGATCTCTGTGAGTTTGAGGCCAGCCTGATCTACAGAGCAAGACCCAGGACAGGCGCCAAAACTATACAGAGAAACCCTGTCTCAAAAAAACCAAATAAACAAAAACAAAAAAAAAAGAAAAAAAACCATTTTAAAAGAAAGAAAAAAACCATTTTAAAAGATGGAAGATTATACCAAGAAATGAATGGGTATTTCTTCATAAGATATGCCAGTTGTCATTAAACATTTAAAAAAATATTCAATATCATTAATCATCATGGAAATTCAAAACAAAACCAAAATGAGATACCATTTAATATCACTTATGTCTAAATTTAAAATGAAGGAATACCCAGTGTTAATGGAACTCTGTACACTCCTGGTAGGAAAGAAAAATGGGGAGGTTGCTGAGGAAAACAGTTTATCACCCACCCAGAAGTGTTCAAATAGTTATGCAATCCAGCAGTTCCACTCCTAAGTATTATGTGACCAAGAAAAATGAAAAATACATGTACAATCTGCAGACTTTCATAGTGGCATTATTATCCTTAATGTCATTATTCATATTCATAATGGCAAATAATAATCAACATTATTCATAGTGGCAAAGGGTGGAAGCAACCCAATTGTCAATCAAATAGAGCATGGGTAAATGAAATGTGATCTATCCAAAAACAGATTGTTAATTATTTGGCAATAAAAAAAAACTAAAGTACTGTTACATGGATGAATTTTGAAAGCATGCTAAGAGAAAGAAGGCAGAAATAAAAAAAACGTAAATCATTCCAATTTTATGAAATTTTACATAACAGGCAAGTAGACAGAAGTAGAAGGTAGACAAATGGTTTAAGAAGGTGGGAGAGGGATAAGGGGACATGACAGTAAATAAGTTTGGAGTTTCTTTGAAGTGATAGAAGTTGTCTTGGTAACGTTTCTGTTGCTATGAAGAGACACCATGATCAAAGCAAGTTATAGAAGAAAGTTTATTAGGGGCTTGCTTACAGTTTCACAGAGTTAGTCCATGACCACCATGAGCAGTAGTCTTTATCTGGAAGCACAAGGTGGAGAGGGAGAGAGAAAAGGGGAGAGAGTTAACTAAGAAAGGCTTAAGCTTTTGAAACCTCAAAGCCAACCCCCAGTGACACACCTCCAACAAGGTCACACAGCCTAATCCTTCCCAAAGAGTTCCACCAACTGGCCACCAGGTATTCAAATATATGAGCCTAGGGGGGGTCATTCTTATTCAAACCACCACAGAAGGGTTCTAAAGTCAAATGATGGTCATGGTTGTACAACCTTGAGGATATACTAAAAGCCATGGAAATGTACCCTCTGTATGGATTAAATTCAGTTTCTCTCTTAACTAGTGTACATGTGAAAATCTAATGCATTGATACAACAATACTAACAGGCAGGCCTTTGAGAGGTGATCAAGTTATGGCAGAGCCCTCATGAAAAGATCAATGTCACTGTATTGAGAAAATTCCCAGAGGAATAGATTAGTTACCAGAAGAGTAGAATATTATACAGGGAGTTGGTATCCTTGGTTTTTCTCTTGCCTCTCTCTTACCAGGCAAATTCTTTATATACTCACTTGCCCTGTTATTCTCCCACTGTAGTTGAAAGTTTTCTCAGGTCCCACATGGCCCCATGGTCCCCCAGCTGCTTATAAAATAATCACTCAGCAGCTTAATATTATTTATAAACTGTATGGCCTATGGCAGGCCTCTTGCTAGCTAGCTCTTATATCTTAAATTAACCCATTTCTGTTCATCTATGTTTTGCTATGTGTTCTGTGGCTTTACTGGTCTGCTGGTATGTTGCTCCTTGGGCTGTAGGCTGGCACCTCCCCAGACTCTGCCTTTCTCTTTCCTGACTCTCTCTCCTGCTTGCCTCTAAGCTGCCTTGCCATAGGCCAAAGCAGCTTATTTATTAACCAATGGGACCGACATATATTCACAGTGTATAGAAAGACATCCCCCAGTATCCCAATATTATAGAAGAAATATGAACCCTTTACAAGAAGCTAAGTAGATGCTAGTGCAATGCTCTTGAACTCACAGAACAGCAGGAGGGGAACTCTATTTTATCACTCCTCAAGTCTTGGAGGTCTGTGGCAAGGCACCGTCTTGAGCTCTTATTGTTTAAGGCTGAGCTATCCCAATAACAAGGAACAAACAAAAGTCTGGGAGACTGGAAACAACCTTCCATATTCCCAGAATTGGTTAAAGCTGTGGTAGGCAGTTGTAGGGAGGCAGAGGGTCAGTTGGTGACATGCCAGAGACTTTGAAGGTTCAGGAGACTTGGAACTTAACTGGTGAAGGTTCCATTGACAGTAACCCCAACAGCAGTGGCTAACAGTCAGACTCATCACTTGAAAATAACTTGGGAGTCTGAATTGGGCATGGCTCACATTTGTAATCCTGGCTTTTAGGAGGTTGAGACATGAGACTTACCTGAGTTGGAGGCCAGCCTAGGCTACATCTGAGACCTTGGTTTTGTGGTTGTTGTTGTTGTTGTTGTTGTTGTTGTTGTTGTTGTTGTTGTTTTTAAAAAAATGAAGCCTGAGAATCCTGAGCCTGTGGTCAGTGGTGGATGTTTAAGGAGCCACCAGCCTTATCTGCTGGCTGGACTGAAAATTCTGGAGTTCCCATGGACTCTCTGACCTTCCACAGCCTGAAAACATGGAGACTGGGCCTTCTCCAGAGCTCTCAGTGCTCCGTTGGTACACTCCACTCCCAATGCATTCATGACACAAGCACCTCATTGAGCTCATTAGCCACTACAGTGAATGAGTATGAACTGGGAATGTAGAGGTATGGTAGACTGACAGACTGCAGAGGGAAGTATAACCACCCTATGATCTTGGTATACAAGAAAGGTTCCAAAGTGAAGAGCACTCTTGTGGACATCTGACACTGGACTAGACCTGGCAGTCTCCAATCTCAATCACTCAGAAAGAGACCTCTCCAACATTCCTTTGTTTTTCTTTTATGTCTCTCCCATTCATCCCTTTGTCTCTTTGGTGTGCTATTCACCATCTTTTGATAACATTTTATTTTTTAAAAACTTTTATGTTTTTACTTTTATTACTTTTCTTATATTTATCTAATTTTGCCTATACATTTTTTCTTTATTTGGCATCCAGATATTTTGTATCTGCTGCACTTTTCTCTTCTTCACAATGTGCTTCTCTTTTCCTTTTTTACTTTCAGTTCCTTCCATTCTCCCTTCTTTCCCCCATCCCTGCTTCCTTCTCATTTCTCATTCATTTATTAGTGTGTTAGCTGGTAACTAGTGTGAATCAATTTCAAGTGTATCTCTACATTGTGTTTGCTGTGAGGATTTGCTATGACAGCAGTTTGTTTTCTCCTCTCTGAGTGCATGATAGTTTGAATGTAATTGGTCCCCATAATCTCATAGCAAGTGGCACTATTAGGAGGTGTGGCTTTGTTGGAGTCAGTATGGCCTTGTTGGAGGAAGTGTGTCACTGTGGAGGTGGGTTTTGAGGTCTCGTATAGGCTCAAGCCAGCCCAGTGTCTTAGTTCACTTCCTGTTGCCTGTGGGTCAAGATGTAGGAGTCTCAGTTCCTTCTCCAGCACCCTGTTGGCCTGCACACCACCATGTTGCACCATGATGATAATGGACTAAGCCTCCGAAAATATAAGTCACCCCAGTTAAATGTTTTTCCTTTATAACAGTTGCCATGATCATGGTATCTCTTTACAGCAATAGAAACCCTAACTAAGACATTTAGTATTACTGGGAATTGGACTTTCCAGAGTAGACTAGTAACTAAGAAGATCCTAAATCAAACCATAAGACATAATCAAAACTAATATATGCCCACATTGCACACAAAAATACAAGAAAATGGAAAACAAGCAAGACAGCACAATCCCCAAAGAGGTCATCACTTCTTCATTCCTGAATCCAAAGATTCTGAAATTATTGAATCATAAGAATTCAATACATGCTTCTAAAAGAATCACTGAGTGATGTGAAAGAAGGCCAGCAGTGAAGAAGAGAAATCAGTAACCTGGGTAAGAAATTGAGATGGAAGGACAGAAATTTAGGAAATAAAAAGCTTGGTCAACTAATACAAGGAGTGGAAAGCACCAGTAGACTATAGAAAGCAGAAGACCAAATACCATGGATGAAAGACAAGCTTGAAGAAACACAACATTCAAACATCAATATGGAAAAAATTAAACCAGAATGGTCTCAAGATTCAAGCACTCTAGGATTAGACCAAACACCCAAACCTATGAATCCACAGGATACAAGAAAGAGCAGGTATAAACACTAAATACATCGAAAATGTATTAATGAAATTATAGTAGAAAATCCCCAAAATCTAGTGAAAGAAACAGACATCCAAACACAAGAAGCATTTGTTACCACAAAGAGACATACATGACCAGAGAAGAATGTCTCCATGATACATCATCGTCAAGATGCCAAAACCACAAAACAACTAGGTCAGAATAAGCAGAGATGTGTGTGATATTTTGATCGCATTCTGACAAAGTTTGCTTTGAGTCAGAGGACAGAGCTAGCCACTAGCCGACCAAAATTAACCATAGAGGTCTTGAATTGAGGACAGATAGGAGACAGGAAGCAGTGAGGCGAAGCTGAGGGAGGATCTCAAGCCTTTTGAATTGAGGATCTAACGAGAGAGAGGTGACTGGTGGCTTCTCCACTTCTCTGTTCATTCAGATTCTTACCCTGATATCTGTCTGACTCCCAATATTTTATTGACAAAGAATAATTAGATAAATGCTTCACCTGGAGTTCCAACGTGGGGCCAGAATTTCTACATAAGACCTAACAAAGCTTAAAAAAGGATTTTAAACACAAAAACAGAGTCAAGCTCAGCTTCTTGGTAACTAACTGCATTTTCTTGGGTAGGCTGTATTTGATAGTGGCAAGCAGAGGTGACTTCTCTAAGACCCAGCTTCCTGGCTTAGTGCTAGCAGCAAAAATGGGTGCAGCTCTTTTAAGAGACCCTGCTACCAAACACTTAAATGGGTTTTATGAGCAGCAGGTGGTAAGCTACTTGGGGACAGCATGAACCCTGCAACTTCCCAGAGCTAGGGCAGTAAATGTTACTCCTGCCAATACCTCTGCCATAAAGCTAGGCTCTCAGGGAACCGACTCGGGGAGAAGCCAGCTGCCAAATCAGAGGCAGAGGTCCTAGCCATGCCGCTTGTCCCTTTAAAGGCTCATGCAGACAGAAAAGGTTACAGATACTCAGTAAAGACAGATCCAGATGGGAAAAAAAAAACCTCTAAACGGGTTGCAGTGTGTTTTAAAAAAATGTGCAAAGGCTTGGGAGAGAAAAGAAAAAGGGTATTGACAATCATGAAAAAAAAAATTTTAGTAAAGTCCTTAAATTTAAATTTAAAAAATTTAGTAAAGTCCTTAAAGAGAGAGTAAAGTAATATGAAAGAAAAAAGCCATGTAAAAAATGATAAATACACAGAGCCTGGACCCTGTATGTTATTGTGTTGTCTTTAAATTTTTTGACTGCTAATGAACGAGTGGTAACTACTAAGAAACACTGCATTAGGGAAACTGCTATATTATACCAATCTATGTATTTTTAAATATCTTTACTTCAAAATTTGAGTCAGAAGGTGTGTTGCTTTGGGGGACAGGTTATGCTTTTATTTCCACAGGAGATGAGAAGCTGTGAATTCATTCCAGATTAAAGAAAATCATCTTTGATTGGGGAAGACTCCCTGAAATCCTGGGTACAAAAAAAAAAAATAGAAGAACTACAAGACATGGAATGTATATTTCACCTACTCAAATGTAAAACAAAAATCATCTTTAACTGACTTGTGCACACCACATATTCCATACATGTAATATGTGTTACCTCTAAAAGTTTATGTATTTTCAGAACAAGGGGACCACACACCAATGAAAACAGGTAGCCCAGATGATCCAGCATCTCAGAATGCCTCTATTACAGTCTCCACAGATTTCTGCATCCAAACAGCTTCCAGGCTGCTGGCTGAGATGGGCCAACCTCACAAACTACTCCAGCCAAGACCTAACAATTATCCTGAATTTCTCAAGGTTCCCCAAAGATACCAGTGCTCCAGACAACAGGAAGTAGTCTAAAGAATGGCACCCACATGCCCAAAATATTGGTGTGTCTGTTTGTTATCATTTGGGGGGTGGGGTGGGGGGGTGGTTACAAGTTGTTATTGGTAATGGTCAGAAAAAAACTGAACAAATGATCTTATTCTGAAAAGAAAAAGGGGAGATATAGAAACAATAGGATAAAAGGGTATATTATTGAATCTACTTTAATCCAAAAAACAACTATTAATCTCAAAATATTTTACAGTGGTACGGATTTTGGTTTGTTGATAAAAATTTAAAGTTAATTGTGTTATACTGTATGTATGTTTCTACTCCTGTTTAAGGTATTGTGCTTATACAACTCATTTAAAAATGTAATGTATAATTAAGAAATATAGTTTAATAGTCATCTATAATAGTCAAACATATAGTCATGTATGTTTTCAAGGTGATACACAGATATATTTAGATACATAGATAGTCTTCAAACACTTCAAAGACCTACAGAAAATGCCATTTAATTTGTTTAATAACCTATGGCCTTTTATGACAGTGAGACACCTCTGCTCCTGGCAGCACTGATCTACTACAGAGAAGATGATGGGCATTGAAGAAACTATATATGGAGTTTACTTTCTTTATGGCCAAAGCTAGCCATTTGGAAAAAAAAAATTGCTCTTGCCTCAATTGCTGATAGTATACTGTTCAAACTGGACCAGCAGGATGCAAAGAAAGTGACTGCTAAACTTTACCAAGACAAGGAAGGACAGTCCTTCAAGATTCCCTGTAGGCAAAGTTTCTCTCCTGTTCCCAAATACCCACAAGCTGCTTCCCAAATAATTGACTCAGAGGCTTAATATTACTAACTAGTTCTTAGGCTTAACTTAACCCATAATTCTTATCTATGTTTAGCCACGTGGCTTAGTAATTTTTTTCAGTAGGGCATTCTCATGTTAATTCCTCTGTAGCTAGCTGGCAGGAAATATAGGCAGAGTGACCAGACTAGGAGAATTCTGGGAAGAGGAAAGGCAGAGATGGGATTGCCAGTCAGACACAGAGGAATTAACATGAGAATGTTGGACTGAGAAAAGGTACCAAGCCATATGGCTAAACATAGATAAGAACTATGGGTTAATTTAAGTGTAAGAGCTAGTTAGTTATAAGCCTGAGCAATAGGCTAAACAGTTTACAATTTGTAGAAGTAACTGTCTTATTCAATAAGAAACACAGAACCAACGCAAAGAAGAAAGCCAAGAGGTCAGAGCAATTTGCTAAGAGCTAAAGACCTTCCCCTTCCTCTCGCGGTGGTCCTACCTCTCCGAAAGAGACCTACTTCCTGTGTGTCTGTCTTTATAAAGACTTTCTATTCTGCCATCTTATTGGTTGTAAACCCAACCACATGACCGCCTCATCACTGCCTGTCTGTACAGACCTCCAGGTCTTCTATGGTTGGTATTGAGATTAAAGGCGTGTGTCTACAATGCTGGCTATATCCTTGAACACACAGAGATCTGCCTAGCTCTGCCTACCAAATGCTGGGATTAAAGGCGAGCACCACCACCGCCCAGGTTTCGCTATGGCTTGCTAATACCTCTGACCCCCAGGCAACTTTATTTATTAACATACAAATAAAATCACATTTCAGTACAAATAAAATATCACCATATTTCCTCTTTTCTATTTTAATAAAAAGAAAAAAGGAGGAAGGTTATGACTAACATAAGAAAAACTATATACAAAAGTACAATAACTATATACCATATATACAAGTAATAAATACCTAAACAATGTCTAGTCCATTTGTATTTGACAAATTCAGAGAAAATAATTCTATTATCTATCCTATTTTGGTAAGTCCAAAATGTACCTAATTCACTTTCTATCCTAACTAATCTTCACTATAACTGACTAATCTTCAACTCCCTCAGAGACCCAAGGAGGAAATAATATTACCTAACAAAAATAAAAACAGGAAGTACATGCAAGCAACTTCCAAAAAATTTGTGAGTTGACAGAAACAGCCAGCTGCCTGGACAGTCACCTGAGGTTTCTTTGCAGTGTTGGGGCATCATCTTCAGCCTATAGGCTTATCGTATCTGACAGACTCATTTGTGAAGTAGGATGTACACAAGGTCAGTAGTTCGACCTCACATTGGGTGAGAGCAGTCCACGTACCAGAAACACCTGAATTCCACTAGTGTCCTGTCATGATTCAGGATTTTAAATTCTGGAAATTGTCGATGTTTTTTTAATTCAGCTGTCCATTCTTCTTGGCTGTGTATATGTGGCTTCATCTCAGCATTCCATTCTTCTTCACATCCCTCTATTAAATGCCAGTCCACTATTGAGAGGCGTGAGCTTAGTTACTCTTCAAGAATAACTGTTTCAGCTGCTGTTCCATTGCACATCAGAAGCCATCGGCCCACTGCCTGTTAAGCTGCCTTTGAAGAAAAGGGCACTGTACCTTTTCCGGATTGCGAAGGCCACTTCAGGGATGGTGCCATATTGTTCTGGCCTCAGAAGATACCTTTTGATAAATCCATAACCACACTTGTTTTGGCAAGAATCAGTAGTCCTTTGTTTCGTGTCCTGTCTGTCCTGTTTGTCAGCAGTTGATTCGAGGATACTTTGTTGTCCAGTATCAGGGACAAGGACAGAATCTCTAGTTAGTGGGAAAATACAGACCCCCAATAAGACAGGGAACTAGATCAGCTTACAGTCAGGTTGCCTAGCAACAGGACATTGAGTCAGAGCCCTTGACCTTCTCACCCTGTAAACATCCTATACAAACATCCTGTTAGCTTGCCCCACTTTATGCAGATGGCAGCTTCTTGCACCCCCCACCCTGCAGAACTATATAAACCTTTGTGGAAGAGAAATAAAGTGGCACCTTGATCAGAATCTAGACTTGGTGTGTTTTCCTTTGTATCTCCTGTCCTACATTCCCTCCTTAGGGTGGTCAAGAACCCGTTGAAGCCCTGTAGGCAGGGCAGTCCAGTGGCTAACTTTTGCCAAAATCAAAGTTAACTCCATTTCCATTTTCTTCAATGCCCATATTTTCTCTGAAGTAGATTGGTACTGCCAGGAGCTGACATGTCTCATAGTCATAACAAAAAAGAAAAATTTTCTAAGTTATTAAAACATTTTAAATGCCATATTCTGTAGATCTCTGAAGGGGTTGAAGATGACCTGTCTATCTAAAATATATCTGCTCAATCTTGAAAACATACCTAATATGACTGCAAGTTCTATTATAATGTCTAACTACTAACTTTCATTTCCTTATATCCTAATAGTTGGTAATAATAATATTCACGGATCAGAAAATTGTATTACATTGTTAAATGAATGGTATAAGTACAATTAGAAATATACATATAGCATTTTCTTTCTTTCTTTTTTTTTTTTTTTTTTTTTTTTTTTTTGGTTTTTCGAGACAGGGTTTCTCTGTGTAGCTTTGCGCCTTTCCTGGAACTCACTTGGTAGCCCAGGCTGGCCTCGAACTTACAGAGATCCGCCTGGCTCTGCCTCCCGAATGCTGGGATTAAAGGCGTGCGCCACCACCGCCCGGCACATATAGCATTTTCTAACAATAACAATTTCAATATATATAATTTGTATATAATATAAAACAATCCAATCCAATGTAAAGTATTTAAAACTAGCAATTGTCTTTTTCTTTTTCTTTCTTTCTTTTTTTTAAAAAAAAAAACCAAGCACCTTAAATCTAATCTCCTTTGCTTAGCCCTTTTCCTAACCCTTGACAACAACTTGTAACCAACCCCCCTAAACAATGAAAATTATCCCAGACCCAAAAGACCAAAAAACCACCCACCCCACACCACCTCTTTGGGAATGTGGGCGTTGTATTCTTAAAATTGCTTCCTACTGGGTATGGGCAAAGGTATCTTTATCCTGAAAAGAAAATTTTAGGTTAATTGTCAAATTCTAGGAAAGGTAACTATATCCTTCGTTATCCAGTCTGTGTATAATGCCAAAGTTCAGAGTTTATCTCAAGTCCTTATTCAAGTAGTCTTTGAGACTGGATCATCTCAGCTAGCCCTCTCAAAATTGCTCTGAGCACTTTGTAGTTAAAAGCTGATCTGTTGATGATGTTTGTCAGCTTAGTGATATTATTATTGTCCATGTGGAATTGTTGTTGTTATGGGGCCCCATCTTCTTCCTGGAGACTTCACTTGATGTTAGGCCTGGCCGTGATTTCCTGCAGAAAACTGATAAGAGACTCGAACACAAAAACATATATATGCAGCTAATTGAAGCCTTTTTTCTAGAATTAGTTAGTACTCTATATGACCATTCATATCTTAACAGTTTAAAATGTGTGTGTATGTATATATTAATCTTGTAAATTTTGATATAACATTCATACTTTAAGAAAAGTTTAAAGAATCAGAACAGAATCAAAGAGTTGAGATTAGTAATTGAATAGTCCCTTTATTAATTTGGTTTTCCTCCTGTCCCATAGCAGAAGATGGCTCTTTTCTTCTGGCATGATACAGGGAGTTTGCATTTTCCTTTTAACAACATGCTTGAGTTTAAAGAAGGTGAGAGCCATTCTCCAACTCCAAAGTCAGCTTTAAATTTTAATTGAATTGGGACTATTAGAAGACCAATAGTGTTAAATTTCTTTAGAGAAGAGCAGAAACAAACATTTAGGAAGACATATGATTTTATAGATGATATACCCATACGCCATTTCACTCTGTTTCCTGGGATAGATGATTTGTCCCTTTTTTTCAGTTGTCTCATTTGTCCAGTGTTCTTCAGATTCCTTAACCTTCATTCTCCTAAAAGACAAAAACAAAAACCTTTCCCCAAGACTAATTTTGGGGATGTTCCTTTTTGGCAAGTTATTATCTGATTAAATGAAAAGGCATGTGTTACTGGTATAAGTTAGTTTAAACTGGATGTTCATGTTGCTTGATGAACTATCACCTCCTCTAATTAAGAGGTCTCTCTTGTTCAAATTGAACCTTTATCAATTTTGATGGTACCCACAGCTTATCTTCTCCTGTAGAAACAAAAGCAAAACCTCGTCCCCAACATAACACATATCCTGGTTTCCATTCTGAGGTCAGCACATCCTTAAAGTATATAGGCTGATTTAATTCTGTAGTTTTTTTCAATTATCCAATGTCTCTCTGCAGCTGCTGTTCCTTTCTCATTGGCACTGAAAAAATTCAAAGTTAATAGAGCATTATGCAGTCTATTTCTGGGGGGTTTTGTTACCCCTTTCTGTTTATTTAGCATATCCTTTAGAGTTCTGTTTGATCTTTCTATAACTGCTTGGCCTGTAGGATTATGTGGTATGCCTATAATATGCTTTATATTGTAATAAGCAAAAAACTGTTTCATTTTAACAGAGACATATGATGGAGCACTGTCAGTTTTGATTTGTGCAGATATACCCTATGATGGCCATAACTTCTAGCAAATGAGTGATTACAGAATCAGCTTTTTCAGAAATCAAAGCAGTTACCCATTGAAATCCTGAATAAGTATCAATGGTATGGTGTACATATTTCAATTTTCCAACTTCTGCAAAGTGAAACACATCCATCTGCCAGATCTCATTCCTCTGAGTACCCTTTGGGTTACATCTACTGGTAATGGCATTTGATTGTAGAAGGAACAAGTAGGACATTTCTTTACTATTTCTTTGGCTTATTGCCAGGTTATGGAAAAATCCTTTTTTAACCTTTACTATTGACATGATTTTTTTATGAAATTCTGAGGCCTCCAGCACATTTCCTATCAATAATTTATCAATCTCATCATTGCCTTGTGCTAGAGGGCCTGGCAGACCAGTATGGGATCAGATGAGAGTTATATATAAAGGATGACTCCTTTTCCTGATTGTATCTTGTAACTGAATAAATAGTGAAGTTAATTCTGAAGCATCAGGGATAAATTCTGCAGTCTCAATATGTAATACCACTCTTTCAGCATAGTGAGAGTCAGTTACTATGTTGAGAGGTTCTGAAAAATCCATTAATACCACCGAATAGCATACAATTCTGATTTTTGAACTGAATTATAAGGACTTTGAACCACTTTACTTAAATTTTCTGATTTGTAACCTGCCTTTCCTTGTTTGTTGGCATCTGTATAAAATGTACGAACTCCAGATATGGGTTTTTCCTGTACAATTCGAGGCAAGATCTAATCAGTTCTCTTTATAAGATCAATTCTATCGCTTTTGGGATATTTGCTGTTAATTTCTCCCAAAAAATTACTGCAAGCTCTTTGCCAAGGTTCACTTTCTGTCCATAATTTTTCAATGTCCTCCTTAGTTAAAGGTATGGCAATTTCTGCTGGGTCTATTCCTGCTAATTGACGAAGTCTCAATTTTCCTTTCCAAATCAAGTCAGAGATGTTTTCCACATAAGTTTTTAATTTTTTATTTGGTTTATTTGGTAAAAATATCCATTCCAATATAATATCTTCACTCTGCATTAATATTTCTGTAGGAGAATGCCTAGAAAGTAAAATAACCAAAATGCAATCCAGCTTTGGATCAATACGATCCACGTGCCCTTCATGCACTTTCTTTTCTACCAAGGCCAATTCTCTCTCAGCTTCAGGTAATAATTCTCTTGGACTATTTAAGTCCTTGTCACCTTCTAAGGTTTTGAACAAATTAGTCAGTTCATCATTTTTTACCCCAACAATAGTTCATAGATGAGAAATGTCTCCAAATAATCTTTGCAAGTCATTAAGAGTCTGTAGTCTATCTCTCCTAATTTGCACCTTTTGGGGTCTAATTTTTTGTAGTTCTATTTTATATCCTAAATAATTAATAGAATCTCCTTGTTGTATCTTTTCAGGAGAAATTTGTAATCCCCAGCAAGGCAAAATTTTCTTTACTTCTTCAAACATTCTTTCTAAAGTATCTGCATTTGAGTCAGCTAGTAAAATATCATCCATATAAAAATAAATTATAGATTTAGGAAATTTTTTACATATCACTTCCAATGGCTGTTGTACAAAATATTGGCACAGAGTTGGGCTATTCAACATTCCCTGTGGGAGGACCCTCCATTGAAATCTTTTAACTGGTTGAGAATTATTATAAGTAGGCACTGTGAAAGCAAATCTTTCTCTGTCTTTTTCTTGTAAGGGTATTGAAAAGAAACAGTCTTTTAAATCAATAACTATGAAAGGCCATCCTTTTGGTAACAGAGTAGGCAAAGGAATCCCAGATTTTAGAGAGCCCATTGGCTGAATTACCTTGTTAATTACTCTAAGGTCTGTTACCATTCTCCATTTACCAGATTTCTTTTTAATAACAAATACAGGAGAATTCCAAGGGCTGGTTGATTCTTCAATATGCTGAGCATTTAACTGTTTTCCTACCAGCCCTTCTAAAGCCTGGAGTTTCTCTGTTGTTAAAGGCCATTGCTGAATCCATACAGGCTTGTCTGTTAACCATTTTAAAGGTAGAGCTGTTGGTGTCTTTGGAAGATCATCAGTTGTTGTGTCCTGTTCTTGTATAATATGGATGGCTGGTGACCACTCATTAGAATAATATCTTCTAATATTTCTCTCAGAAACATGTGCTAGTTTTATTATTTGTTTCTGAGGTTGGAGGGATGTTAATATGAGTATTCCATTGTTGCAACAGGTTTAATATAGACTTCCATGTGTTTATTTGGGACTGAACAGCTGTGGGACCAGGAGGGACAGAAACTTCCATCTATAATTCCCTACTTCTCAAAAATGTCTATCAGATATGCCAGGCCTTGGATGCCCCAATGTTACAAAAGAACTTTCAGTGACTGTCCAGGCAGCCTGATGTCCCTGTTGTTAGGTAACATTTCACCCCTCTGGGGTCTTTGATGGAGTTAAAGACCAAATAATACGACTTAAAGTTTTCCTTAGTTATGATAAAAGGTAAATTAGGTATAAAATTTAGATTCACAAAGATAAGATAAATAATACTTTCTCTAATTTTGCCAAATACAAATGGATTGGATATAACTGTGATTCTTACCTGATTACTATTTTTATTGTATGCAATTTTACTATGTTAAAGCTAACCTTCCTTTTTAATTAAACAAAAACAGAAAAATGCTATGGAACCATCTTTGTACACTGGAAATATGTATTACTCTCATTGGTTAATAAAGAGTTGACTGGCCTATAGCTGGGCTAGAAGAGATTAGATGAGAGAGCCAGACTAGGCAGATGATGGAAAGAGGAAGGGAAGAGTCTGAGGAGTCTAGAGTCAGATGCAAAGGAAACAGGATGTGTAGAAAATGAGGTAACAAGCCATGAGTCACTTGGTAGAATTTAGATAAGAAATATGGGTTAATTTAAAATGTAAGAGTTAGCTAGTAACCAGCCTGAGCTATTGACCAAACATTTATAATTAATATTAAGTGTCGGTTATATGGGAGTGGCTGCTGGGACAGAAAAAGTCCGACTACAGAGAGAAATACACCAACTTACTTCCAAAGGCAGAATCACATCAGACCTCTGACCAGCAATCCTAAAAGCCACAAAAGCATTGAATGATGTGTTTCAAGCCCTGAAAGCAAATAACCACCAACAAAGATTCAGCAAGGACAGCTTTCAATTTGACAAAATAAACAGGAAAAAGCAAATTCTCACTCAACGTAAATAATGTCTAATTGGGTATTCTGTCTTGAGAAGTAATAAGCTACCCACCAATAACAACAGCCAAGCAAAGCTTGTGCCATGCACCTCACTATGGCATGCACCTCACCAACAACTCCAGCTGTTTGAGAGGCCACGGTGGGAGGAACACAAGTTTAAAGCCAGCCTGGGCTACACAGGACCCTGAAGAGTAAATTAATAAAGTAGAGTGAGTGAACAATATCAGCGAAGCCTCTTAGAATTTATCTAGGTCCTGCTAATCCTTTGTTGCTTTTGTGGGTGGTGTTTGCTTTTTTATTTTGATCTTTATCATTTTAGTTACCTGAGTCTGCTGTTCAATGTGTGCATTGAGAGTATTGCTTGTACCAGGCACTGTTTTTGCCAACATAATTCTAAGCCAATCCATGCATCTGAGCTACCTACCCCACCCCATACACAGAAGCTCCTGCTACCACACCCTTCCCATATCTCAGAAATCGCTGTGCATTTTTTTTTTACAGGGGAGAGCGCAAATGCAGTCCCCCACTACCACAAATCATGCAGTTGAGTTTCCCGCATTTGGGGAAATCGCAGAGGTCAGCACATCTGGAGTGCAATGGATAAGCCTCGCCCTGGGAAAACCACCTTCGTGATCATGGTATCTCCCCTGCCAGGTAAGTATTTTTTATTTATTTATTTATTTATTTATTTATTTATTTATTTATTTATTTATTTATTTTTTGGTTTTTCGAGACAGGGTTTCTCTGTTTAGCTTTGCGCCTTTCCTGGAGCTCACTTGGTAGCCAAGGCTGGCCTCGAACTCACAGAGATCCGCCTGGCTCTGCCTCCCGAGTGCTGGGATTAAAGGCGTGCGCCACCACCGCCCAGCTGCATTTTTATGTCCTATGGGGCTTCAGGATGGATAGTGGTCAGCCTCCCAGGCACCTGACTCATCCTGCTCAGACAGAAACCATAAGTGCATTCACTGCAGAGATGGTGTCCTTCAAAGTGGCATTTTCTGCAGTTGGCACTTAGCCTGTCAGGAAGATTTAAGCAGGGAGATGGGGGTGGGGGGCTCATATCCAAACAGTAGTTTCTGCCTAGGTGTATGATCATTGTTTCAAAGAAACATGTTAATTTTTTAAAAAGACATGCCATGGTCGTGGAGACTGTTTTAATTTCAATGACAATGGGAGAATACTGCCAGATCCGTGAAATATTAATTAAAATTGATGTTTACACAATCATTAATATTGAAACCAAATGACATGTTTGAGAATAACTGCCAACCAAGATTACTACATCCAGCAATGTCAACTTTAAAATCAACATCTTACTTTTTACCTCCTACCCACTGACTTCATTTGAACTAGAGTGCTTGTGGGGGTGAGGAAGACCTGGTGGGGACCAGTGTGGCAAAGGAGGAAAGAGCATAGGGCCCAGTAAACCCTGGTCACCATTAGTGACTGCTGACAACTTCACCACAGACAAAGGTGAATAGTGGTCCCCAACCTATACTTCACATTAGATACCTACACACATACAATATGCATGCCCCATGTGGCAGAAGCACTAACAATACAAACAGTTCCATTCCCTCCATCTTTTATTCTTCGCACCTTTGGGAACTGAACCAAGGCCCTTACATATACTGGACAAGTATACTACCACTGAGCTGTATCACCAGCCCTACTTCCCCTGCGCTTAAGAACTCAAGCAGATTGTATTTTCTCATCAACTGGCATCAACTATGGCAATGAGATTTGCTTTGCCAATGGATATAAACATAAGTGTACACAGTTACTCCTGGATAAGAAATGTAAGAGCTAGGGGCCAATTCTCTGAGTTCTCTTCCTCTGCCTCATCAAGTAATAATATCTCAAAGACTACAGCATCCACAGGCATGCTCCTGGTCCGATGCTTTATGCAGTCTCCCTTGTCTGGCATGGACCAGGAGTGAAAAGTAAACTTCGGATGTGTCACTGGTTTGTGCTTTTGTTTGGGGTTTGGTTTGCATCAAACATTATTTATCAGTGCAAACCAAGTCCTTTATCTGTTGTTCAGCTGTACAACCCACAATGAAATTCCTTCCTCTGACACTGTAACATGGACTGAAACCTTGTCACTAGTGGGCTGCTCGATATCCTTTTATAAAGACATGGTAACCTCACAAATTTGAATCTCTGACATCTACTTAAAGGTGTTTATCTGTGTGCCTGTGTTTAGGTGTGTGTGCCCAGATGATGGCACAGATGGCCAAGGAGCCAAGAGTTGACATAGATTCTCTGAAAGTTATCTGTGAGCCACCTGATGGAGGTGGTAGGAACCAAACCAAGGTCCTGTGCAGGAGCAGTACTCATGATTGACAGCCAAGCTATCCTTCCAGCCCTACAACTTCTCTTTTAAAAATGTAACATAAAAAGGAGCAATTAAACATATATAGTTTATATACACTCCATAGTTATGGTTGACTATGGAATACAAACTACTGCAGAAAAGTTGAACAAACCGAGCGGTCAGCTCACAAAAACAAAGAGCATCGTAAGGAGCTTTGTTTAGAGGAAGAAGGTGAAATGAATAGTCTTGTATCTACTGAGTAAACTAAACCCATGCTTTACAAGTCACAACAATTTTTTAAAGCACCCAAAGTCAGACTTCATAAGTAAATTCTGACAAAATTTTAGGGAGGAAACAGTGCCAATTCTACTTTCAAAAATTCCAAGTGGTCCAGGAGTAGTGGCACACACCTGTGGTCTCAGTACTCAAGACATGGAAGCAGGAGGATCATGAGTTGAAAGATGTTTGGGCTATTTGATGAGTTCAAGGCTATCCCAGACTACCTAGCAAAACACTTTTATAAAAACAAAGATATTAAATGCACAATAACATTTGCTGACTCATTCTATGATGACAAAATTACTCAGATATTAAACATGTAACACGTTATAAAGAGAAAAACTAAGATATTTCCCATAAATATAGATATAAAGCTCTTTGACAAAATTCTAGGGAATATAATAAAGCAATACATAAATGTAATTTTATGACCAAATAAGGATAATCATGAAAATGCAAAGTTTGTTTAACATTTTAAATCAGTCCATGTGATTAATTATGTTAATGTAATGAGAAAAAAATCAAACTATAATCATTTCAACAGGAGCAGAAAGAGAATAAAAGACTAAAGCAGAAATTTCGTTCCCGGCACCCACAATGGGCAGCTCACAAACCACCTGCAGCTCCAGGGAGCCGGGTGCCCTTTTGCACCCTCTGGAACTGGCACTCATGTGCATATGCACAGGCAGATACACAACTAGATACATAAAACAACATCAAAAGTAAAAAGGAAAATACATAGTCATGTGCTACATAATGAAGTGATAGTTATTGAAACATCAGTGGTCCCATAAGATTATAATGGAGGTGAGAATTTTCTATTGCTTAATGATGTCTTAGTCTTTGTAACACTTTACCGTAACATTTTAATCACATGTTTGTGGAGATGCTATGTAAACAAACCTACTAGACTGCCAGCTATAGATAAAAGTATAACATACAATTATATACAGCACATAATGCTTCATAGTGATAATAAACAACTGTGTATGCAGGATATTATACATTTTATCATTGTGGACTATACCTATGTGAAACAGAACACAGTGCCATGCCAGCCACACACATCTTCATTGCACTGAGGCCACACCAAATGACTCGCCTACCCATTCTGTGTTTGTATATGCACACGTGATGTTCACAGAATGCAGGAATCTCTAGTGATAAATTTCTCCAAATGTATCCAGCCATTAAACAGCATAAAACTACATCATGCAGACAACAACTATAAGAAAGGTAGAATGGCTGTACCAATGACAGAAAACTACCCCACGTAACTGAATGTTGCAGCTCACAAAGAGGGATATTTTAAAACAACAGAGGGGTTTTCACGCCATCTGAAAATATAATAACCATAAGCATTCATGCACCTAACAACAGAACACCAAAATACATGAAGCAAATATTTTCAGAAATGAGAGATACATAGGAAATTAGCAATAGTAGAACCTCTAGCACTCTCCTTTCAATAATGGATAGAACAATTAGGCAAGAGATCAGCATGGAAACTGGGGGCTTGAAGACACCTACAGACCAACTAGACCTTTTAGAAGAGACTCTTCTTTGAAAACATTGTAGCATTGTGAGAGACGATCTCTAAGATACATTGTGTGTTAAGGCCACAAAACAAGCCTTAATACACAATAATAGAAAATATGAAGCATGTCTTCAGAATGCAACACGCTGACATTAGAAATTGATAACAAAAAGAACTCTGGGAAACTCAGGAGTGTGTGGAATTAAACAACGCACTCCTAAATAGTGAACGGCTAAAGAGGGAAATCCAAATTGAAACTAGAGAGCATTTTGTCTTGAAGGACAGCGAAGACACAGCACATTTAAACTCATAGGACATAAACTCAGCAAAAATAATATTGAGAAGGGAAAATATGGTTGAAAATGTCCAGTTGAAAGTAAAAACAATCTCAGAGCAGTCCCTTGAATTCCTGCCTTAAAACCAGGGGAAAGAAGAGAAAAACCAAGCATAGAGGGAACAGAAGGAAGGAACTAGCAAAGGTTAGAGTAGAAGACAACAGAGAAAAGACAGTGAAACCAAAAGGTAAATTCTTTGAAAATCGATTTTAAAAAGAAAACTTTCACTAGAGAGAGCGGTATCAAATTCCTGGATCACAAATGAAAGAAAGAAAATGACACCGAACACAAGACGGTAGGTCTGACAAGCGGGCTCGCTCTCCAAGTAAAGGGGCGTGCCATGCGAACCTGAAGATCTGATCCCCGGAGCCCAAGCACGTGGTGGAAGGAAAAAGGCAACTCCACTAAGTCATCCTGTGACTTCCCCATGCACTCAGGCACGCATGCGTGCATGCAAAAAGTAATGGTAATAATAATAACTGGAAAAAGTGAAATACAAGAAAGCAGAAGGACCCAAAGCACTCGATAGGTGGGTACATGTGGCGGCTGTCACCTTGTTTTCCTGTCTTAATAGTAAGAGACAGATGGCCGTTTGAAGTAAAATTTACGATAACGTTATGTTGTGTGTGGAGTTCTAAACGCAGGTGTAAAATAACGTGACAGTGTTACAACAGGGAGTGTACAAAGTCACACACCTTAAGGCGCTCATTGTTTCCATCAAGTGGTGTGACACAAAGTCTAAGTCAATGGTAACATGTCAAGAATAAAGATTGCCACCCGAGATCAACCTCCAAAGACCTTTCAAAGAAGCAACAGAGAAATGAAATGGAATCTTCCATTCAGCCCAAAGAACGCAACTGTACTGAAAGATGATTGAAAAGATTGCTACCTGGGATAGCCCATCTTGTAAAAATCGCTACACAAGTCATCTAGAGTAGAGTATTGCTATATAGAGACAGTGAGAGGTAACTGTCTCGTGGGCCAGCATAAGGATCTCTGGCTGTGTGAACTTGGGTATCCACATCAACTCACTGAATCTTTTTTTTTTTTAATTTTACAACACCATTCAGTTCAACATAATAGCCACAGATTCCACTGTTCTCCCCTTCTCGCCCCCGTCCCCCTCCCCCCAGTCCACCTGCCATTCCCACCTCCTCCAGATCAAGGTCTCCCCCGAGGACCGGGATCGACCTGGTAGACTCAGTCCAGGCAGGTCCATTCCCCCCCTCCCAGACCGAGCCAAGTGTCCCTGCATAAGTCCCAGGATTCAAACAGCCAACTCATGCAATGAGCCCAGGACTCGGCACCAACGCACAGCTGCCTCCCAAACATATCAAGCCAAATGACTGTCTCACCCATTCAGGGGGCCTGATCCAGTTGGGGGCCCCTCAGCCTTTGGTTCATAGATCCTGTGCTTCCATTCATTTGGTTATTTGTCCCTGTGCTTTATCCAACCTTGGCTTCAACAATTCTCGCTCATATAAACCCTCTTCTTTCTCACTAATTAGACTCCCAGTGCTCCACCAGGGGCCCAGCCGTGGATGTCTGCATCCAGATTCCTCAGTCCTTGGATGGGGTTTATGGCACAACTATCAGGGTGTCTGGCCATCCCATCACCAGAGTAGGTCAGTTCCTGGCGTCTCTCGACCATTGCCAGCAGTCTTTTTTAGGGGTATCTTTGTGGATCTCCGTGGGCCTCCCTAGCTATCTGCTTCCTCCCCTTCTCATGTGGTCTTCATTTACCATGGTCTCCTATTCCTTGTTCTCCCTCTCTTTTCTTGATCCAGCTGGGATCTCCCACTCTCTTTCCCTCGACCGTCACCCTTCATTGTTCCCACTCATGACCAGGCTGTTCATGTAGATCTCGTCCATTTCTCCGTGTCTTTTTTGGGGGTCCCGTTTTCCAGGTAGCCTCACTGGTGATGTGAGTAGCAGTCCAGTCATCCTTGTTCCACATCTAGCATCTTCCTATGAGTGAGTACATACCATATTTGTCTTTCTGAGTCTGGGTTACCTCACTCAGGATGATTTTTTCTAGATCCATCCATTTGCCTGCAAACCTCATGATGTCATTGTTTTTCTCTGCTGATTAGTATTCCATTGTGTATATGTGCCACAATTTATTTATCCATTCTTCAGTTGAAGGGCATCTAGGTTGTTTCCAGGTTTTGGCTATTACAAACAATGCTGATATGAACATAGCTGAGCAAGTGCTCTTGTGGTATGATTGAGCATTTCTTGGGTATATGCCCAAGAGTGGTATAGCTGGGTCTTGGGGGAGATTGATTCCCAATTTTCTAAGAAAGCGCCATATTGATTTCCAAAGTGGTTGTACAAGCTTGCATTACCACCAGCAGTGGAGGAGAGTTCCCCTAGTTCCACATCCTCTCCAGCATAAAGTGTCTTCAGTGTTTTTGATCTTAGCAATTCTGACAGGCGTAAGGTGGTATCTCAGAGTTGTTTTGATTTGCATTTCCCTGATGATTAGGGATGTTGAGCAATTCCTTAAATGTCTTTCAGCCATTTGGGTTTCCTCTGTTGAGAATTCTCTGTTTAATTCTGAAGCCCATTTCTCAATTGGACTGTTGGTCGTTTTGATGTCTAATTTCTTGAGTTCCTTATATATTCTGGATATCAGTCCTCTATCACATGTGGGGTTGGTGAAGATCTTTTCCCATTCTGTAGGCTGTCGCTTTGCCTTGTTGACCGTATCCTTTGCTCTACAGAAGCTTCTCAGTTTCAAGAGGTCCCATTGATTGATTGTTTGTCTCAGTGTCTGCACTACTGGTGTTATATTTAGGAAGTGATCTCCTATGCCAATGCGTTCAAGACTATTTCCTACTTTCTCTTCTAGCAGGTTCAGAGTAGCTGGATTTATGTTGAGGTCTTTGATCCACTTGGACTTAAGTTTTGTGCACAGTGACAGATATGGATCTATTTGCAGCCTTCTACACGTTGATATCCAGTTATGCCAGCACCATTTGTTGAAGATGCTTTCTTTTTTCCATTGTACACTTTTGGCTTCTTTGTCGAAAATTATATGTCCATAGGTGTGTGGGTTAATGTCAGGGTCTTCAATTCGATTCCATTGGTCCATATGTCGGTTTTTATGCCAATACCAAGCTGTTTTTATTACTGTAGCTCTATAGTAAAGCTTGAGGTCAGGGATTGTGATGCCTCCAGAAGTTGTTTTATTGTACAGGTTTCTTTTAGCTATCCTGGGTTTTTTATTTTTCCATATGAAGTTGAGTATTATTCTTTCCAGGTCTGTGAAGAATTGTGTTGGTATTTTGATGGGGATTGCATTGAATCTGTAGATTGCTTTTGGTAAGATTGCCATTTTTACTATGTTGGTCCTGCCTATCCATGAGCATGGGAGATCTTTCCATTTTCTGACATCTTCTTCAATTTCTTTTTTCAGGGACTTAAAGTTCTTGTCATATAGGTCCTTCACTTGCTTGGTTAGTGTTACCCCAAGGTATTTTATGTCATTTTTGGCTATTGTAGAGGGTGATGTATCTCTAATTGCCTTCTCAGCTTCTTTGTCCATTGTATATAGGAGGGCTACTGATTTTTTTGAGTTGGTCTTGTATCCTGCTATGTTGCTGAAGGTGTTTATAAGCTTTATCAATTCCTGGGTGGAATCTTTGGGGTCACTCAAGTATACTATCATGTCATCTGCAAATAGGGAAAGCTTGACTTCTTCCTTTCCAATTTGTATCCCCTTAATCTCCTTATGTTGTCTTATTGCTCTGGCTAGAACTTCAAGTACTATATTGAATAAGTATGGGGAGAGTGGACAGGCTTGCCTCGTTCCTGATTTTAGTGGAATTGCTTTGAGTTTCTCTCCATTTAATTTGATGTTGGCTGTTGGTTTGCTATATAATGCCTTTATTATGTTTAGGTATGTTCCCTGTATTCCTGATCGCTCCAAGACTTTTATCATGAAGGGGTGTTGGATTTTGTCAAATGCCTTTTCTGCATCTAGTGAGATGATCATGTGGTTTTTTTCTTTGAGTTTGTTTATATGGTGTATTACATTGATGGACTTTCGTATGTTGAACCACCCTTGCATCCCTGGGATGAAGCCTACTTGATCATGGTGGATAATTGTTCTGATGTGTTCTTGGAGTCTGTTTGCCAGTATTTTATTGAGTATTTTTGCATCAATGTTCATGAGGGAGATCGGTCTGTAGTTCTCTTTCTTTGTAGCATCCTTGTTTGGTTTAGGAATCAGGGTAATTGTAGCCTCATAGAAGGAGTTTGGTAATGTTCCTTCTATTTCTATTATGTGGAACAATTTAGAGAGTATTGGTATTAACTCTTCTTTGAAAATCTGGTAGAATTCTGCGCTGAAACCATCTGGACCTGGGCTTTTTTTGGTTGGGAGACTTTTAGTGACTGTTTCTATTTCCTTAGTGGTTATTGGACTATTTAAATAGTTTATCTGGTCTTGATTTAACTTAGGTATGTGGTACCTATCCAGAAAAATGTCCATTTCTTTTAGGTTTTCCAGTTTTGTGGAGTAGAGGTTTTTGAAATATGACCTTATAATTCTCTGGATTTCCTCAATGTCTGTTGTTATGTCCCCCTTTTCATTTCTGATTTTGTTGATTTGGATTCTCTCTCTCTGTCTTTTGGTTAGTTTGGATAAGGGCTTGTCTATCTTGTTGATTTTCTCAAAGAACCAACTCTTTGTTTCATTAATTTTTTGTATTATTCTCTTAGTTTCTAATTTATTAATTTCACCTCTCACTTTGATAATTTCCTGGCGTCTATTCTTCCTGGGAGACTTTGCTTCTTCTTGTTCTAGAGCTTTCAGATGTGCTGTTAAGTCACTAGTGTGGGATTTCTCCAACTTCTTTATGTGGGCATTTAGTGCTATGAATTTCCCTCTTAACACTGCTTTCATAGTGTCCCATAAGTTTGGGTATGTGGTGTCTTTATTTTCATTGATCTCTAGGAAGTCTTTAATTTCTTTCTTTATTTCTTCCTTAACCCATTGGTGATTCAGTTGAGCATTATTCAGTTTCCATGAGATTGTAGGTTTTCTGTAGTTTTTGTTGTTGTTGAGATCTAACTTTAAACCATGGTGGTCTGAGAGAACACAGGAGGTTATTCTAATTGTTTTGTATCTGTTGAGATTTGCTTTGTGGCCAAGTATGTGGTCGATTTTAGAGAAAGTTCCATGGGGTGCTGAGAAGAAGGTATATTCTTTCTTGTTAGGATGGAATGTTCTATAGATATCTATTAGGTCCAATTGGGTCATGACATCAGTTAAGTCCTTTATTTCTCTGTTAAGTTTCGATTTGGGAGATCTGTCCAGTGGTGAAAGTGGGGTGTTGAGATCTCCCACTATTAATGTGTGGGGTTTTATATGTGGTTTAAGCTTTAGTAATGTTTTTTTTACATATGTGGGTGCCCTTGTGTTTGGGGCATAAATGTTCAGAATTGAAACTTCATCTTGGTGGATCTTTCCTGTGATGAGTATGTAATGTCCTTCTTGATCTCTTTTGATTGATTTTAGTTTGAAGTCTATTTTGTTGGATATCAGGATGGCTACCCCTGCTTGTTTCTTAAGACCATTTGATTGGAAAGTCTTTTCCCAGACTTTTATTCTTAGGTAGTGTCTGTCTTTGAATTTGAGATGTGTTTCTTGTATGCAGCAGAAAGATGGGTCCTGCTTTCGTATCCATTCTGTAAGTCTATGTCTTTTTATAGGTGAATTAAGTCTGTTGATATTAAGGGATATTAATGACAAGTAATTCTTCATCCCTGTTATTTTTGGTGGTAGTGTGTGTGTACTTCTCTTCTTTGGGGTTTACTGTTGTGGCTTTATCTATTGCCTGTGTTTTCGAGTGTGTATCTGACTTCCCTCGGTTGGAATTTTCCTTCTAGTGCTTTCTGTAGGGCTGGGTTTGTGGATAGGTATTGTTTAAATCTGGCTTTGTCTTCGAATGTCTTGTTCCTTCCGTCTATGATGATTGAAAGTTTTGCTGGGTATATTAGTCTGGGCTGACATCCATGGTCTCTTAGTGTCTGCATTACATCTGTCCAGGTCCTTCTGGCTTTCAAAGTCTCCATTGAGAAATCGGGTGTTATTCTGATGGGTTTACCTTTATAGGTCACTTGGCCTTTTTCCTTGGCTGCTCTTAATATTCTTTCTTTATTCTGTACATTTAGTTGTTTAATTATTATGTGTCGAGGGGACTTTTTTGGGGGGTCTATTCTGTTTGGTGTTCTATAGGCTTCTTGTATCTTCATAGGCATTTCCTTCTTTAAGTTGGGAAAGTTTTCTTCTATAATTTTGTTGAATATATTTTCTGTTCCTTTGAGTTGGTATTCTTCACCTTCTTCTATCCCTATAATTCGTAGGTTTGGCCTTTTCATGGTGTCCCAAATTTCTTGGACATTTTGGCTCATGATTTTGTTGGCTTTAGTGTTTCCTTCAACTGATGAAACTATTTCTTCTACTGTATCTCCAATGCCAGAAATCCTCTTTTCCATCTCTTGCAATCTGTTGGTTATACTTGCATCTGAAGTTCCCGATCTTTTACTCAGGTTTTCTATTTCCAGCATTCCCTCTGTTTGTGTCTTCTTCATTTTTTCAATTTCCCTTCTCAGTTCTTGGACTGTTTCCTT
The DNA here is from genome assembly GCF_049852395.1 of Peromyscus maniculatus bairdii. NCBI lineage: Eukaryota > Metazoa > Chordata > Mammalia > Rodentia > Cricetidae > Peromyscus > Peromyscus maniculatus. The sequence goes on from NC_134858.1 coordinate 80,415,171, forward strand.
TGTTTGTTTCATTGCTTTTTCATGATTTTCTTTCAGTGCTTTATTGTTTTCTTCCAGTACTTTATTGTTTTCTTGCAGGATTTTATTGTTTTCTTCCAGGACTTTATTGTTTTCTTGCAGAGCTTTATTGTTTTCTTCTAATTTGTGTGCCCTTTCCTCTAGTTGTTTACAGCGTTCTTCCAATTTTCTTGTCTTTTCCTCTACACAAGCATCTACCTTCTTCATGATGTTACTCATAAGGTTACTTTCTTCTGCTTCTTCCAATTTTTGATGTTCAGGTCTAGATGTTGGAGGCGGGCTAGGTTCTGGTGATGCTGTATTGCTCTTCATTTGTTGTATGTACTTCTGCCTTGACGTCTGCCCATCTCCTTGTGGTTCCTTCTTGGTCTTATCAGTGTACTTGTTTCAGAAAGAGCTGACAGATTCAGGAAGTCTCTCTCTCTTGTCCAAAAGGGAGTTCTCTTGTCCAACTCTCTGGTCCAGAAGGGAAGTCGGGGGCAGGATGGGAGCTGGGGGCCGGTCTCTAAGTCTCAGGAAGTGGTTGGGGTCTCGGGCAGATGGGCGTGGGGGCAGGGCACGGAGATTGCAGGGGCTGCCGGGGGCTTGGAAAAGGGGATCCCTCCCGGTGGGGCTAGAAGGGGACCTGCCCGGTGGCCAAAGCCTGTGGCCAAGTTGGGCAGGTCTTCCCGGAGTGGCTGGTGCCCAGGGATGGGGTCCGGGTTGGACCCGGATACTCACCTCTGGTCCAGAAGGGAAGTCGGGGGCAGGATGGGAGCTGGAGGCCGGTCTCTAAGTCTCAGGAAGTGGCTGGGGTCTCGGGCAGATGGGCGTGGGGGCAGGGCGCGGAGATTGCAGGGGCTGCTGGGGGGCTTGGAAAAGGGGATCCCTCCCGGTGGGGCTAGAAGGGGACCCGCCCGGTGGATAGAACCTGAACTCACTGAATCTTATGGGAGAACATTAAAACTCACCAAGATAGATGCCATGACGATAACATCACATACTACCTAATTTACTGGAACACAGACATTTCTCAATAAGTATTTATTGGATTAGTTCAGTAACATGCAAACAAACACAACAGATTTTTACATGTGACTAGCACAGAAAAAAAAAGCCTACAAAATATTAGCTATGTTTTTCATTTTCACTAAAAATCCCCAAGGATAAGCCAGGCCTGGTGAACACATGGCTGTGATTTTAGCTGAGGCAGGAGAATCACAAGCTCCAACTCCAATAGCATGACCTACCTGGCACGCAAATAAAAAAACCCTCACAAATGTAGGTTGTAGTAACTTTCAAAAGACGCCAGGTGGCGTCAGATAATAAAAATTATTAGCACGTTATAATCCTCTCCAGGAGGCCATTGTACTATAAATTGCAAAGTACATATATTTATGAAATGTTAAGGTTTAGCTTTCCTAAGTCAATGTACAAATTTCAATCGCTTTTTTAGTTAATTCCCAGTTCAGCATCAACTCCATATGGTATATCTACCTTTGCCCCATCAAGCGAAAATCAGGCCAAGGCTCATACAGTACAGGCAAAACAGTTTTAGGCTCACCTCTCCCAGCAAGTAGGCATTAACACAGAATGATAGATGGGAAAATGGAAGCATAGGGTCAAAATTAGGACTCTTTTTTGTTTGTTTGTTTGTTTGTGTGTGTGTGTGTTTGTTTGTTTGTTTGTGTGTTTGTTTGTTTGTGATGACAGGTGCCCTCTGTTCCTACACATCACACCTTTCCACTCAGAGCTGTCTCAACGGTAGTGCTTCCCTACCTTTGTGCAGCAGAGTGGTCAATGACATGTATGTTCTCTGACCCAAGGTAATTCTGGGAGGTAGAGAGAGTCCTTATCATTTTCCGGAAGAGTAAAACAAAGTTCAAAGAGACATGATCACTTCCTGGGGAGGCAGGGAGGAGAGCATAAATCCACAAGATGCACCCTGGGTTCAAACCCGGGTAGTTTAGATTTCAGTGCCTGATTTTTGTCCATGTTGATTTTCATGTGAAATCAAATCTTACCTACAATGAAGTGGAATGGGCTAATATATATTCAGACAGGACGGAAAGGAAACTCAGAAACAGCTCTTGGCATATGTAAGGGGTGACGTGGCACATGGGTGGTATTTCAAATCAGTGAGGATGAATGATGGTCTTTCCAATGGACTATGCCATGACAGCATACTCACTTCACACCACACGCCAAGCTCCAAGTGGTCCAAAATTTTTATTTTAAGTAATAAAATATATTTACCAATATTTCTACATGCGCTATATATCTTTACTCACATTTTCAAAGGATGTATATATCTTAAACATACACCCCAGTTCCTCTCTTAATCTCTACCTGGCCTCCCACTTCAAGTTCCCTTCCCCCTGCTTCTAACAATCCACTGAGTCCAGTTAGTGTACGATTATCTACTGGTACACGGACAACCTACCATAGACCACCCCTCAAAGAAAAGTGGCTCTCCTCCTGTGGCAGCCATTAAACCAAGAGCTCCATTAAACCTCAGCCAGGGTGGAAGCTCAAGAAGCCTTCCCACCTCCATGTCTGGATTTTTAAGTAGCTTAATCTTGCCCTAGTCTAGGCCAATGTCCAGAGGACAGCACTTCATGTACCCTTACCCATCCTCTGCCTCTTACATTCATTTTACCCACTCTGCTGAGGTATTCTCCACACCTTGAGGGGGGATAGTCCATACAGATGTACCACCTATTGCTGAACGCTCACAGTCATTTCTTTTCAGCACTTAGAACAGTTCTGAATCTCTGCATTAACCACCACCCACTAATTTGAGAAGCTTCTCCCACCAAGGTTGAGTTACATTCATCTATGAATAAAAACATAGATATTTTAAAAGCATTTGGCAACATGACCATTTAGTAAAACACCAAAAGTTTTCCCCTTAGACCTATGACTTCCCCAGCCCATGTGCTTTGACCGTGTTTAGAGCTCCAGGCATGAATTCTCTCCTGTGACATAGGCCTCGAATCCAATCAACAGTTGACTAACACAATAAACAGTGTCACCACTGTTGCAGCATCTTGACTGGTAGGTTAGTATTATTGCATGCAGGGTCTGGTGCTTTGTTCTCCCATCAGCCCACATACCACCTTCCAACACCAAAAAAAGCTAATCAATAGGGAGAGGTTTCTGGTCGATCAGGATGGCTTTTCTATGTCCTACGTCCAATATACTCTCACCCTAACCTTCCACTTCCAATTACTCATGCTGCTGGCTTCTTTCTATTGCTGCTGCTTTGTTTTTGTTTTAAGACAGGGTGTTACTATATAGCCCAGGTTGGCATTGAACACACAAACCTCCTGCCTCAACCTCAGGAGTGCTGAGATTAAAGACATGTATGACCAAGCCTTGCCAGCTGGCTTCTTATCCATGTTTGTTTTATAGGTCGTTGTTTTCCCAACACTATCTAACCCATAATCAAGTAGGAGAAAGATCCATGAACTAGATCCTACACAACTCAACTGCAATTATGACCTCAGCTATTTCAAACTTTTGGGAGCTCAGTTCATTTTCTCCTCACTAAAAGAAGCTGACCTGGGTGGTCGAGAGTCCAAACTTCTAGGATTCTCCTTCAACAGTCTCTCCTCCATCACCACAGTTAGATGAAGGTAATAAACAACCACCCTTCTTCTGGGTTAGATCAAGTAAGATAGGAAATAGAGAAGACAGATAAATAGTAACCAAAGCCGTGTGGGGTTTTGTTGTTTTTTTACTAGTGTGAAGATGGTTGACATGACTGTATGTATGGCCACAGGAGCATGGAAATATCTTCCTTCCCACGAAAGAGTTGGATGTTCCCACCCAACCAGACTCTCAGTCTCTCCTCACAGCACAGCAGAGGGGAAGCGTAAGAAAGACTGCAGCACCCAGCCAGCAACCACAACACTTTAGCCAAAGAACTGGTTTCAAACATGGAATCTGGTCATACAGTTCTCCATTCCTCTCAGTAACTGGCCTCATTCAAAGGTTTTCCCCTTTCCTTTAGGAAAAAAAAGAGCGTGTAAAATTTTCTAAACCATCACTATATCTATTCTGTGCAGCATTTCCAGATGAATCATCTAAATGCATGCCCTCACAGGGGTTGCTGCATATAATCTGATCTATGACTCAGGAATCCTGAAGTCCTGGTTCCTTTACCTACATGAATATGATGGGAAATCTCCTCTACCACTGTGTAAGAAATTTTCATCCACAGTACGGCATGGTTAGATGATTCTTCTCTCTGTCAATTCAAGTTTCAAAGACTTTAACTGTAGCCTAAAATCCCTTAGTGTGCAGCTGTCCCTGAATGACTAGTGAAGATGTGACGTCATCCTCCATGGCTTCCTAGTCTGTCTGGCAAACAGACTTCTAGCCCATCTAGTACTCTCTTTGTTGCATCATCTACATGGTATCTCCACTCTCAACAGGGCTTTTCCAGCTGCTCTTTCCTCTAGGAGATCCATCATAAACAGCACATCTCTCTGAAGCCTCCTGGATTTTTCCAGAGAGAAGTTACAGCATGTTCAGGTATAGATAGGGAGCCTATTTGTCATATTCTTACCTGAGCCAGGACTGTGCAATGCCCTAACTGTGTCTCTTTCACTCTCCCAGGAGGCATTTATTTAACACAAGTTCTAAACAATGGGCAAATGTGTAAATGGGATGCATGGTTATTTCCAGGCCAGATCTCCTTCCGGTTCTTCCCTATTCTGTTGTAGCAACTTGGCAGCTGTATAACTAGTGTCTGTTTCACAATATCAGTGACATGAAAGACATAGAGGACTACTGCTTGGTTGAGCAAGTGATTTGTTACCACAGCACAGCACAGCCTGGTCTGACTTACCTGCAGAAAGAAGGCTGGGGGTCACATGTCAATGGCTAGTTTCTCAGCGGCATACAGAGAGACTGATAGAGCCATGGTGCTGGAGGCCCAGAATCTATCTCATATACTCATGAGTTCATACCAGTTGTCGTACATAAAATAGTTAAGGTATATAGTAACAATTTATTGCTACATATTGTTTTATTTTATAGATCATATCATACGTCATTATATTATTTTTTAGCAAATACCAATGTATTTTTTCCTTCCTATTTTGGATGCTTTTTTTTTTTAAGCCAAAAAAATCCCAGATTTTCCAGCAGTTCTCAACCTATGGGTCAAGACACCTTTTGGGGGATCACACATCAGATAGCCTACATATCAGATGTTTACATTATAATTTATAACAGTAGCAAAATTACTGTTATGAAGTAGCAACAAAATAATTTTATGGTTGGGGTTCACCGCAGCATAAGGAAATATATTAAAGGGTTGCGGCATTAGGAAGACTGAGAACCACTGATTTAGACTATGCACCTTAGGACCCACAATAGGCTATGGCAAGTTGCCCTCCTCCTCATTATTTGCTGAATTTCATGTCATTTTTAACCACTTTCTAGCAACTTAAAGGACTTAACAATTGGGGTCCTGAGAGCTTAGTAACCTTCTTGAAGTTCTGTAATATAACTTGAAGCTATAGCTTTATTTTAGTAAAGATTAAGACCAATTAAAGTATCGGGGACTAAGGGGGTCCAGCCACTCGATATTCCCCTCCCAGGGTCTGGGAAGGATCTACAACCAGCTGATAGTTAATTTTTGATGAAAAGAAATGAATCTATGTACACGAGACTCCTAGTTCATACACTTTATTAATTCTGTGATAGTTCTCTCTCTACACAGCTTCTATTCTGCTCTCATGTCTAGCTCCTTTCTTGCTTGATTTCTCTATATTTATCTACTGTCCCCTCTAGGTTCTATCTTAATTCCTTCATCTAGTTCTGTCCCTTCTAGGTTCTCATCTATCTAGTTCTTTCCCCTATCAGCTCCTCTCCCGTCTCCTTCTCTCTCATCTGACTCTTCCTCATCTTGTTATTCTCCATCTGGCTCTTCCTCATCTTCCATCTTGTTCCTCTAGTACTCTTTTCTAGCCCTTCAATCTAGTTCTTCCTCATCTCAGTTTGTTCCTCTCAAGTTCTTACCCATCTAGTTCTTCCATTCTCTTTTCTCTTCTCCCCTCCCTTCTGCCCTGGAAGTCCCGGTATATAAAGGGAAGGTCCGAGCTAAATTGTATAAAGCTATTACTTAATGTCTACCTGACCTAGGCGGTGTCCCTTTGTGGAATTTACCTTAAATCAGGAGACTCGCCTGTGGGTTGTTATCACTGTTAGTCCTCGGAAATTGGGCGACCACCTGGGTGGTGTCTCCTTTAGTCCTTGAAAGTGGCTAGGGGAGATATCTGATTCCAGAGAAAGCCTTTCCTGAGGCTGTTCTCGAAATGCCTGGAATGTCTATGTCTACAGAGTGATCAGTCCACATTGTTAGCCCTTCTTAGGGAAAAGTCAATTGGGAAAACTATGAAGGCACACATGATTTTCATAACAGAAGACAGCTGATATATAACAAGCCAAGTAACACCAAAAACTCCTTGGGATTTGGCTTCCTCTGGAGGAATTCCCTGATTCCTCCAGGTAGTGACTTTGCCATAACCAGCTGAATTCTTATGATATATTCCTGTGGCCTGCAGCATTAAAGGTCAGCTTGAGAATGTTAGAAATAATTTCGCCTTCTCTGTACATTTTCTTAGAATTTTGATTTATTTTAAACTTTATTATGGGGAATGTCAGGAATATACAAACTGCATACTAGTTAGTATATAGTATAATATAAATGAATTCCCACTTATCTGCCACCCAAATTCTGTGATTAACAAGGTTTTACCCAATTGCTTAATATACTTTTGTGGTTGTTATTATCGCTCAAATATTCATTTGTAACGACTTGTTTTACTATTGTTGTGTATGTTAAAGCTAATCTATTCACTTTAGTATGGATCTCTTTAAAATAATATGTTTTCATGTAATTACATTGTCATTTTATTAAAAATTACCAATTTCTAATGTGATCTTGTAAAATTAAAATAGAAAAAGAATAATTTTGTTGGGTAAATTATTTTGTTATGCTACGCAGTATCCTCTTAGCAAACACAGAAACGCTCTGAATTCACCATAGAAGTGGTTATGTGTCTGACTTTCCTGTCAGCATCCAAATGGAGTCAAAGGTTATCTCTGCTCCTCCCACTAAAGCCTCATCCCTTGAACTCTGCCCTCCTCTCTGTCAAGGCCATTTCTGTGGCTGCGACAGCACACTTTTCCTTCTCAAGGTCGCCTTACGATGAGTGGTACCGAATTGTGGAAGGGGCTGCCCAGACCCAAGAAAGTCAGGACTCCCCAAGCCAGGGGCTGCCTTTGGCTTCACTTATTGTTATATGTATGTTTTGATTACTTTTTCATTCACATGGAAAAGAGAGTTAGGAAACAGCAGAGGCTTTGAGACTGTGATGTCAGAAGTGTGTGTGGCTCCAAACAGTGCCCCTGTCATGTGACAAGTTGCGGGCACTTCATCAACACGTCTGGGACCAGACTGCTTCGGAGTTCAGATTTTTTAGTATGTGTGCATATATAATATGTTTAGAGTAAAGCCAAATGCTAAACTTGAGCACTGGAAAGACAAAATTCATTTATGTTTCTTACAAACCCTAGACACAAAGTCGGAAAATATCTTATACAATACTTTTTAATACTTTTGTTCATGAAATAAAGTTTCGGTTTTGCAGCAATTATGTTGACATTCACATAGTTTCAGACTTTGGACCGCTTCTGATTCTGAAGACCAGAGGAAGCATGCTCGGCCAGTACTTACAACCTTTGATAGATAATTAAGCAAAAACCAACCTGCTAATAACAAGGTGGGCGTTAGGAGCATATGTCCCTATGCAAATCAGAATGCCAAGTTTTCATTTTCTAATCTAGAAGATGGCAATATGACTTCCTCGTCCACATTAGCATTAGCATTGCAAAGACTAAGAGAATATGCAAAGGGGATTTAGAATCCACAGGGAGAAGTTGTGGGGAATGGAACTTCTTTGAAAGACTCACCAGGCTTTCTAGCTCATCACTATCATCTGATGTGGGTGTAGGTTCTGAATGCTTGTCTTATCATAATTCATAAAATTCCAGAGGACAGACCTAGCCCCAGGCCACCTGCAAGCCTGGTCAGTTCAGTGCATAAGACAGACCCAGGTACTAGAGCTGAGACAGCAAACTGGTCCACAGGAGGGGGGGGGTGCGGGGAGGGGCAGGTACACTGGGTCTTGAGTCTTACTTAATTCAACAAGAAACTGAATTTTAATCCTGGTCCTCAGGCATGGCAGCACAAACTCGTAATTCTAACATTCAGGAGGCTGAGGAAGGAGGATCACAGCTTGGAGCTGTGGCTACAACATAGCTACTTAATGAGTTCAAAGCCAGCCTAGGCTTCAAGTGAGACCTTGGGGAGACAGCTTAGCAGCTAAGAGCCCTTGCTGCTCTTCCAGAAGGCCTGAGTCCAGTTCCCAGCATCCACGTCAGGTAGGTCATCTCAGCTCCAAGAAATCCAGTGCCGTTTTCTGGCCTCATTAGGCACCTGCATGTACATAGTATTCACTCATACACATAACACACTAATAAAAATAAATCTTCTAAAGCAATTAGAAATTGTTGAAGGTATTTGCTCGATGTGTGCATTAGTTAACTTATTTTGTTGCTGTGTAGCAAAATACCTACCAGAAGCAATTTAAGGAGGGGAGGCTTTGTCTTGGCTCACTGTTCCGGGTAGAGCAGAGCACAGCAACAGGACTCTGAGACAGTGAATCTACAGTCGGGAAGCAGGAGTCATGAATGCTGCTGCTCAGCAATCCCCCACCTTCTTTTTTTTTTTCCTGGTTTGGGACCCAAGTCCATAGAATGGTCCCAACCATATTTGAAGTGGGTCTTGCCACCTTAATAAATCTAATCTAGAAAGTATCCTACAACCGTGATCTGTTTCCCTGGAGATTCTAAATCCTGTCAAATTTATAATCAAGTTTATCCATATCGATTCCACCCTTCCTCAGCCTGGTACTGAAACACATCACTGTACAGTGTAGCGTAATGAAAGTCTTTCCCCCCAATAACAGATTATTCGAGCATGCTTACCCTTCTTCCTATGGTGATGGAAGGCATCATTTAACAAGAAGTGCTGTGTGGCTTCTTAGGCTTTTCCAGGTTGGCAGCATCACATTGGTCTTGTCCTTCTGGGCTTTTGAGTTAGTTGAACCAAAGCGTTGTACTGTACCAGGTGATGTGGTAGACAGGCTGGCTCCCATGTGACTGAAGGGAGGTAGTGCACAGAGTGGGTGCTCTGGACTGGGATGATTCACACTGCGAAATTTTCTCACGCTACCCACAACGGGCCACCATTTACAACAAGTTATTGTTACGAGTTATTCGTTACTGGAATTTCCCATTTGGTATTTTGGACAATCGCTGACCACGGTAACCAAAACCACAAAAAAGTTGACCAGAGGACAAGGGGGTGTCCATGCAGAACTGACTGGAACACTGCCACATGCAGCTGTTTATGTACCTGTGGCTGGGTTTGGCCGAGTTGAGCGGTTAGTTCCCTTAGAGACACTCATGACCCACGGAATGTAAATATTTACCATCTAGGCCTTGACAAAGCATGTTTGCCAACTCTCATCTCGAATCTAGATTAACTGTGCAGCACAACAAAGAAATAGAATTGATCCTGCCATGAGCTAGAATCCAGATAACCGAAGGGGCAATAATGGAACAATTAATAAAATTTGGATGCCTGTAGACTTAATCATAAAATTTACCAATATTCACTATCTGGTTTTGGTCATTATATTGTGACCTTATATGTAAAATGATAACAGCTCAATAATCTGGGTGGACAGTGTATAAAAATTCTTCCTAGGATTTTTTCAAACTTTGTGTGGAGTTTAGAAGACAAGGATACTGAGAGAAACATGGACCCTGAGGAGTGGCCTTGTTCTGCCTCTGTCCTCTGAGAAGGGTAGAATTTGAAGGTGTACAAGGATGAAAGGATGTAAACAAATCAACGAAAGGTAAAGTAAGGTTTGTGCCTAGAGAAAACTACCTCCGCAGTGTTGTGAATTCATCTTCTAAGGTTTATTCTTATTCTAACTATATGTGTATGATGGCAGGTGAACATGAGGGCCACTGCCTGCATAGGCCAAAAGTGTCACATCTCCTGAAGCAAGAGCTATAATGGCTGTGAGCTACCCAACAAGGGTGTTGGGACTCAAGCTCAGGTCCTGTGCAATAATAGCATGTGCTTTTAACCACTGAGCCCATATTTTGAATTCCTAATTCACCTGTAAGTTACCACAAAAATTTACTTTGAGTTCTCCCAAATTATGAGGTGATGATATCATCAATAATGCCAATATTAGACCATTCAACCCCACGTAACAAGAAATGAGAATCCCAAACTAGAGTTTCCAATTTTCTATCATAGAGGCATTTCCACATGATATACTGCATCTTCTTTCCTTGGACCTAGTTCCTTTCTGTCTTTGGAATTAAGCAATGAGTATTCTATCCAAGCAAACAACACTATCACTCAGACAGGTCATTGAAACACAGATTCAGGAAAAAGATCTGTCCGTAGATTTGACATTCCTGGGGATGGGATTATAGCAAAGCCTCTAGAGCTGAGTAGGGTGTGTGTCAGAGGCCTGCAGTGATGCAAGGTGCAGAGCAGATGCTGTGGATTGCTACAGAAAGCCTAGGCTGCTCCTAACACCCACTCTGTACGGCTTATACCGTGGGTTAAAGTTCAAAAAGTGTGACAGACAAAAGGAGGCACTGGGAGACCGGGGCCCACTGGGCCTGATCCTTTATCATTCCCACCGCTGGAACCAAGGGCAACAACTCATTAATTTCACATTAACAATCCTGAAGCTATAAAAATAGATGGTGGGAGGGTTTTTTTTTATGGATAATGAAATATGTCACTAATTATATTCAACGTTAATTTCTTGACAATATGTGCCAACTTGTTCTTTTCTTCCATTTTTAATAATAAAATGAGGAGCCAGGCTGGAGCTGGAGCTCGGTGGTCCGGGATCAGCCTATTTGGGCTGTTTACCGGGACGTGATGTGTTGTTTTGATTAGCTGGGAATAGAACTGCGGAACTACAGCTCACGACCAGGCTACACCTCCATCCCAGCCTTTCATTTCATCTTAATCAGCCTACATGGGAGTGCCCCAGACATTTCCTTTACATCAGGGTTACATCTGTGTCTGGATCACCAGGAAACAGTTCTGAACTTAAGGAGTTTACAATCCCGCAGTGAAGAGAAGTGAGCCACCAATGATAGCAGCTTATACAATACACACAGGAAGACTTGTCCTTAACCAAAGGACCAATCAGAGCCTCAGATCAAAAAACATTTCTGCAGGGCTGTGACATGCGCTAGGCCAATGAGGGGAAATAGAGAGAGTCCCCTAATGAAAAGGACTATTCTGTGGACTTCAATCATTTGCTAAATCAAACCTGTCCCTCTTCCATCCCCAACCCACTGCCATGGGCCAGGCCCTCATCATCATCACACTGCTGGACTTCAGGGATCTACTTGCTTATGTCTCCACTGCCCATTTTCTACTGAAGAACAGAATTTTTTTTTTTTTTTTTTTTTTTAAGGAAAAGGACAAGAAACCTTCCTCAGAGCCTTTTATACTTCCCAGCTGTTGGCAGGAAGAACACATTCCTCACTTAGCATGGCATTCATTCCTAGTCTGTAAATCTGCTTCTGTATCTGCTTCTAGCATCAGCCCTGCTGGGTCACATTTGCTTCTGGAGTGTGGGTACACACCACACCATGTATCCCACTTTTGAATTCCATAAAGTCTTGCAAACCTAAGGGAGGCAGGTGTATTTGTGTAAGAGCAAAAATGAACTTCGAAAACCAGTGTGGGTGGTCTGGTGCAGCGCAGTGGCAACAAAGACTATCTGACCATGGGCCAAGCCCTGGCTCCAACGAAAACCAAAAACAAAACAAACAAAAAAAACAAAAAACAAAAAACAAAAAACCAGCATGTGTCTCCAGGTTTTTCTAGAATTCAAACTTACTTCATCTTAGGGTATTTCAACTTCAAAATCCAGTTAACCCTCAATTTGGACACTTATTAACATTAGTCAGTTTATGCACACAGATGCAGTCTAAGAACATGGCTATTTGTAATTCCTAAAAACCACACCATCATGAGCATGATCATCATCTTCAATCTGCATTGTACTGCCAGGTAAGACATGATTTTTAAATTAAATCGTGCCAATTTAAGGACCAGCTTCAAGAGCTATGGGGACTCCCCTCAAGGCTGAGGGAGCACCGTGGAAGAGGAGGGGGTGGTGGAAAGACCGAGGGAGGTCAGGAGTGATCCTAGAGGAACACAGTCTTCTGGAAATGACAGGGCTGATGCGCTCCCCAACTCACAGTGACTGTGGTTCCTTCAATAACACCTGCAGAAGGCCAAGCCAGTTAACACTATAGCATTGGGAGGGGAGGAGCTTGTGAAGGAGCTGTTGACAGTTGCAGACTTCTGAGGAGGGGCTCAGTTTTGTTAGAGGGTGTGGCCTCTGATAGGCTGATCATGTCCCAGTGGGTGGCTCCATACCCCTGTGTGTGTATATAGCAGCACAAATTGGAATTATGATAGTTTTTTGTTGTTTTTTGTTTTTCGAGACAGGGTTTCTCTGTGTAGCTTTGGAGCCTTTCTTGGAACTCACTTGGTAGCCCAGGCTGGCCTCAATTTCACAGAAATCTGCCTGGCTCCGCCTCCCGAGGGCTGGGATTAAAGGCGTGCACCACCACCGCCCGGTGATAGTAGGTTTTTTTTTAATGGGGGCACAACATCAGCAGTGGGGTGGGATGCGGCAGTTGGACGTGGGAGGAGTTAAGGGGAGAAGTGTAAGGAGATGAATATGATCAAAATACACTGTATGCATGCATGACATTCTCAAAAATTCAATTAAAAAACATTAAAATACAAGCTGGGAGTAGAGCTCAGTCATTGAGCACTTGCTTAGCATGCATGAAGCCGTGGATGAAATGCCCAGCACCCAGATAGCCAAAGTACTAGTAATTAAAAGACTTAAAGCAGGAATCTGGGCTTTGAGATGAACTAAGCTTCACCACTGGGAATAGAGAATAGAGCATCCAGGAGATAGTAACAACAGAAGGGGCAGGGCACAGCGAAGGCAGCCAGGAAAAGGTGCTGTTATTGGGGGCCTAGGAAGAGACCAGTGGGAAGAAAGTGTAAGGTGGATTTTCCTGTCCCACCTGCCAGCGCAGACTTCTTATTAATTATGACAGCTCAACCAATGGTTTAGGCTTGTTCCTAATAAGCTCTTAAAACTTAAATTAGCTCACAATTTTTGTTTTGTTTTGTTTTGTTTTTTGGTTTTTCGAGACAAGGTTTCTCTGTGTAGCTTTGCACCTTTCCTGGGACTCACTTGGTAGCCCAGACTGGCCTCAAACTTATAGAGATCCGCCTGGCTCTGCCTGGGATTAAAGGCGTGAGCCACCACTGCCCGGCTAGCTCACAATTTATTAATCTTTGTTCTACCACGTGGCTTTTACCTCTATCCCATTTTGTGTGTCTGACTCATTGCTCATCTGTCTGGCTTCTCCGTCCTTCCTCTTCCCAGCATTCTCTCTGCCTCGAAAATCCTGCCTAGCTATTGGCTGTTTAGCTTTTTATTAAACCAATCAAAGTGACCTATCTTCACACAGTGTAAAGAATTATGTAATGCCCATGTGCTTCCTCTGCATCTGGCTGGAGACTCTGCCTTCTTCTTCTCCTCCTCAGTGTTCTCTCTGCTCCAAAAATCCTGCCTACCTATTGGCCATTTAGCTTCTTATTAAGCCAATCACAGTGACCTATTTTCTTTCACACAGTGTAAAGGAATATTCCACAAGAAAGCGTGACTGAGTATGAAGAGTCCACTGCCAAGCTAAACTCAGAAGTCCCTGTGAGTTAAGTGCAGGGCCGGGTTACATCTGTGTCTAGATCACCATGAAACACTTCTGAACTTAAGGAGTTTACAATCCCTCAGTGGAGACAAGTGAGCCACCAATGATAGCAGCACTTTAAAGTGTGATACCATCCAGAGAAGGGGGCTTCTCCTTAAACAAAGGACCAATCGGACCCTCAGATGGAAAAACATTTCCGGGCAGTAGTGGCACATGCCTTTAATCCCAGCATTTGGGATGCAAATGCAGGTGGATCTCTGTGAGTTCAAGGCCAGCCTGTTCTACAAGGTGAGTTCTGGGACAGCCAGGACTGTTACACAGAGAAATCCTGTTTTAAAAAAACAAACAAACAAACAAACAAAAAAATCAGGGCTGTGACATGAGCCAGGCCAACAATGGGAAATAGAGAAGGGATCTGTCAGAGAACCAGCATGGACATCAATAAAGTTTAGGAGCCTGCGGGATGGAAGGCATCAGAGGAAAGTTGAGGAGATGAGGGTGGACAAGGAAGTTAAGAACAGATGATCTGGGGCTGGAGGATGGCTCAGAGGTTAAGAGGACTGGCTGGGAATTGAAACCGTGGCTCGAAACCAACTATAATGAGATCTGGTGCCCTCTTCTGGTATGCAGGCATACATGCAGGCAGAACACTGTATATATTAATAAACCTTAAACAAACAAACAAAACAAAACAAAAACCAGAAAAACAGATGGGCTGGTGTGAAGAAGTCCAAATAATGACTGCAGGTAACAGGTCATAGGCACAGTGTCCTAGGCTGGTGCCCAGAACCAGACCACCTGAAAGTGATGTCATTGGATGGTTGTTTTAGTCTTTATCTGTAAAGCAATAGAAGATCCTGAGCTAGGATCCTGAGCTAGTATCCTGTGCTTTGTTAAGCTTGAAAATGTAAAGCCAGCCTGGTCTACAGAGTAAGTTCCAGGACAACCAGGGCTGTTACATAATGAAACCCTGTCTCGAAAAAACCCAACCAAACAAACAAATAAACAAAACAATCAAAAATCCCAAGAACCTGGAAACCGTAAGAGCAGAGTGTGTATTTCACAGGTGCTTCAAATCTGAACTTGAACTTCCTGGAAATTAAAGCAAAAAGAGACACAGCTCAGCTGTCTATTCTCACCCAGAGGAAACGGGAGTGAGCCAGCTCTTCCAGAGGCACTTTCTAGACCAGGGCTGCTTATTTGTGTGGCCTTGGGACTCTCTGAGTTGCGCTGAGCTACAGACTCATCTTGAAACACCTCTAGGAGAAGCAAATGCCATGTCAGAAGAGCTTTGAACACCATACAAGGGTACAGATTTAAAGTTACTCCTCAAAGAATGCTGAAATTTGCCTTGGGAATATTTGATGTCTTTCTGAACGATGCCCGCTCCTCGGCTCTCAGCGGTCAGACCTCCAGACCTCCAGCGTGCCAAGCACGGCCACATTCACAGCTATTTACCAGGAAGGCTGTCACTGGATAGAGAGGGTGCACTGACCTACATCAACCAGTCCAGTTTGTGGGACACGGAGAGCCTGCGTTTCTATAGAAACAGCACTTCACTCATACCAGCCCGGGAACAAACATCTGAACTCTCCTACTGTCAATCATACCAGCCCAGGAACAAACATCTGAACTCTCCTACTGTCAACAAGACCCTGCTTTTGCTACCCCTCCGTGCAGAGAGCTGATTCATTCGCACCCACCACCTTATCATCACGTTTATGGAGCATTACGGACACTGATACCGGCATGCACGTTAGTTTTTTATCCATTTGCTCTTTTCCCCTTCCTCTACATTATTTGCTTTCCCCTAAAATGCACATCCATTTTAATACTTGAGAAATATCATTTTATTTGCTTCTGTTCTTATAAACCATCACTTTTCCCTGTGTGTTTATTTAATTTACTTATTATTGGGCTTCAGAGTTCATTTCATTCCTCATGCCCTTTACGATCCTTGCTGGGTTGTCAGTCTGGGGGGTCAGCACAGTGATGGTGGCATGCTCCACAGCTTCTTCCCTTATTTCTCTCCTAAGTACTCCTAAGTTGCCTGGAAGCTCATGCCGGTAAACATACTGTTTTAAACACTCTGGAATGTGTTTGCTTCTTCATGAAACTGTGATAACTTTCCTGTGACTTTTTAAAAATCCATTAGCCAAGCTTGACAATTGTAATTACTATTATGAAAAAGCAAATTGAAAGGCAAAATTTACACAGTATTTAAATAGTTGAATGGTAGTCTCTGCTATCTAAGACTGGAAGGAGGGAGAAAAAAAACTAAGATATGGAAAAGAAGCTGAGCACAGTGCCCCAGGCCCTGCAATCCCAGCTACTAGGAAAAGTGAAGCAGGAAGACCACTTCAGCTCAGGAAGTCAAACCCATCCTAGGTAACATAGGGAGAAAGAGAGAGAAGAGACAGGACCAAGATAAAGATGGGCGTGGGGGATTAAGCTTGAAACAAACCAGAAAAAATTCCTTCTATATTAGGAAGAGGTCTGAAGATGGTGGCACATTGCTGTAAATCCCAAGACTAAGGCAGGAGGATTGCCACAGGTTCGAGGCTAGCCTGGAGCACATAGCAAGAGCCTGTCAAAAAAAAAATAAGGAAACTGATAAAAGAAACAATGGTGTATATACAAGATAGGCAAGAGTGTAGGCTGACCTGTAGGAATACTCCGTTTCATTTTGATTTCTAGTCTTTCTAAGGTGTGTGTACTGGGAAGAAAGGCAGATAAAAGATTGGCAAGATCTATGATTGACATCTGGCATTAATTTCTTAAATACTGCCTTAACATCATGTCCTTGGCTCACCTACATACTGCACTCATATATCGTGATTTAATATTGCAATGGCCACCCCTTCCCCCATAACCAGCAACATCAACCAGCTGCCAACTCTCCTCTGCTTCGGCTCAGGGGCCTCATGACCTACTTGTGCTTTCTTCCGTTTCCTCACCTGGCAACAACTGATCTCAGGGCATGGTGTCTATGTCATGGCTCTTGAGTTTAGAAACATGGTCTCGTTATCCACAGACACAGACTGTGCAAAAAAATACCTAGGGAAATAACTGCAATCAAAATATCAACAAATCCTGCTAAGCCTGGATTGCAAAAGCAGATTGAGTGTTCCTTTGTACAGATTTCAATAGCGTTGGGTTTGAGCAAGCTAAGAGTCTCCTGAGATACTGGTGTTTAATTTAAGGCTAACTTGGAGTCAAACTCCAAGCTGGAGTTCAACTATCTCCATCAGTTTTCTTCAATTACAGAAATGCATGCAAACCCATGTGTAGACTGACATGCAGACTCTTCTCTTTGCATCCTCAGTACCACTCTTTGATTCCACAACTCCTCTCCCACATATCATGATATTTAAAAATAACTGTGTAAGGAACTGTGAGTCAGAGATGAGAAAACTAAGGGCAGTTGAATATCAGACATCATATTAGTGTCAGAATTAGAGAAGAGATGGTCCCTATCATCCCTCATTCTTTGCTTTGGTTAATACAGTTCTCATTTGCAATGTCCATGCTGTATCTCTCTCAATGGGCAATGTGGTTTTCTCATCAAGTAGCCTCTCACCCAATTCCATTTGGCCCAGTCTAAGGAGCATTGGACAGACTGACACCTCCTTCTGTGTCACCTGATCTGAATCCCAGTGTAGGTAGAAGGGATGAAGTTGAGGAATAAATATAGCTTAGTTATCAAAATCACATGCTTTGGGGTAATGAGCTCATTTGTTCGTGTTAAAATACACCAAGTAGCAGTGGAACTTAAAACATCTTAGACTATTCCTGGTCTCTCTGTTTCCTGTAAAATAAGTCTATTAAGCTCATGTCTAAATAGGATGTCTAAATACAA
Source organism: Peromyscus maniculatus bairdii (assembly GCF_049852395.1). Taxonomy (NCBI): domain Eukaryota; kingdom Metazoa; phylum Chordata; class Mammalia; order Rodentia; family Cricetidae; genus Peromyscus; species Peromyscus maniculatus. The sequence continues at coordinate 80,432,962 of NC_134858.1, forward strand.
TGTCTGAATATTCCATTGCTGACTATCCATGAGTTTTCTTTGTCCATCAGCTATGAATAAATGGAGGAGAAGCTGTGGACCTGCACACATGGTCAGGCAGGTATACATGATGGTGTACTCCGCACACAGCTCCTTTAATCTTCGTAACAGTATACAAGGCACTATGAACCATAGTATCCACAAAAGAAAGCTGAAAGCTTTAGCCAGCTTGCAGGAAGCCTATCATTAGTGACAATCTTTGAAGTAAAACTTGAGATGGGAGTCAAACTCTCTCCATTAAAACTTACACCTGTCGCCGGGCGTTGGTGGCGCACGCCTTTAATCCCAGCACTCGGGAGGCAGAGCCAGGCGGATCTCTGTGAGTTCGAGGCCAGCCTGGGCTACCAAGTGAGCTCCAGGAAAGGCGCAAAGCTACACAGAGAAACCCTGTCTCGAAAAACCAAAAAAAAAAAAAAAAAACTTACACCTGTCACAAAAAAGATGCATAAATCCACGTGTGTGATCTCTTCACATCTCCAGAACTGCCCAAGATACGTTCAGGTGTTTACATTCTACAGACAGTGTGCTTGGGAGAAGGAACTCCAAAAAAGTCATAGTCCAGGCTCTTACATTTGAAGAGGGAAGAGGGAATAGGGGGCGGGGTGAAGGGAGGAAGAAAGAGAAAGCAGAGGAGATGGAGGCACAGGAGAAGGAAGACCAGAGGAGAAAGAGGGAATGGAAACAAGCTAAACTGAGTCATAAAGGTGTGAGGATGCCCTGGGATCAGGCTTTGACAGAGGTGTGGGACTCAAAGCTTTGAGATCGGCCTGGGCTACATAGTGAGTTCCAGGCTAGCCTGGGAGACACAGAGGACCATATCTCAAATCAATGATAAAATCAATCAATCAATCAATCAATCAATGGGAGAAAGGGGTAAAAGCTCTTCTCTCTGAGCCAGCAGATAGATGTTGTGTTATCACGTTTCTTTCTTTTCATAAGAAAATGGAAGATGATTTCAAGAGAATTTTAGTAAATTTTCTACTGTGTCTCCACTATTAACTCATTTTTTGATAGTCCATACTTTTCTGATTTTTTTTTTTCGTTTTTCGAGACAGGGCTTCTCTGTGTAAGCTTTGTGCCTGTCCTGGATCTCACTCTGTAGACCAGGCTAGCCTCAAACTCACAGAGATCCTCCTGCCTCTGCCTTCCAAGTGCTGGGATTAAAGGCGTGCGCCACCACTGCCTGGCACCTTTTTGATTTATTTTATTTTATTTTGTTTTGTCTTTCTTTCTCTTTTTTCATTCTCAAAATTGGTCCAGCCAGGCATGGTGGTACATGCACTTGGTTCCAGCACTCTGGAAGCAGAGGTGGCAGATCAGAGTCTCTGAGGCCAGCCTGGTCTACATAGTGAATTGTAAGCCAGCTGGGTCTACATAGTGAAACCTTGTCTCGGGGGTGGGGGGTGGGGAAGAATTAATCTAAACATCAAATATATTGTCAGCATCCTTGTGCCCTGCCCCCTTTTTAACCATTTTTTTTTCATAGTTAACTGGTTATTCCTACAGGAAAGGGGGAAGGTGTAGCTCACTGTTAGAGGCCCTGGGTTTGATCCCTGCACCCTACATTCACAAATCAGAGGAAGAAGGAAAAGTAAAGGCAGGGATGGCTGACAGATGAGCAGGTGTGAGCCATCGGGTGAGAGCCCTAACTCAGGTACACACAGCTGGGACAGAGCCTTTCAAGGCCGACAGGGAAGGGTCTTATCTTCAAAGTCAGAAAACCTCCTGACCAATAAACACAGGGGGAACCCCACAGCAATAACGAATATTGATGGGGTGGGTTTTTAGTGCCCTGCAACCCATTAAACACTTTTCCTTCATTATTTTCTTCATTTCTATAGTGACCACACGAGTTAGATACAGGACTAAAATAAGGACTATAACTTGAGGAACTGAGCACAGCTAAGTGACATTTCTAAGGTCACACAAGGAGCGCACGGTGGGTCTAGGACCGTAACTCAGGTGGTTGTCTCAGATACTGTTCCTTTCATTACCGCCTCTGTCTTTAACGGTACAGTCAGGCCTGACGAGGTGACTCAGCAGGTAAAGGCATTTACTTACCTGCTTAGCTCACAGGACTAGATGACTTAGATCACAGGAACCCACGGGGTGGAAGGAAAGAACCAACTCCTACAAGATGCCCTTGGACTTCCACATATCCACCCTCTTCCACAATAAATAAATGAAGTTTCATTATTAATCAATAATAAAGCCACCATACCCACAGAATACTTGTTAAATGCCTGGTATTATGTGCTTTCAAACATAGTACCATCTTCAGAGCTATTGGACAAGATGCTATTACCACACCATAAGTAAAGAAGCCAAGGTCTAGAGAAATGAACACATTATTATATACACTTACTAAATATTAGTATTAGAAATCAAACAATTATTAACAAAACTGTGCAATGTGGAGGCAACAGAGCAAGGATTCCAAATGATCTGAGCAACTCCAAGATCAATCAATGCCTTTGGTCATGCAAACAGTGAAAATACTAGAACGTTCAGGTTAGGGTCTGAGTGTTTAACTCAAGGTCTAGAAGAACATACAGATATTCATACTCAGTACATTCAGCTTCTGTGACAGTGACTTTTCTGTTGTTTTTGTTTTTTGGCTTTTTGAGACAGGGTTTTTCTGTATAACTTTGGAGTCTGTCCTGGAACTCGCTTTGTAGACCAGGCTGGCCTTGAACTCACAGAGATCCACCTAACTCTGCCTCCTGAGTGCTGGGATTAAAGGCATGCGCCACCAGATAGTGACTTTTTATAACCTTATTTCTATTCATCTGTTATTAACTTCTTCAGGACTGGATCTCATTTCTGAAATTTGGGCATTAAATTAGGTATTAATTTTTCTTGTTTTTGTATATAAATAGAGATTCATAAAACTTAAATAAAAATTAACATAACTTTTTAAAGCTGTGATGTTTTTAAGGTGAAGAATAGGAAAGGTAAGTCTAAGTTAGTATCAGCTCTAACAACAAACAACAGTTTCCTGGAACTGTTTATTAAACTTGGTGAGCTCAATTTACCTAGAAAAGTACAGAACTTGGCTCAGGTAACATGATTCTGCCTCCCACTCAAGACAAGGTTTTATTATGCAGCCCTGACTGGCCTGAAACTTGTCACGTAGACCATGGTGCCTCAAACTCACAGAGATTAGCCTGCGTCTGCCTCTGTCCCCAGAGTGCTGGGACTGAAGGTGTGTGCCACCACACATAGCCACAATTCTCAAAGACTAACTTCTCACATATTTCCATAATGCATTATTTGGGGAGACAACAACTCTCTGCCTCCTAGTGGCTTATGAATGGCGAAAGTCACTCAGCTCAGACGGAATAAAGGGGCTTTTCATTTTATTCTCATTTTCCCTCGCTTCTCTTGAACTGCTACTCACCAACCAGATAGCATGAGGCCCCACTCTTGGGAGAAACAATCATTGAAATCCCATGCTCACAAGCATGGATTTCTTCTCGATCCCCAACCTCTCTGCTTCTTCTCCTGGCATCTGTTCCCCTCTCACCTTTCTTAATTGTTCCTCCCAAACTTCCTGCATGCCAGACCTAGGCTGCCCCAGGTAACTCAAGGGGTGCTCAAAAGGCATGTCTCACAAATGTTCTTTCCTTCCAAACTTCCTGCATGCCAGACTCAAGCTGCCTCCAGCACTCACAAGGAGCCTGGCAAAGGTCCTCTCCTTCCTGTTTGCTTAAGAAACAATGGAAAAGTTGCCCTTTTAAAAAAAGAAATCAAGTTTGAGCACTTAGGGTATTTGCCAAACATACCGGATGAAGGGAACACTGTGTGACTGTGTGACTGTGTGACTGTGTGACTGTGTGTGTGTGTGTGTTTGTGTGTGTGAGATACCAGATGAAGGGAACACTGTGTGACTCTGTGTGTGTGTGTGTGTGTGTGTGTGTGTGTGTGTGTGTGTGTGTGTGTGTGTTGGCAGGACCCTTCCCTGAAGATGCCAGTGCCCAGAGCTGTGGTGGGACCTTTGAGAGTCCATGTTTCCCACAAGAATACGGGATGGTCTCATGAGACCAGTTTTAGAAACACTGCTGCAGAATAAAAGAAAATAATCACATGTTGCAACACAAAGAGATTTGATGTCCTAAAACCTCAGGAAGCTTATCCCGGACTAGATCCTTGCACAGCGAACACTGTGGATGTGAGACACAATGGGCAGGTGCTGTGCGATTCATTCGACCACGTGAATACACAGACCCAGCTTAGGTTCACAGGGAGGAGGACGCTCCGGGCTGGGCTCAGGAGGGAAGCATGGCTTATGCTGGTACAGATACCCAGGATATGAGTAAGCATGAGGAACAGTGGGTTGGGGGTGGCATGGAATGACAGACAGAAGCGGAAGAGAGGTCTGACTGGAGCAAAGGCAATGAATGCAGAAGAACAGGAGCCCATGTGACACAGAGGGCCCGGAATTCCATCTGGGGCTGGGATTAAATCAGTACTTGATGCTGTAGAGAAGGAGGAGCCCTTCGCAATGTGTGAGGCAGCTGATGAAACAGTGCTTGCAGCCGGTGAATCTGCTGCCAGTGACTTCCCTCCGAGGCCCAGAGGCTCTTACTCAGAGGGTTTGCTAAAATCAAATTGCTGGGCCCCACCTCCTGAATCCAGAAGTCGGTTGGGGAGGGGGGGGGTAGAGCCAGAGAGTCTGCATTTCCTAACAAGTTCCAGTGACTCGAAGGCTGGGTCACACTTGGAGAAGTCATGTTGTGCTTGTTGGACTGGGGACCATAACTATGAACTAGTGCCAGGATGAGGGTCACAGTCCAAAGACTGGAAGCAAAGGAACTAGTTAGTGTGTGGTTGGAACGGGTACCGGAGAAGCACGAAAATGGAGGAATGCTTAAGCGCTCAACTCTGTAGACCCAAGTCGCAAGAACAAAAGAGTAAGTTCTATGAAGAGCCGTCTCCATTGCAGTGACTCTCTGGTAAAAATGGAGCCCTTCCTGCTTCAGTTCGGTTGTTTCTGGTGATGTAAAACTAAGTAGCAAGGGCCAGCTCGTGCGGACTTAATGAAAGCAGAGGCTGGCAGGGCTGCCCGAAGCAGGCCCGAGGCACTGGGGGATAGATTGGGTAACTGTGATTGGCGGTGTCCTCCAAGCTAACCTGACCCACTTACATGCTTGTCCCAGGCTGAGCCCTGTAGCGTTGTTTCATATCATCCATTTGCATAGACTCTACACCCAAACCAGAAATTCCTGTTCCGGACCAGAATGACAGCTCTTGTCACTGCTAGGGCCGTCTCCACCCTGGGGCTGGGAACTGTGAACCTTGACTCACTAAGTCAGTGGCTCCCAAACTTTTGGGATGGGCAGCACCCTCGGTTTCTCTCCGCCCTTACCACCAGGGGATGCCATGCCAGCCTATTGTGAAGCTGGGTAAGCTGGGACGCAGTCACGGGTAGAAGCCTCGCAGAATCCTTGGGGGGTATTCCGCTGGAGATAAGAGCAAGGCATCAGCCCCTTCCCCTGCTGGCAACAGAGTAGGGACAGCCCTGCATGCATCCCCTTGAAGCCTCCCAGAACTATGGGCACACAGCTGCACAGCTGTCCCTGTCTTCTCAACATGTCTACGGATCTGCTTTAAGATCTAAGGTCAGTTCTAGGACCACTGGAGCGTAGCCTCAAACAAATGAACAAAGTTGTGCCCCCTCAAATCACAGACAGAGGACAAAGACATAAACAGCATAGAAATACTTCACAGGGGACCATGCATCTCACGATGTTTCCGTGGAAAACTAAACCCCAAGTTCTGCATAGTATCCATTCTGTAAGCCAAGGACATTTCCAGGGGGAAAAAAAAAGTCTGCAAATATCTTACATTTCTAAGATCCCAGTGTATAAATTCTACCATTCAGGAAGAATGGCGCCCACAAAAATGCCCCCTTAGTCTAGCATGTTAGAGAGCATCCAGAAAGGGTGGTATTCATGAAGATAACCCCTTAGTCTGGCATGTTAGGGAACATTCAGAAAGAGTGTTTCCCATGAAGATGCTGTCTTAGTCTAAGCACTTTGGATGTGCTTTGGGCCATCCATTCCCCTACAGAAAACCATCTTGGTTGCTTCTAAGTCTTGACAGTTGTGAATGAAGCTGCTATAAACATTTTTTTTGTGCAGGTTTTTGTATGATGTCAGTTTTCATCTACTTTTCATGGGTAGATTCTATGTCTAAGAGTATTTAGATTTGAAAGCACCTGCCATACTCCATCATGTTCTATCCTGGCACTGAATGAGCATTCCCGTGGCTGCACGCCCTCACCAGAGTGTGATGTCTGGATTTGGGGTCTGGTCCTTGTAATGAGTATATGGTGTCCTCTTCCTTTAATCAGTCCTTCTCTAGTGCTGTGGGGCTGCACGTCTTCATTTTCATGTGCCCACTTGCTGTGTGAACACCATCTCTGGCGGGTTATCTGTTCAAGGGTCTTATGAAGGTTTATGGGCTCTATGTATTTGGAATAACAATCCTTTTTCCGACCTGTCTTTTTCAAATAGTTTCTTCTGTTCTGTGGCTTGTTTTATTTCTCACTTCACCCATTTTAAACCACATTCATTAGTTTTCAGGGTTTGCACTTTCAAGTTAATGTAATAAATAACTGGTAAGCTTAAATTGAAGTTCTGTAAACCCACTCACACAGAAGGCATGGTAAAAGCCCGACTTTAAAATTAGAAAATTATCCTTTGGAGACTCTTTGTAAATACTGTTAATTTTTAAAGGTTGTCTTGAAATAACTGCACTTGTAACCTTTTAAAATGTTTGTCATGAGTTGTCGTGTTGGGAAAGGCATCAAACACTGCAAAGGAGCACCTGTGAGCCTAGAATAAATAACTTATTCTAAACCTTAGCAAGGAACAGCAACTGTGTCCTTTGAAATTCAGCTAAGGAGAGTGCTGACCTTGGTGCACAAATTCCCCACGCACATGTGCGTGTTAACTGGTTTGAATCTTCAATGTCAAGTGTGCCATGACACTTCTAGATGAATAGTCTAGATGCTCTCTGTTAACTGATCCCACACATACTGAATTTCAATGGTGTAACCTGGTGTTGATTAGAAAATTGTAGTAAGTTTTCTCAGCGGGATCACCAGTCTGCAAATGACAGACATCTTATTGTTATGCCTAGATCTCAGGACCCCCAAAACAACACCACAGAGACCAAATCTCCTATGTAAAAGCAAAGAGCCTTTATTTCAAGATCAGAGCTTGGTCTCTCTGTTTGACACAGTGGTAAGAGCAGATCCCCAAGCCCAGGCAGGGTGGGGTTTTTCATCTTAGCAGAGGTTGTGGTAAGGGGGTTTCCAGGGTTCAGGACCCTGATTGGCTGACATTTGTCTAGGGGTATTGGTGTGTGCTGGGAATGTTTGGAATGTCAGGTACTTCCCCTTAGATGCTGGCCCTCCCTGGGTGGTGTCAGCTTATGGCTTTTCCTGGATGGGGTGTTGGGTGCCAGTAAGCCTGTCACAGAAGCTGTGTCTGGGCCTCTAAGCCTGTCATGGCAGCTGTGTGGTCAACCTGTTTGCCCCCCCCACACACACACACTTATTATGAAAGGTTGGTCTATAGCTTAGGCTTGTTCCTAACTAGCTTTTTTTTTTTTAGAATATTTTTCTTTAAACTTTATGTGCATTGGTGTGAGGGTGTCAGATCCCTTGGAACTGGAATTACAGTTGTGAGCTGCCATGTGGGTGCTGGGAATTGAACCCGGGTCCTCTGGAAGAGCAGCCAGTGCTCTTAACCATTGGGCCATCTTTCCAGCCCCCTCCCAACTAGCTCTTATGACTTAAATTAACCCATTTATGTTAACCTATGTTCTATCACACAGCATTACCTCTCTTCCACCTTGCACCTCCTGTTTCCTCTCCGTATTGGCTGGTGACTCTGCCTTCTTCTTCTTCCCAGAGTCCTCTTGGTCCCTGGAAATCCCACTTAATTTCCTGCATAGCTATTGACCATTCAGTTTTTTTTTTTTTTTTAATTACACCAATCACAGCAATACACCTTCACACAGTGTACAAATATCCCACAACAAAAAATGTCTTGTCAGTTTAATGTTCTTTACTTACCTGGGATGAACAAAGAGATATTTTTTAATAGAGTGTTCTGAATGTTAATTTCTTTCTTCTGAACCTACTTTGGGGCTTACTGAATGCCATTTCCTTGCTGATTATAGAGTGTAGCCAGGTGGAAGTACTCTGGAAAGGACTTAGGTTTAGGCATTCTCTGGCAAGCTTGTGGGTTGAGCTAATCGCCAGTGATGTGGGAACTTGATAGCCTTAATTAAAGAAATCAGGATAATGGACTATACCCTCTCCTGGGTCCTGGTCTTAAGTCTACAAATCATATACAAAAAGTGAATTCATATGATGGAAAAAATCCTTGTATCTATGAGGCAACCACTTTCCTGTATAAGTCCAAAGCTGGAGCCAGACTTCTTGTTTGATAATTCTAAAAGCACAAAGCAAAGTGGCTTCATGTCCCCTCAGCATGAGTAGAGTCTTGGGCTCAGCATAGTACGAATTCTAACTGCATTGACTAGACTTCTCCCAGGTGAAAAGCATTTGAATGCTCTGAACTCTGCCCCACTCTGTGGGCCGCCACGCCCCCCCCCCCCCCCATTAAGTCTACTAGCTGAATGGGACCTGTGACCAGGTCAAAACAAGGAAGAGTATGAGAATGCACTGTTGTGGACTATGTAGGTTAGCTGTTTAATTTTTTTCTTGAGGTTTTGGTCTTTCATTTCCCATCAGCAGTCCTGAAATGAAGCATCTACCAAAAGTTGGGTCAGATACTTAGAACAAAGTTAATGCTAATCTTGGTCCACATTCCTCAGAAGGTCTCTGCTTAATGGAAGAGGGATCTCCATCGATAAGCATTCCTTTGGGCTCATCCCCTCATGATTGTAAAGACCATATACTTGTGGATAATTCCAGGTCTGTAGACAATTTAGACAACTTTTTTGAGGTCCAGATTTACATATTCAATTAACTATTTGACAACTCCCCTTGAATGTTCACATAGACATCTCAAAATCAAAATGCAGAGTAAAATTGGCCAGTTCTGATTTATTACAAGTCCAAATCCACAGAATGTACCTTACGTACACTCTGGACTTGGAGTCATGGATTGTAACAAAGTATTGACTGTGCTTGGGGATTTTGATGATGGTAATGCCAACAGAGATGGCAGGCAGCCTGTGAGAGAAGAGGGCAAAGGATACACAGGAGTTCTATATTTTCAGCTAATTTTTCTTGTGGACCTAAAACTGCTCTTTAAAAAGGAAGGCTACTTTTTTTTTTTTTTTTTTTTGGTTTTTCGAGACAGGGTTTCTCTGTGTAGCTTTGCGCCTCTCCTGGAACTCACTTGGTAGCCCAGGCTGGCCTCGAACTCACAAAGATCCGCCTGCCTCTGCCTCCCGAGTGCTGGGATTAAAGGCGTGCGCCACCACCGCCCGGCTAGGAAGGCTACTTTTTAAAATATACTATTATTTTAGAAACTAATACTGTGTTAATGCAAGGCAAAACTGAGTATCTATATTTGGAAGTATCTGAGGGAAGCATTCAGAATTCTGGTTTGGAAATAGTTGCATATATGGTGTGATTCTTACAAGGCTTTGGGTTTGATCCTCAAGATGGGGGGAGGGGCGGGGAACAAGAGAAGGAAAGACAGGCTCACACACTGAAGCCACATCTACAATCATTACCAAAAAGTACTCAATAATGGCATGCAACTATAACTATACTTGCTTACACCACAGACTCCAGGACAAGACTCTGGACACCAAAACCCATATGTACTATGAAAAGTCAAAGGCAGAACTGAAAAAAAACAAAAAAACAAAAAAACACATGCAGACTGAATGCTCTAGATGGTATCAGGGCCATAGACAATTAGAAAAACCATCTACAGTCTTTTTTGGTGGTGGTGGGTTTTTTTTTCCTTTTTCTTTTTTCTTTTTGGCAACACCATTTCTTTTGTATCCCTGGCTGTCCTAGAACTAACCCTGTAGACTAGGCTGGCCTTGAATTCACAGAGATCCGCTTGCCTTTGCCTTCTGAGTGCTGGGATTAATGGCGTGCGCCACCGCCGCCGCCGCCGCCACCACCACCATTTGGGACTATTTACAATCTTAAACCCTTTGGAAATTTAATTGTTATAGTTTATTTATTTTGATCTATTCTTAATCCAGTTCTTCTAAGAATTTTGCTACCATGCCAAAACCACATTTGAAGAAAAAACAATCGTGCAACTTGGGGACTGTGGTGACTCTCATGCTGATAAGCTTTATTTACATTAGGTCTTCAGAATAAGACATCCTCTTATTTACAGAGATCTTCAACATTCCAGTGTCCCCCCACTGCTCCAAGCGTGAAATGTTACTGGACAGATTAGATTTACAGAAAAGCATAAAACAAAGCACAACTCTATAATTTAATATATACAGTGCCATTAGTGGTTAACTTTACAGTTTTCTTTTGAGGATAATGTACTGACGTTTTTTTTCACTGATGAAACTCAGGCAAGGTTGTTTCTTAAGGTAGTTTCCACGGAGATTCCATACAGCAGACGACAGAGTTAGTGTTTTGGTTTGTGAGTAACTGTGTATCACTTTCTTTCTCCCTTTTTGTCAAAAGTCTTAGATGAGGAAGAATCTTGACTTTCACAATTATAGCGCTCATATAGAGTCTAAAATAAAAACACAAATCTGTTTTTCAACATTTTAGCTCAATGTATTATTAGATTAGTAGAAATTATGATGCATATAAAGAATATAAAAAGAATATAAAGAAATGTAGTTCAACCTTTCCATGAGAGAATTATAGTATAGCACAATCAGCATACACACAGACCTGTAAGACCCCTGCGAGCCCCTTACTTTTCCTTAAATAACTTACTCATAAATCCCTGCACATCAACTATTCATTAGGAAACAGTAATCTCAGAAGCTAGTTACACTGATGAACGAAGACATTAAAATTACTATGTAAATAAGTCTAATTGGGTTCCCTTGTCCCTTAGTGTACCTTTGAAGGGCTGGTTAAGAGCATTCCTACCTGACAAGGAGCTCCAGTCCCTTACAAAATGTGCATACTATTTGTAGTATGTACACACATCTTTCTGAGTATTTCAATTCATAGCTAGAGTAACTAATACAATGTAAATATAAGTGTTTTAATGTATTTTTATAGAATAACATATTTTTATAAAATATGTCCAGTACACATAAATTATTTTTCAGAATGTTTTTTATTTGCAGTTGACTCTAGATATGGAACCATGGATACAAGGAAAAACTGAATTATTAAAAGTTATGTATTCAGAAAAAAACAAGACTGAAGGCTAAGTCAACATCTGACTTATGAAGGTGATATATATTTGCCATGAAGTAACATAAAATCTCAGTGATGGGTGATTAATTAATTCACCTTAATTTTATTTAAAAGGACATTTTGAATAATACTGGTGCGAACTTAAAATATGGAGACATGAAATAAAAAGCAATGTATATAAAGTCCTTTTGAGTCCAGCGGTGGTGGCACACGCCTTTAACCCCGGCACTCAGGAGGCAGAGCCAGGCAGATCTCTGTGAGTTTGAGGCCAGCCTGGTCTACAGAGCGAGATCCAGGACAGGCACCGAAACTACACAGAGAAACCCTGTCTCGAAAAACCAAAACAAACAAACAAATAAATAAATGCCTTTTGTTCAACTTAAACAGGCATCAAAGCTACACAGAGAAACCCTGTCTCGAAAAACCTAAACAAACAAACAAATAAATAAATGCCTTTTAAACACCCCAAGGCTACTGATTTAGCCATCAGCATCTAGTAAGAAGTCCGAGATTCCACGAATATACGTAATATAGAGAATATATAACAAATTCACTCTAAAATGGCAACTGCACATCAGCAATATAGGCTGACTTGACCCTGATCCAGAGAACAGGGTTGTCAGTTCAAGTTTCCATAATTTTATGCGATTATGATTCACATATCTAATTTGTAATTGCTTCGTAACTAATCTAGTTGATGAGCAATCATAGATACTAGAAATTATGAAGTATTGACGACAGTGAGATCCAAACATCACCATGGATCTGAGTGTGGTGTCCCACAGTTTTACTCCCAGTACTCCAGAGACAGGCAGGTGTGAGTTCAAGGCTAGCCTTGTCTATACCCTAAGGTCCAGGCTAGGGAGGCTGCATAGTGAAACACTGTCTCAAAACAAAACAAACAAAAAAAATCAAACCTCATCACCACCTTGGAGAGAGAAAGACCCAGGAAGCTGGCAAGCATGAGATGTCCTTCAGGGAATGTGCCAATTGCTACAGAAGCTATGGCACATGATAAATACTGTTATTTTCCTAAGGCTGCCTTAAAAATTGACTAGAAGAAATGATTTCTAGAGCTGTGCTAAGAATGTTCAGACAGTCTAAAAGATAAATTCCTCTTTATTCCAGCTGGAACCCTAAGAACAATCACAACACAAATCAGAAAGATCTATACTTGTAAAAAAAAAAAAAAAAAAAAAAAACCACTCGGTAAGTACCAAATTGCAGATATGTATTTTACCACATATGTGAACAGTTAACTTCCCTTTTGGCTATAAGTTTCTTTAAGTGTCTAACTCATTGTACAGCCGAAATTAATGTAGATTGCACTTACTTTGGCAGCTTTCAAAATGGAGTTAGGAGAATTCAGACCAACAAGTTGACCCAGAACATATTTCATTTCATCAGTGGTTTCTCTAGCCATTTGGGTGCCTGTAAAGGAATATAATCAACAAAATGCTGGTACTAATAAGAACAGCATAAATTCATTAGAAAGTACGCATTCTGCATGCCTGTCATTCTAGCCCTCAGGAGACTGAGGTAGGAATATTGCTCTAAGTTTGAGGCTGGACCTGCTCCCCCCAAATCAAAACAAACAAACAAACAAACAAAAAACCCACATTCTGGAGGCTGGGGAAAGGGATCATGAATTCAAGGCCAGTCTAGGCTATAATAAGATTCTGTCCCTAAAATAACAACAACAAAATATACATTATACTTAATAAATTGTACACTAATGGCCATTATTTTTTATCATGATCCCCTATGTAGGATATGTGAAATTAAATAACAAAGTTAAAAAAGGCAATGTTATTAACTATTAGGCAAAACACCAACTTCCTTGAAGAAGGCGGAGTATAGGGGAGTGGCCAATTTAGAGTCTGGTTTTCTGCAGCTAACACACCATTCATACTGGTAATCTAGTAAACAGTAACCTTTAAGGGAGCAGTACCTGGATGGGGTTGAATCTGAACATACGGATGTGCGAGCAGCTCAGGGATGGATATTCTCTGTTTAGGGTCCCTTACTAAACAGCACTAAAAAAAATGAAAAATAAAAGGAGTAAGTTTTCATACATGATGCTGACATGTAGCTTTCCAGATGACACCATACTAGAGAAACTGCACTAAACATCATCCTACTCAGACAAAGGTAAGAGGTTTTCTGAGTCACCTTTTAGAAATTCCCAAGTGTTCACTAATGTAAACCACCTTTCCCAGTAAGCGCGCTTTAAAAACAACTCCCGTCAGGAACTCCTTTCACTACAGCAACTAGATTCAAGTCAGCTTGAGAATTCCAATCACCTCAACTATTTCTCTTCAACAGACTTGGAATTATGAGACATTATCTTTCTATAACCACATTCTATTAATGTTACCTTTAGCACATCTTGAAGATCTTTTTCTGGAATATCAGGAAATTCAATTTCATGACTAGGGTCAATTATGGCATGTAGTTTAGAGATCTGATTAATGATATGCTGAAATGGTGTTTTCCCATAAGTCATATAGTACAAAATGCACCCCAAAGACCAAACATCACTTCTGGGGCTTATCTAAGTAGGAGAAGAAGAAAAGTCGCTTTATTTTAATATAAAAGGCAACATAATATTATATATCTATAATACTGATTATATAATAACACTTAAAACCGCAATGAATATCAAAGTATAAGATTATGCTTACACAACAAAACATCTTTTCTTAGTTTTCATTACATTTGGTCATTTTGTAGAGAAGAACTAACTTAAACTTTGAAAAATTCAAAACTATTTTAAAGGAAATAAAAAATTTCTTGGCATCTTGTGAAAAAACACTAAAAAATAACATACCCATAAACTTGAATTTACTTGTTTGTCCCAGAATGATTAGGTTGTAATACATTTGCATCTGAACTCACAACATATTTATGTTCTTCAAAGGTCATTTAAATTGTACAACCCTAATCTCTAGAGTATTAAACCACTGAAGCAGGCTGGACAGAGTCAGGGCAGACCACTCACCTGGCACGCACAAAACTCTAAGTCTAATCCCCAACAGCAAAAATAAAATAAGGTGAACTGTTATGGGTATTAAATAAATTGAACATAGTCAATCATGGAGAAGAGTTTCTTTTCCTTTGCAGGTTTGTTTATTTATTTTACTTTATGTGTATGTGTGGACCTGAGTTCTGGGAACAGAGCCCAGGTCCTCTGCAGAGCAGCAAGTGCTCTGAACTGTGGAGCCACCTCTGCAGCCCAGGAGGTTTCTGAATAAGCACTAACGAGGACCATTCCTTCTCCCCAGCCCAATGCTATCAAATGTTCATGGTGTTCAGTCACATCAGGAATAATCATGGCAGCAGGAAAACGGAGAATGAAAAACAAACACAGACATATACTTTCCACAAAGAATACATATAAACCAAATGATAGAGAAAGTTGGTGAAGGCTGGGGGGTGGGGAGGAAGAAACAGACATTCAAAACCAGTTTTTTTTTTTTTTGTTTTTTTTAAAGAAGTAAAAGTAAAGTAGAAACTACAATTTAATATTAGGAAACAAGAGCAAAACACCACACACAGAAGAGAAAGCTATTTTTTAAACCATGATAAACAGTATTACCAACCAAGAAAAAGGATAAACTTAAAAAATGAAAATTATGTGTGTGCGTGCGCCATGTGTGTATGGTTGTCCACAGAAGCCAGAAGAGGGCATTGGATCCCCTGGAGCTGGAGTTACATGCAGTTGTAAGCTGCCCAACATGGATGCTGGGAACTGAACTTGGGTCCTTTGCAAGAGCAGAACTTGCTCTTGACCACTGAGCCTTCTCTCTAGCCCCAAGGATGAATTTTTAAGATGTTACTGTATATTGAAAACTAAGCCAGGTGTGGTGGCATACATCTGTAATCCCAGCATTTAGAAGGCTAATGTAAGTGATTTGAGAACTCAAGGCTACTCTGGACAATACAAGGAGACTATGTCTCAAAAACTGAGAATGGGGAGGAGAAGGGAGGGTGAGGAGGGGGATTTACCACTGCATATTAAATCACTGAGAATTATAACCTCTAGGTATAATTCAAAACCTTAAAGTAAAAGACAATTTTAACTGAAATTACAAACCTTAGAAATTAATAGGCATTTAAAATACTATAATAAAACATGTAAATAATAGTCAAATTAAAACTCAGTAAATTTCTATCTTTTTAAAAGAAAGGTCATGTTACATAACCCACACTGTTGTTAAACTCATGATCTTCTAGCTGTGGCTTTCCAGTGGTGGATTACAGGCTTGCACCACCACACCCAGCTAAATTTGTAGTGTTAATCCAAGTACAGACACTAAATTTAAATCAATTATGATTTAAATTAAGAAGATAGGAGAGCCGGGTGGTGGCGGCACGCGCCCAGCACTTGGGAGGCAGAGTTAGGCAGATCTCTGTCAGTTGGAGGCCAGCCTGGTCTACAAAGCGAGTTCCAGGAAAGGCACAAAACTACACAGAGAAACCCTGTCTGGAAAAACGAAACAAAAAAAACAAAACAACAACAACAACAACAACAAAAAAGACAGGAGAAAATAACCAGGGCACACAGGGAGAGACAGTTCAAGAGGCAAACACAAAGTCCCTAGGTTAAGGACCCTGAACTACTAGCGCCCCCCCAAAAGTGAAAAGATTTAGCTGGGTACTGTCGGTGGTAACTCAAGTAATGTAATACCCATCCCATAAGATCCTATCACTCAGCCGGGCGGTGGTGGCGCACGCCTTTAATCCCAGCACTCGGGAGGCAGAGGCAGGCGGATCTTTGTGAGTTCGAGGCCAGCCTGGGCTACCAAGTGAGTTCCAGGAAAGGCGCAAAGCTACACAGAGAAACCCTGTCTCGAAAAACAAAAAAAAAAAAAAGATCCTATCACTCCAGGAAGCCAATGGAGACTTGGCCTCAAGTTCAAGGCCAGTCAAAGTTTCAAAGTTAGACCCTACATTCAAGCAAAAAAATCAAATCAAAGCAAAACAAACAAACGAACAACAAAAAACAAGAGTACACAAAAGCACAAATAATCAAACAACTAACAAAGACAAAAACACAAACCGGAAAGCCAAGTGAAATAGAGGTTGTGAATAAAATTAGTATCAGTTTTGTTTTTGTTTTTTTCAAGACAGGGTTTATCCATGTAGTTTTGGAGCCTGTCTTGGATCTCACTCTGTAGACCAGGCTGGCCCCGAACTCACAGAGATCCACCTTCCTGCGCCACCACCACCGGGCTAATAATCAGTTTTTTAAATTCAACAAAACCATGGGAAGTCTAAAGAAAACTTAATCAAAAGGCAGCAAATATAAATCAGAGAAGAAACCAGAAGGCAAACCATTATGAAAACAGCTTTATGTATGAAGACAACACTCAGCAAGGTTTTATGCAGCCTGGGCTGGGAAGACGGCTCAGTGGGAAGGCACTTGCCACACAAGTGTGAGGACCTGAGCTGAGATCCCAGAAGGCAAGGCAACCCTGGGGGTCAGCTAGCTTGCTGTATACATCGGCACACAACAACAAAAAGACTATGTCCAAGCTAGGTGGTAAGAATGGACAACCAAAGTTGCCCTGTGCCATCTATATATGCGCTATGGCACAAATGTGCCCACACTCAGAACATAAATGTACACACACACACACACACACACCCCATACTCACATGGACATATCAACAGACTTTATGCAAGTTCTTTGAATAACTACTAAAAAAACCATAGTTTTCTAGGGAAGAAGCAAATGTATGTAGCAGTGAGTCCGATGCTGAACTGAAAATTTTCTTTCTCAGTTACTCTTTGTTTTCCTTGAAAATAAACATCATTCACAAGTCCATCTCACAAAAGGGAAACCAGGTAAGTTGTCACTGCTGAAGTAGCAGCAGGGTTATGGACATGAAGGTTGCTGGGACCCAAGTATGTGTACTTACAAACAGTGACACTATGAAAGAAAGATTAGCCTGGTAGTTTGAACAGAGAATGAGACTCCGATAAGGGACTTTCAAGGAGGCTTTTGGCACTCACCAACACTGAAATAAAGAAAGTTGCCACCTGTAGGCTAGGAAATTTTATATATCCTTTTTAATTTGGAACCATAGATTCACAAGTAAATAAATGATTACTAAAATCCCCAGTACTACAAAAACAACAAATGTAAAATATTAGAAAGGAAACAAACAAAAAGACTCCAAAGGATATCAAGGATTAATTATTTCTGGTGTCTAAATCAGAGGTATTTGTTAAAATTGCCTTTAACGTAAAACTTCAGGCCGGGCGGTGGTGGCGCACGCCTTTAATCCCAGCATTCAGGAGGCAGAGGCAGGTGGAGCTCTGTGAGTTAGAGACCAGCCTGGTCTACAGAGCGAGTTCCAGGACAGCCAGGGATATACAGAGAAACCCTGTCTCAAAACAAACAAACAAACAACCTCCCCCCAAAAAACAAAACCAAAACAACAAAAAACCCCAAAACTTCAAACTTCACAGAGCTCTCTCTCCCTAGGTCTACTTCACATGAGCACACTGTGAGGAGCCACCATACAAAAGAACAGCATGGAAGGACAATCTCAAGTCACTAAAGAATGGTGAAACTGGTGCTGGAGATGGCTCAGTGGTCAGGAGCACAGGCAGCTCCTCCAGAGGACCTGGGATCCATCCCAACATCCATACCACAGCTCACAACCTTCGAACTCCAGCCTCAGGGGATGCAACGGCCTCCTCTGGCCTCCAAGAACACTGCATACATGCGGTGAACAGACATATATGTAAGCAAAACAACCCTCCACACATAAAATAACAAAATAAAATAAATTAAAAGAATGGTGAAAGTGAGTCCCCCAAAAATTTACAAAAGGTGCAGTCACTGGTACCAGGTGAGTGAGCTATTTCCAGTACCTTGGTCTTGACTTTCCCATTCTCTCTTGAAGAAGACATGTCTCTGATTGCTTCTGGAGGCATGTAATTAACTGTGCCAACCTATTTGTCAAATCACAGAAAACAGAGAAATCAATGAAAACATCTTTCTAGATTTATCAATACATAAATGTCAGATTGATTCTTGGAAACTTGGATAACTAGTGATTTAAGTGACAGACTTGAAAAATTCAAATAACTGCCAACAGTATAAAAATATATGTAAAATATATATGTGTGTGTGTGTGTGTGTGTGTGTGTGTAAGATCAAATCACAACATCCAACAAAATGAGTCGGACTAAGAATGAACTGGCTCATTTCCGAAAGCTGTGCTTCGTCTATAACGTGTTGGGGAACTGGTATAGTCTGCCCTTACAACTGTCTAGGCTAATTCTGAACTCAGAGGGATTTAACTACCATTCACTTCCATGTTCAAATACATCCAACATTTGTCCCCCTTCAATAAACAAACCAATAAATCAATATAAATTAAATAAAAAGAACCAGCTAACTTTATCCTCCCAATATTCTTTGGCCCCATGTGTAGACTGAAATGAGCTGTAAAGCTACATCATGTAAGAGTTTCTACAGTCAGAAATGGTACAGCATACATAATCCTTTAGTTCAGTTCTCAAACTGGGGGTCTCGACCCTGTTGGAAGGTTGAATGGTCCTTTCCCAGGGGTCACGACACATATCTACATTTTAATTCATAACAGCAAATATAAAGTTATGGTTGGAGGTCACCGCAACATGAGGAACTGTATTAAAAAGTCGCAGCATTAGGAAGTTTAAAAACACTGCTTTAGTTCTAAGAACAAAGAATGCCTGAATGGTAGGATCTTGCCGTGGATAACTTCAAGCTATCTACAAATCAGTGTTCAACTGTACTTTTTTTTTTTTTTTTGGTTTTTCGAGACAGGGTTTCTCTGTGTAGCTTTGCGCCTTTCCTGGAACTCGCTTTGGAGACCAGGCTGGCCTCGAACTCACAGAGATCCGCCTGCCTCTGCCTCCCGAGTGCTGGGATTAAAGGCGTGCGCCACCACCGCCCGGCTCAACTGTACTTTTGATACAAAAAGTAATGACTGACTGCCAAGTAGAATTATGTTAAGTGCATGCTGTCCGCTGATTCCTCCTAACGAAGTCTGATTTTGCTTCAAGAGTTGACAGACCTACACCAGCAATCTGCATTCAGGTACACAGCAGGTGAGCTCCTTTATTTATGAAAGCTTCATTACATTTGCTAATGCAGATCTTACGACAAGAACACATTGGGGCTCCAAAGATGAGCTTGCTGCACAAGTCTGACAACTGACGTTGGTTCCCAGAACAACGCTGGAAAGAGAACCGCTTCACCAAAGCTATCCTGACCTCCACATGCACAGCAGCAAGCTTTACTTGAACACACACACACACACACTCCACAAATAACAAAATAATTCTTTTTTTAACGTAGCTGAGGGGAATGTTTCAGTATTTCCAATAAGGCTCTCTTAAAAATCTCCCCCCATTCAAGCGCTAAGAAAAGAAACAGGACAATTCCTCTTTGCTCTGCCTCAGCTATGAGAAAATCATTCAAAATTCCTTGATATGTTTGTCTGATTTTGAACTGCTTTTCTAAATAATGGTTTTGATGCTTTCGTAATATTTTCTATTCCTTTAAAAAGACTTCAAATTTTTTGAAGAACATGGACAGTAAAAAAATATAATAATGGCAAAATACTTAACAGACTAAAAAGAAACTAAACCTTAGTAACCAGCCACCACTAAAAGCTCTACCTGAAGCCAGGAGTTGGGTTCACACTTGTAATCCCACACCTGGGAGGTATAGGCAGCAAGATCAGGGATTGAAGGCTGGCCACTGATACAGGGCAAGGCCAAGGCCATTCAAGGTTATGTGAAACCCGGGTTCAAAACACTAACACACAATCAAAAACCGCAAAAAGGTGTCCTACCTGAGAATCTTTAACAATGCTTGTCGTATCTGGCTGCATTTGGTTTGCAATCCCAAAATCAATTAGCTTTAGCATTCCATCAACTATTAGAAAGTTAGCAGGCTTCAGATCACTATGAACAATGCCTTCAAAATAAAATCCATTACGTTAGACAAAGTAAAACATTATATGAACAGATTTCACAATCACATCAAGTTGATTCTTTTAACTAGTCAGCATATTAACATTCATTTACTACACATTCTATACCTTCTTAGCAAATGGGTGTGCCAAGAGCCACTCTAAATCTGTCACTTGTAATGAACACTTGAGACCTGTCAGCAATGCTGAGTAAATAGTAAGTACCATTATCTTCATTTTTAAGGATGAGGACACTAACATAATTTGAATTTAAGTGACTTGTTCAAGGTTACAGGGCCTAGCCCTAAAGTAAGGAGGAGTTGAAGCTTCTAGCTTCTAGTTTCTAGCTTCTTGGCTGTCTGTGTGTGATGGAACACCACTGCACACTGCCAGGAGAACATGACCAATCACTGTCAGGCAGTAAGATCACCACACCACTCAAGAATCCTAATAACTCACTAATTATTTTTAGGTTGTAAAAAGAGAAGCAGAGGAAACACATTAAATTGAACACGTTTGTTTTAAAGACAGGGTAAAGGGCAGAGAGAAGCTCTGAAAAGAACTAAGAACGAACACACACACACACACACACACACACACACACACACACACACACACACACACACACAAAACCAGGGGCTAACAGTAAAACACAAAAGCAAGAACAAAAACCCAACTCTGACACAAGGAAATAGAGAATTCTCTGGAGACTGAAGTGCTGACCATCACCCTCCTACTTTTAGGATGTCCAGATTCTCAGTCTAGGATGGACTACAATCCAAGGACTTGAAGGTAAGAACCACCAGTTAATATTGAGAAAGATAAAGTTACATTGTACATGTGCGGATTTAAGTTTGTATTCTGTGTCTATACGTAACCAGTCTTAAGAAATGGGTTTGTTAGCTGGGCGGTGGTGGCGCACGCCTTTAATCCCAACACTTGAGAGGCAGAGGCAGGTGAATCTCTATGAGCTCGAGGCCAGCCTGGTCTACAAAGTGAGATCCAGGACAGGCTCCAAAACTACACAGAGAAACCCTGTCTTGAAAAAACAAAAAAGAAAAGAAAAAAGAAATGGTTTGTTTCTTCATTTCTAAATGAACTTTCAATTAATTATTAAAGGTTGGTACTGATAAGAGTATTTTTCTAAGATGAAACAATTAACAACTATTTTAACTTTACATATATGAAGAAATTTTAAAATAACCATGCTGATGGATTGTGTGTACTGCCTCCAACATGTTTTTCCAGTAGCTCTTGCGTTCCCATGGATTGACAGATTTTTTCTTTTTAAGCCAACTATTCAGGTCAATGTTTCCACATTCCATTACCATGTAGATGTACCGCTCTGTGATTTCACTGCAATTAAAAATGAACAGAACAAAACAATAATTGCCTACATTAAATCAATAAGGATTTAGTTTGCCTAAGAATTACGGCAAAAAACAAAGTTTTCTTTTTAAAATGAAAATGGCTCCATACTAATCATAGAGTCGGATGATCTTATCGCTGTGTTGCTGTAGTTTGTTCAAATAAGCGATCTCATTCCGGTAGCTGTCAATAGTTTGGTTATCTGCGTCTTCTAGGTTCACATATTTGATAGCATATATCTGCTTCTTTTCATTCAATACCTGAAATACCTGCAAGGAAAGCAAACCGTTCAGGACGCACTCTCCCTCTGTAAACCATCACAGTGCTTCTCAGCTTTAGACTAACAATTGTAGCCTGAGAATATTCTGAAAGAAATACCGACAGGAACAACTGAAAGCTTTCTGGGCCTGTTTGGAATGTAGAAGTAAACTACAGTGGCAAAGAGGGAGTAAGTGCCCATTTCCAGCCCCCGTGACAATGGACACTCAAATAACAACTGTAAAAACACCTAGTTTTCCACATCAACATCTAAGACAATCAACTTAAATCTGCTGCTATATTCACAAGACTCTTGGGATGCCTCAGCCAGGGAAATTACACTGAGGCAAAGACATTCAGAAATGATAAAGATGACTAAGGCTATGATAGACAATTCATTTTTTTGACAGTGTTTTTTTTTTCCTTTCCTTTTACATTGTGCCTAATATCAACAAGTTCATTTCTTTGATAGAGGATATTTTTAAAAATACAGTAATTGTAAGTCATCATTATATTCATCTGTGGAAAGTAGAGTAAGTCACATTTCAGTTAGGTTGGCAGGAGCAGTATGTTCTTATGAGTCAATTTATAAAAACGCCAGTAGGACAAACAACACTCGGAAAGAGGCAAGTGTGTGAGTACCGCTTCTAGCCATGCACCGCTGCAGTGGTGCCTCGAGACTTCAGGAATTTAAATCCAAGGCACAGTGCCTACAGCCCTGACTGTGACAGGGAAAAGTGTGTCGTTTAACTGTGACCCCCCCACAGACACCAGGATGAATGAGCCTGAATGTGTGGGAGGCTCAAGGGCGGAAACTGCACACAGAAGGCGGCCCATCAGGTCCAGAGCAGAGCTCACTCTTCTGCACACTCCAAGGGGCTTCGCTGTGCCATTTCCCATGTCTTCTTCCCCTTTACTTCTCCCCCGTCCCCCTCCTGCTGGTCTACTTCCCAAAAGGCATCCCCTCTTTCCTATATCACTCCTATCCAACTACTTTCTTACCTCCAACTCAAAATCTGATAAAGGGAACATGAAAAGGAAAATATTTCTTGGAAGACTTGCTACATGTAGTAATATACACTATTTATTTTGGTTTTTGCTTATAGTTTTGATGTTGGAGATTAAACCCAGGGCCTTGCACATGCTAAGGTCATATTCTACCAGAGCATACCCTCAGCCCACATATTTTTTTTTTCCTTTTTGGTTTTTCGAGACAGGGTTTCTCTGTATAGCTTTGCGCCTTTCCTGGAACTCACTTGGTAGCCCAGGCTGGCCTCGAACTCACAGAGATCCGCCTGGCTCTGCCTCCCGAGTGCTGGGATTAAAGGCATGTGCCACCACCGCCCAGCCCAGCCCACATATTTTATGTTTGTAGCCCAGGCAAATCTTCTTGCCTCAGCCTGCCAGATGCTGGGATTATAGATGAGTGCCGCAAAGTCTGATGCTTTTCTTTTTTTTTTTTTTTTTTTTTTTTTTTTTTTTTTTTGGTTTTTCGAGACAGGGTTTCTCTATGTAGCTTTGCGCCTTTCCTGGAACTCACTTGGTAGCCCAGGCTGGCCTCGAACTCACAGAGATCCGCCTGCCTCTGCCTCCCAAGTGCTGGGATTAAAGGCGTGCGCCACCACCGCCCGGCCTGATGCTTTTCTTATTTGCAATATGTAAATAAGATAGCCTGAAACAAGATTCATTATTGTTAGCCGGCTTGGACAACTACAGCAAAACTTAAAGTAAGCCCGACAGCCCTGTTTCCTGTACCACCATAGCACAGACTAGCCTAATAGCCCAGGAGGAACATTCAACACACGAATGATGCCCCTATTCAGTTGCAGGCACCAGACCTAACACCACTGAGCAGTCAGACATTGCCATCTTGATAGTGAGGACAGGGTGGAACACAGACAACAGATAAACTAGTCACAGAATATGGTTGCACACACCTTTAATCTTAGCACTTAGGAGTTAGACACCAGCCTTCAAAAAAAAAAAAAGAAAAGAAAAAAACTAGAGGAAAATGGAGAACATTGGTGATTGGAAGGTAGGAGTCGCAGTTTAGAATGTGATCAAGTCCTCCTTGTCCAAGAGGACACAAGCAAAGACGTGAGGACAGAGATGGGCTGGTGATACACACCTGTAATCCCAGCATTTGGGAGGCCGAGGCAGAAGAACTACTATAAATTCAGGCTGGATGGGTTATAAGTAAAGCAAGACACCTTGGAAAAAAGGGAGAGGGAGATAAGATATAGACCAGATCAGAAGAACAAAGACTGAGTGAGTGAGCTCATTATTTATTATAATAAACTAAGGAAAGATAATAGCTGCTTCGGAGTAACAGCACTAATAGAAAGATTCCGAAGCTACTCAAGAGGCAGGTAGAAGAGCAAGGTTTGCTGACTGGCTAAATGTGTATATGAGAATAAGAGCAGCTAATAGGTTTGTTGCCAAGGAATTTTAAGAATGGAGTTGTTATTTACTGCAACTGGAAAACTACAGAGCAAGTGCTTACACATCTGTCTTAAACACCTGGTAACCAAGGAGAGATGCTGAGCAGTCAAGTTTGGAAGGTTCATCTGGAAATGAGAGGACTGAACTGGAAATACAAGTTTGGAAACTGTAAGCATAAACACAGCAGCATGTATAATCACAACACTGGAAGACAACATCAAAGGAGGGCTTGATTCAGAGAAAGAAGAAAAGGGATCAAAGCCTCAGCCCTAAGGCTCAGGGATGTCAGGAAGACTGAAAAATGGGTCAGTGTGAGAGAGTAAACACAAGTGTGCTCGTCAATGAGAACAACTACAGCGAAAATAAACCCCAGTTGTCTACTAAGAAACTTACAAATCAAAGCACAGAGCAGGTTTTAACAAAAATATGGATGCCTGACTGATCTGAAGGTGGTTGTCTTGGTGAGTGACAAAGTACAAGTGACTGCAGTTGGGGAGAGTCAGTTTGTAAAGACAGCAGCCCCCATGATTTCCTCCTTAGTCAGGTGAGTAAGAACAGAGTTCAGGGCTCCAAGCAGTCCCAGAAGAAAACCAAGTCACTAAGACTGAAATAATTCAGAGCCCTACTTTTTAAATGCATTAATTAATGATCAGATAAAAGACTCAAACATGTGCATGGTTTAAGGAAATCAACCCAAGATCCTGAAAAGACAATCTCCAAA
The DNA here is from genome assembly GCF_049852395.1 of Peromyscus maniculatus bairdii. Taxonomy (NCBI): domain Eukaryota; kingdom Metazoa; phylum Chordata; class Mammalia; order Rodentia; family Cricetidae; genus Peromyscus; species Peromyscus maniculatus. The sequence goes on from NC_134858.1 coordinate 80,458,119, forward strand.
GTGAACAAAACAGTAAAGTGGAGGAGAAAATGCAAAATATGCAAAAAAAAAAAATAATAACATGGAAACTGAAACATTGAAAAGGTACCAAACAAATAATGGGATAAAGGTTCAGTCAACTAAAAACCACATCAAAAAGTATCATTACCAAACAAGATTAGCAGAAGAACAAATGTGAGGATGGAGGGCAAAGCTGAGACCACAATGCACTCAGACATACATTAAAAAAGACATTTAATGCACACAGGCATACTCCTCGTCCAAGAAGACATTCAATGCACACTGGCACACTCCCAGTCCAAGACGACATTCAATGCACACTGGCACACTCCCAGTCCAAGAAGACATTCAATGCACACTGACACACTCCCAGTCCAAGAAGACATTCAATGCACACTGGCACACTCCCAGCCCAAGAAGACATTCAATGCACACTGACACACTCCCAGTCCAAGAAGACATTCAATGCACACTGGCACACTCCCAGCCCAAGAAGACATTCAATGCACACTGACACACTCCCAGTCCAAGAAGACATTCAATGCACACTGGCACACTCCCAGTCCAAGAAGACATTCAATGCACACTGGCACACTCCTAGTGCAAGAAGACATTTAATGCACACTGGCATACACACTCCTAGTGCAAGAAGACATTTAATGCACACTGGCATACACACTCCTAGTCCAAGAAGACATTTAGTGCACACTGGCACACTCTTAGTCCAAGAAGCCAAACCTGAGAATTTGCAGAGTAGAAAAAAGCTCTGTGATAAGTTCAAAAAGAATAGACAAATACAATTATAGCAGGAAACGTCCCAAAGCTGGAGACAGAAGTAGATATCCAACTAGAGGAGGCATACAATGTTCCAGGATATGTCTTAGTCAAGGTGTCAGAACACAAAGCAAACAAACAATACAAAAAGCAGCACAGGCAAAATGCCAACTTACACGTGAGGCAGGGAGGGGTCACAGAGCAACCTGTGTCATCTGTGATCTTCGAAGCCAGAAAAGTTTAAAGTGACATATTCAAAGCCTGGAAGCAACTGAGAACCAAGAATGCCATACCCTGAAAAGTTACTCTTCAAAACTGGTAGAGAAATAAGGATATTTTAAGACAAACACAAATTAAAGCAAATCATAAAACCAAGTCAGCACTGCAGAAAATTTTTTTACAAGAAATATTATATAGGAAAGAAGAAAAAGAGAGCTTCTGTGGTGGTTTGAAAAATCAATGTCTCTGGTAGCATTTGAACAGACAATCCCCATTCTGTGGTGATGCTCGGGAAGGTTTGGGTGACGTGGCCCTGCTGGGGTAGATATGCCACTGAGACAGGCTCTGGGAGCCTAGGGCTTCACCCCACTGCCAGTCTGCCCTCTCTGCTCTGGGCCTGCAGCTCAGGATGTGAGCTCTCTACTTCCTATTCCTGCTCCATGTTTGCTGTTTGTCACACTTACGACATCATGGACTCGTCTCCCTCTGGAACAGTCAGCCAAATTAAACCCTCTCTAAGTTGTCTTCCTTATGGGGGTTTTTCACAACAACAGGAAAGGAACTAATACAGCTCTCTCCAAGAGAACACATGAAAATACACACTCCGTGGAAAAAACACTGATAAAGAAGGGCCAGAAGAGAATCAACAGTGTCTAACACAGCAAACCAGCAAACACCTAAAATTCTGTCAATCAGAACATCACCTAACAAACTCTTAAGAAATATCAAGTCCCTGGAAAGAAAAATACTCAACTTTATATGGAAAAACAAAAGACCCAGGATAGCTAAAAGAATCCTATACGATAAAGCAACCCTTGGAGGCATCACTATCCCTGACCTCAAACTCTACTATAGAGCTATAGTAATAAAAACAGCTTGGTACTGGTATAAAAACCGACATACAGACCAATGGAATCGAATTGAAGACCCTGACATTAATCCATGCATATATGAACACCTGGTTTTTGACAAAGGAGCCAAAACTATACAATGGAACAAAGAAAGTATCTTCAACAAATGGTGCTGGCATAACTGGATGTCAATATGTAAAAGATTACAAATAGATCCATATCTGTCACCATGCACAAAACTCAAGTCCAAGTGGATCAAAGACCTGAACATAAATCCAATTACACTAAACTTAATAGAAAAGAAAATAGGAAGCACTCTTGAACGCATTGGCACCGGAGACCATTTCCTAAATAAAACACCAACAGCACAGACCCTGAGCACAACAATTAATAAATGGGACCTCTCGAAACTGAGAAGCTTTTGCAGGGCAAAAGACACAGTCAATAAGACAAAAAGACAGCCAACAGAATGGGAAAAGATCTTCACCAACCCCACATCTGACAGAGGATTGATCTCCACAATATATAAAGAACTCAAGAAACTAGACATCAAAATACTGAACAGTCCAATTAAAAAATGGGCTAAAGAGCTAAACAGAGAATTCACAAAACAAGAACTACAAATGGCTGAAAGACATTTAAAGAAATGCTCAACATCCTTAATCATCAGAGAAATGCAAATCAAAACGACTCTGAGATACCACCTTACACCTGTTAGAATGGCTAAGATCAAAAACACCAATGACAACCAATGTTGGAGAGGATGTGGAGCAAAGGGAACACTCCTCCACTGTTGGTGGGAATGTAAACTTGTACAACCACTGTGGAAATCAGTATGGCGGTTTCTCAGAAAATTAGGAATCGAACTACCTCAAGACCCAGCCATCCCACTCTTGGGCATATACCCAAGGAATGCTGATTCATACCATAAAGATACATGCTCAGCTATGTTCATAGCAGCACTATTTGTAATAGCCAGAACCTGGAAACAACCTAGATGCCCATCAACGGAAGAATGGATGAAAAAAATGTGGTACATATACACAATGGAGTACTACTCAGCAGAGAAAAACAATGAAAGCATGAAATTTGCAGGCAAATGGATAGAACTAGAAAAAATCATCCTGAGTGAGGCAACCCAAACCCAGAAAGACAGTTATGGTATGTACTCACTCATAGGTGGATTCTAGATATAAAATAAAGAACAATCAGACCACAACCCATAGAACCATAGAGGCTATATATATAGCATGGAGGTCCCTAGGACGACTGTGGCTTATAATAAATTTCAGTTTTACTCAATTATTAAAAAAGAAATTGCCAAGCGAATGGAAACACATGAACTATGAACCAAAGGTTGATGGGCCCCCAGCTGGATCAGGCCCTCTGAATAGGTGAGACAGTTGATTGGCTTGATCAGTTTGGGAGGCAACTAGGCAGTGGGACCAAGTCCTGTGCTCATTGCATGAGTTGGCTGTTTGAAACCTGGAGCTTATGCAGGGACACTTGGCTCAGTCTGGGAGGAAGGGACTGGAACTGCCTGGACTGAGTCTACCAGGTTGATCGCAGTCCTCGGGGGAGGACTTGTCCTGGAGGAGGTGGGAATGGAGGGTAGGCTGGGGGGGCGGGAGAGGGGAGAATAGGGGAACCCATGGCTGATATATATATATATATGAGAAGAGGAAGAAGAAGCATGTAAATTGAAAAAAAAAAGAAATACCAAGTCCCTTTCAATAATAACCTTACAGGAAAATAGCCTCAACTTACCAATAAAAAAGTAGACAGACTGACTGATTAGAAAACAAAAATCAATTATTTTTTGTCTATAAGAAATACATGTAGTGAATAAAGACAAACAAAAACTCAAAACCCCTCAGTGTTGAAGGACAGAAATCAAAGTACCAAGCAAACGTAAGTATAAACAAGCAGACATAGCTATTCTTATATCTGATAAAGTAGACTTCAAACCAAAACTAATCAAAAGAAACAAAGAGGTTGTTACATGTTAATAAAAGAAACAATTTATCAAGAAATACAACATCTGTAAATATTTATAGGATGAATATTGGTGCTAATTTCATAAAACAAACACTAAAAGACATAAAAGGCCACACAGGTCCTGACACTAATGGTGGGAGTCTTTAACACCCCAATCTTGTATTTAGGTAGCTCCTCCAAGCTAAAAATAAATTTAAGAGTTAAATTCTACCATAGATCAACTGCATAATACAGAACATTCTGCCCAACAAATCTAGAATCAGTCTCAGCACATGTAACCTCCCCAAATGACCACATCTTATACCATTCAGCAAACCTTAAAAAAGGAGACAGACTGTGGTAACCCCTTGAATCACATCAGGATAAAAACAGAAATAATAACAAGAAAAACCACAAAAATACTTGGGAAACTAAACAATACACTTTTAGATGAACAATGGGTGATTGAAGAATTAAAGAAACTAAAAAAAATTCCTGGAGTCAAATGAAAATGAGAATACAACCTACCAGAACCCTGAGATACAGCCAAGACTGTCATAAAACAAGAATTTTAACTATACACATGTTCATATTAAGAAAAAATTAGAGCTCAGCCCAGCAATGGTAGCGCACACCTTTAATCCCAGAACTCAGGAGGAAGAGGCAGGCAGATCTCTGTGAGTTCTAGGCCAGCCTGGTCTACAGAGCAAGTTCCAGGATAGCTAGGGCTACACAGAGAAACCTTGTCTCAAAAAAGCGAAAGAAAGAGAAAGAGAGAGAGAGAGAGAGAGAGAGAGAGAGAGAGAGAGAGAGAGAAGGGAGGGAGGGAGGGAGGGAGGGAGGGAGGGAGGAAGGAAGGAAGGAAGGAAGGAAGGAAGGAAGGAAAGAAAGAAAGAAAGAAAGAAAGAAAGAAAGAAAGAAAGAAAGAAAGAAAGAAAGAAAGAAAGAAAGAAAGAAAGAAAGAAAGAAAGTTAGTTAATCTAATCAAGCAACCTAGTGATGCATCTCAAAGCTATAGGATAACAACAAGAAGCCAATCCTAAACCCAGTAGATAGCAAAAGCAATAAAAATTACAGGAAAAAAAAAAATCAATGAAATGGAGATTAAAAGAACAAAGTCAACTAGACAGAATTGGTTATTTGAAAAAGTTAGCAAGATTGACAAATTGGCCAAACTGACAAAAAGGGAAGACAAGGCCTAACTTAACAAAATTAGAGACAAAAGATTATTATCATAAGACTCCAATGAAACCCAGAATATCATTAAAAAATACTTTGAAAATGTACATTTCAAAAAGCTAGAAAACAAGAAATAGACAAATATCTAAATGCATATGATCTACCAAAACTAAAGTCAGAAAATATAAATAACTTAGCATTACAAGCAATGAGACTGAAGTTGTAATCTAAAGTTTCCTCACAAAGAAAAGCCCGGGACCAGATGTGTTTACTGAATTCTATCAAATTTTAAAAGGAAAACTAATACCAACTCTTCTCCAACTGTTCCACAAAATAGAAAGGGAAGGAACAGCACCAAATTCACTCAACAAAGCCAGTGCTATCCTGACACCAAATCCACATAATGACAAGGAAAAAAAGAAAAAGAAAATCAAACCAGTTTCCATGATGAACATAGATGTAAACGTTCTCAACAAAATACAAACAAAACTCAAAACATCAAAAAGATCAAACAGCACAACTAAGTGGGATTCATCCTGGAGACTGGCTCCACATATACACATCAATAAATGTGATGAAGACAGAAATCACATGATTATCTCAATAGATGCAGACAGAAAAGGCATTTGGCAAAGTTTACCATGGCTTCATGTAAAAATCCTAAAGAAACTAGGAATAGATGGAACATCTCTCAAAACAATAAAGGTGATATACAAAAACTACAGCCAACAGTATATGAAATGGAGACAGAAAGTGAATTCCTTTAAAATGATGAGTGGGACAAGGACCACTCTTGCCTCTTATTCAATATAATAGTAAAGTCTCAGCTAGAGAATTGAGACGAGAGAAAGAAGACACATGGGATCAAAATAGGAAGGAGTTAAGCTACTCCTACTTGGAGATGGGACAATTCCATACTTAAAAGATGTGACAGAATCTACCAGAAAATTCTTAGCCCTAGTAAACACTTTTAGTTTCAGGATTCAAAACGAACATACAAAAATGAGTACCTTTCATATATATCTACAATGAAATTACAAAGATATTAATCAGTGTGTCCCAGTCATAACAACTCCAACAAGAGTACCTAGGAAAGGAAACCAAAGAAGACAGAGACAATGGAAAAAGCTCTTCCATGCTACTTGAAATGGCAGTTAACATCATGAAAATAGCTACATCACCAAAATTAATCTACAGATTTAATGTGATATCCATCAAAATCCCAATGCTATTCTTCACAGAACTAGGAAAAAAAAAACAATGTGGGAATTTATATGGAATAACAAAAAGACTATGAATCGTCACAGCAATCCTAAGGAGAAAGAATACAAGTAGAGATATCGAAAGGGACATAGTAATAAAGATAGCTGGGTACTGACATAAAACAGACAGACCAATGGAACACAAGACCTGGAAACAAACCAACAAAACTACTGCCATCTAGTATTTGGCAAAGGTCTCAAACGCATGCAGTGGAACAACAGCCCATTTAACAAACGGCATTGGCAAGCTGGATTTTCACTTGCAAAAAATCAAGTTAGATCAGTATCTTTCATTCTCCAAGTGGAACAAAGACCTTAATTTAAACCTTAAAACGGTGAATCTGCTAGAGGAAAACAGAATATACTTTGAGATTCGGGTGTAGGCAAGAACTTTGAGTCAGAGCCCAAGAAGTAGCCCTAGGAATCAACAAATGGGACTACATGAAATTAAAGTTCTTGTAGGGCAAAAGAAATAGACAACCTATAGGACCAATATCCTGAATTACAGCGAACTGCAAAATAAAACGAAGCAAAATTGCTAATCAACAAACAGGCTGATTCAAATAGTTCTTAAAAGAAGAAACAGGATTGCTGAGACAAATCTACTCTCCCAAAGGACCCACATTTAATTCCCAGCACCCACATGGTGGTTAACAACTGCCTGTAATTATAGTTCCAGAGGATCCAATACCCTTTTCTGGCCTCCACAAGCACCCTAGATTTCAGCAGGCAGAGGCAGAAGGATCTCTGTGATACACAGACATACAGGCAGGCAAAAGCTCAAATATGTAAAAGAAAAAATAAATTAAAAAGAAACACAAATGGTCAAAGAATATTTTTAGGTGTGATCAAAGTCCTAAGATATATATATTAAAACTACTTTGAGATACTGCCTCATCCCAGTCAGAATAGATATTATCAAGAAATCTGACAACAAATGTTGGTGAGGATATGGGGAAAGAGGAACCCTTATTCACTGCTGGTACAGCTATTATGAAAGTCAGTATGGAGGTTTCTTAATATGACCCAGCTACATCATTTGTAGGCATATACTCAAAGGACTCCATAGCCTACAACACAGACACTTGTATATCCATGCTAACTGCCATTCTAGTCACAATAAATGAAAAATACATATACATAATGAGATTTCATTTAGCTCTAAAAAAAATTGAAATCTGTAGGAAAATGGATGGAAATGAAAGGTCATAATGCTATCTAATATCTTGCACACTAATTTAAAAAATAAAAATACATTTAAAAATAAATCACTTAGATAAATTCGGGAAATAATCTAATTGCAGAAAATTATGTGACTAGAACATTTTTAAGATGGGAAACATCAAGTAAAACAAACTCACTACTGAAAATTCTTACTGAGTGACTCTAAGCACACCAGCAGATCAGGTCATGTCCTCATAGTTCCCCAGTCTCCTTGGGATACTACATAGTGGTTTCTGGCCACTGCAAGCCCATGTTAACGTGGCATAGAAGGCATCTGAAAGCACAGGACTCTGGAGAAGAGGCATGAGACGGAGCTCTCGCTGCAGGTCTAAAGAGAACAAGGTATTTTACAGGAAGGAGGAGAGGAGGACATGAGGCAGCTCTTCTGGCTCCCGGGGAACAAGGGCTCCTAGAAGAGCAAACGCTCCCACACTTGAAAAGACCGAAGAGTTCTATTAATTTGTTACTTACCTTACTCGACCCTCCACTGCCTATCTGTTTCAATATGGAATAAATTCTTCCTTTAACGGAAATGCATTCATTTAATGACGAGGATCCTGAAAGCTAAACAATTAAAATATATAAATATAAGTTCAAAGAACATATCTAAGAAACTAGTTTGCAATAGGTATAGTGAAATGCTCCCAATTTTGGCCAGCCTGGGCTACAAAAGACTGCCTCAAAAAGAACCTAAAACAACAACAAAAACCATAAAAGATAAGTAAGCGAAAAATATGTTATATTATTTCAAGAGACAAACTTCCAAAGGGCTCCCTCTCTAACTGATTTTTACTTAATCTGAGTAGAAAATTGAAGAAAGCCACTTAATATTCAATGGGCAAACTCAGGAGCTACCCATTTCATCTTTTTCTCCTATGCCTTTTCCTTGCACCTCTTTACTTCCACATGCATGTAGTCACCCGCCCTCCCCATTTAACATCATATAAAAACAACGTGCTAAGGTGCGCGAGCTCCAGTCAATTAGACAAGGACATTTCATCAACAACTGTCCCTCTCTTCTGTCCTGAGTGCAGTTCAGAAGTTATGTAACTTCTCCAAACCTCAGCATCTTCCCAGGCAATCTATCAACTGATGCCTATCAGTGTGCCCTTTCCTTTCTTCTCTTAGAACTGGATGGTCTCACTTCGTGCTTGTGAAGACTTTAAAAGCACTTTAGGTATGCTAAGAGGCCATAGTTTGAGACAGTAAAGCTGAAATGAAGAGTTTTTGATTGGTCAAGTAATCAAATTGAATCAAAGTCTGAATAAACTTCAATTTAACTAAGTCATGTTTTAAATCCAAAATGATGGACTCTTCTATGTAGTCTTCTATAGAAACAGACAGATGGATTCTAATTTCTTTATTCTCGGGACTCGAGAGACTAAGTCAGAGCTCTCTCCCACTGTTCTCTTCCTTCCTCCTTAAACAGCTTTTCTTAGGCAATGATCCCTTTGACATCCTTCCCCAGCTGTGAGCACTTTTCAGAATACAGTGACACCAGGGAACTCTACTTCAATACCAGTAGCTCCTCCATGAGACTCCCCATCCCTACCCACCTCTCCTCACTGGGGCCAGGGCTTTCAAACTACTCATTAGATCATCTTCCAAAAGCCCAGCTCACTGTTTTCCTTTCCCAAGCTATCAGCCACACCTGACTCCTTTTGAATTCCCTCCTGACAGTAGTCTTCATGCCCCCCTTCCCAGTTACTTTGGACTTGCCTTTCAGATTTGAGCCAGAACAGGACATGTTACCACTAACAGGTCAATAAAAGATCTTGAATCATCATAAATCTCTCCCTCTGGAAAAGGGCCTTTATACATAATCCTGGGTGTCCTGGAACCTGATATGAAGATCAGGCTGGTCTCGAACTCACAGGGATCCTCCTGTCTTTATCTCCTGAGGGCTAGGATTAAAGGCATGTGCCACCACGCCAGGCTTTCCATTCACTTTGTAACTTATATAATTTCAAGCCTGTAGACACTACCAAGTATTTCCATGGCTAGTATTATACAATCTATCATCAGGTAATCTTTTGTTCATTTTTTTTAATAGTGGCAAAATATACATAACCCAAATGCTGCCTTTGTAACCATTTATTATTCAGTGGTATTAGATACACAGGTCTCTGTGGAAACATCACCACTGTCCATCTCCAGAATTTTTTGTTATCAAATACTGAAACTCTATACCTGTTGCCCATTAACAACTCCCCAATTCCTCCCTCCCAGGTATGTAACCACTCTTCTACCTTCTGTCAATTATTTTTAATCTAATAGTTTTAATAGATGATCGCTCTTCTGGCTGTTCACTTATATAACAGTAGAAGTTAACATTTATTAACTTTTAAGTATCGGGCCATGCTCTGCATTAAGAGTTACACATATAATTAATGTAACCTTCACAACCATCCTAGTGTTATTTCTCCATTTTATACGTGATGAAATGGGTACAAAGAGTTCATGTAACTTGCCAAAGATCACACAGCTGGTCAATCCCACAGCCAAGAATCACCTCCATAAAGTCTCTCTAAAAGACCCATGTTCACACTGCGCTCAGAGGTCTATACCATATTTTCAGTAACCTGGTACCTTGCTTTTTGTCAAATGGTAATTCATATGTCAGCAAAATCTTTGTTAGTTTATAACAATTATAATACATTCTAATTACCTCAAGTTGCTATTCTGATTATTCAGAAGATTCACTTTTCCAAATGAATTGCATATTAACAAAGAAAATGAAGCTGCTCACAAATAGAAAGTAGGCCCCATTATAAGATAAGCTTTACCAAACTATTCAAATTGGATCCTTGGGCCTACTCCCAAGGTGGAAGACACTCTAATCAAGATGTCAAAAAGTTTCTTAAGAATGGACAGGTTCTGAAGACCTTCCTTGACAACTTGATACTGTGCAAGCAAAATCTAGGAAACTGACTGCACCTTAACATACGCCACCATAAAGCATGCTCATCGAACCTGTAAGGTTTGAAGAGGAGTACTGAGTACTTGCTGCTGCTGCTGCTGCTGCTGCTGCTGCTGCTGCTGCTGCTGCTGCTGCTGGAGGGAGGCAAGCTGGCTGTAAGGTGTCGATGATGGGCAAGCAGGTGGAAAGGCATTCTTTACAACCGGAGTCTTAAAACTGGAAAAGATTTTTATTCTCTTTAATATAAAAATATTAACAAATTAAAAGGATGATTTTAAGTCTTCATACACTCTAAAGAGTCACATAAAACTAAAGTTGCCACATTAGCTAGTTTTTCATAAGAGCCAATATTTATGTTTTCTGCTCATGCCACACTACCTAGATGTCATAATAGCTGGTATTTATGTGTTCTACTTATATCACCACCAGATAGTTAATTTGGGAAAAATTGGTCTGAAATCAATTTTTATCCCCTGAAAGGAACCCGGGGCTAGCCTGGCAGCTAGCAAGCCTTAGTAGTACTTGTATTCTGACTCCCACACTTTTTTTTATATTATATTTTATATTTTTATATTAATGTTAATAAAATAAGCAAAAAGGAATTAAAAATATGGAGTAAGGAGAATTTTATAACAGTTTAGCCAAGGCAAAGATCTGACCACAGATTTTAGAACTGTTTTTAAACAATAATGTTCTATGACAGTCTGCTAGAAACATCTGAGAGCCAATTATGTCACCAAAGGGGTGTGGTCTTCTGGCTTATGTGTCTGTTCAGTACACAATCACACTTTGCTCCTTTTGTTTATTATTTCTCCAATATCGGTTAAGTAGTTGGCACAAAAGAACTCTAAAAATATGAACAATAAATAATTTGGGGCTGGAAAGATGGCTCAGAGGGTAAGAGCACCTGCTGTGCAAGCATTAGGACCTGAGTCAGAACCCCCAACACCCACATAAAAAGTTGGGCATGGCTATGTGCAGGACCATAACCCTAAAGTGTGGGAGTCAGAATACAAGTACTACTAAGGCTTGCTAGCTGCCAGGCTAGCCCCGGGTTCCATGAGAGATCCTGTCTAAAGGGAATATGGTGGAGCGTGACACCCCACTCTGGCCTGCAGGCACATGCGTGTGCAAAGGCACATACACGTGCATACAGCACACACACATAAATAATTATCTTAAGAAATGCATTATCATTATCACTAGTAATCATTCTTTGAAATATCCTACATGAAATCAAATGAGGCAATAAAATTGTATTATATAGATATGAAACTGGTTATAAAAAAAGATGGTTCTAATTAGGATAAAAAAATAACATTCTGAAAAAAAGCCAAAGGCATTATTGAATTATGTTAGCCCTTAAAAACGTTAAAAATATAGCCAACAGTTGAAGGTTATTTCTTTTCTTTGAAATGCCACTCATTTTCTTTTGCAAAACCTTTATTTCCCCTTTTCATCAGCCCTGACCATCCATTTTCCTCACATATCCCTCATTCCTGTCCCAAGTCCTGTATCTCTGATTCCTTTCCAAACCATATGAATTAGTACACCTGACCTCTTTTAGAGGCCATCCCATTCCAATTACTGCTTCCTACACAGAAATATCTATCCCTTTACCCATTCTAAGAATGCTAAACTTCCTTTAAAAGGTTTCTCAATCAGAGGCATACATGTTGACAAAAGAGATAGACTGCATTCTCAGATTTCTAAGTGCTAAGAATACAATATAGCAAAGGCCACTTCAACAACAGTCCTTAAAAAAAGAGAATTATTATATCTCAAGATAATACACGTGTAATCATAACCACTTTCTCCTTTGCATTTTTTTTGTTGTTGTTGTTGTTTTGTTTTTTTGTTTTTCGAGACAGGGTTTCTCTGGGTAGTTTTGGTGCCTGTCCTGGATCTCACTCTGTCACTCTGTAGACCAGGCTGGCCTCGAACTCACAGAGATCCACCTTCCTCTGCCTCACAAGAACTGGGATTAAAGGCGTGCGCCGCCGCCACCGCCGCCACCACCACCCGGCTCTCCTTTGCATTTTACAGGTGACAAAAACTGATGTTGGGAAAAACAGTAATTTCAAAATCTCTAAAATAAGAGAGCAGATTCCTTGTCCTTCCTTGTCTTACTTCTATTTACCACCTTGCATTCTGAGCTCGACGCAAAAGGTAATTACCAGCTCATGTAATCATCCAAGGAACTGCTACTAGGCGTCTCACAAACAGACTTTGGATCAATCCGTTTAGAAACTGACATCGGAGGTGACTGCTTTGAAACTGATAAGGCAAGTTGTTCAACAGTGGCACACTTCTGCTAAAAGAAAATTTAAAATTCCATGACTTAAGAGTTTTTAAATTAGACAAGGATAAAACAGTTTAACAAATATAACCTTTACAATGCTAAAAATATGAAAAGCAAAACGTTCTAAAACAGGTGGGCCTATGTGTGTGTCCATGCATGCAGATGTTCACGTACGTGCATGCAGGTGTTCACACATGCACAGGTAGAGCTCACTGGTCTGACATCTGAGGGTGTCTTCAGATGCCATGCACCTTGTGTTTTGAGACAAAGTCTCCATCTAGGACCTGAGGCTCATAGGTTATGTTAGGTTGGGCTAACAGACCAATGAGCCCTAGGGACCCACCTGTCTCCATCTCCCTACAAGCACATGCCACCACCCCGGCTTGTGACATTGATGCTTGTGATCAAACTCAGGGCCCCAGGCCTGTGTAACAAGTACTAAGCTATTTCCCCTGTCCAACTTTTAGTTAAATTTTATAACAGTCCTTTTATTCTAAACTCTTAATCCTAAAATATTCTACTCAAATTGGTTATACATCAGGAAGGCATGTAAAATTATTTAACAAAACAAGAACCACCATCTTCATTGTATCAGAACTATTACGTGTTAAACTTTTATAAAATATTCTTCTGTCTACAGAGACGAACTTCAATTTGGGGACAGTTTTAGTTTTTAGAAAGTATTTACACTAGATTACATTGATTTCTGTTAAAATTTCAGACCTCGACACCTCATTATACTCAAGAATTACAATGGATAAATCTATTCTACTTTCTGTACTGGAGTCCTCTAACTTTTACAAATGGCTAAAAGACCTCTCTTCTTGAAATGCTTTCTCTTTCATTTAAGACCCCCTCATGTATACACAGGAGTGTGGAAATGTACACTAGGATGAGGGATGAATATGTGATTAAGAAACTGCTGGACGAAGTTACTGAGCAATGGAATGTTAAAGACAGTGATAAGAGTGCGATGTGTGCACTTGGTATTTTGGAGGGAAGAACTGAGCATAAAGTGTATGTGGCTACCGTGAAGGAATGATCATCACAGGAGTTACAAATTTGAAGGCCACCTATAAGACAGGTGATACATGGAACAGGTGTAGAAGCCAGAAGGAATCAGGAAGTTGCTGGCTTTTGTATGACCCAGAGCCCAGTACTGTTTTGTTGTAGACCAGTGGTTCTCAGCCTGTGGGTCATGACCCCTTTGACATTTCCAAAAATGTTTACATTGAGACTCATAACAGTAGCAAAATTACAGTTCTGAAGTGGCAATGAAAATAATTTATGGTTGGGGGGTCACCACAACATTAGGAAGATTGAGAACCACTATTCTAGACAGTCTCATTATGCAGCCTTGGCTGGCCTGGAGCTCAATATGTAGATCAGGCTGGTTTTAAACTCAGAGATCTCCAGAAAGATCCAACGCCTCTGCGTTCATGAGCATCCTGTATTCGCAGGCGCGTACCCACACATACAAAAAAAAAAAAAAACAAAACTACAACAGTCTATTAGTAAACTGACAAAAACAGAATTTATCCTGACATGTACTCTTTTGAACCTACAGGTGCTACTGATCACAGTATTCTGAAAAAAAAAAAAAAAAAAAGTATCTTGTGAATAAACGATTCTACTAAATATGGCATAAACATTTCAAACGCAATACCCAACATGCCCATCAAGCCAGACACATATTACTAAAGACAGTCTGTACTTTTAAGAGAACACAAAGTTACCTCTTTAAGAGTCTTGGGGGTTACATCCGGAATGTGCCACTGGTTCTGGCTCACACACTCTGACTTTCTTGTGGACTGCCATGGTTTGTGCTTTCTTTCTGCAATTTCTGGTTCTTGATGCACCTTATTTTCTGAAATTTTATTGTTATCATTAAAAATTAATACCTGATGATAAAATAATTAAGGCCATGTATGGTAGCATCTGCCTGTCATGACTCAGGAGCTGCAGTAGGAGAGGATCACTTGAACCAGGGAGTTCGAAACCACCTTGGGCAGTACAACAGTACAGACCCCATGGCAAAACAAAACAAACCCCAAAAAGCAATAGGATATAAACTATGCTTCATTTTCACTCTGAAAACAAAAACAAAAGGAAAGAGGGGAGGGGAGGGAGGAAGGAGGAAGGGCGGTGGTGGCTCACGCCTTTAATCCCAGGACTGGAAGGGAGAGCCAGGCGGATCTCTGAGTTCGAGGCCAGCCTGGTCTACAGAGAGAGATCTAGGACCCAGAGAAATGTTGTCTCGAAAAAAATTTAAAAAAAAAGAGAGAAATGACCTTATAAAAATGCAAGGCAGTAACTTCCCTAAATAGTTTCCCTAAAAAGTTTCATCAGAGACCATACGAGATTTAAATGCTTCTGTTTTTTAATAAATAAATTAAAATTTTTAAGTGTGGATATTAAAGTATTACTAATAAAGAGAAGCTAACTAACTGCTGTTTAGACCTCCATTTTAATACAGATTTTATTTTACTAGCTTATAACTGACTGCCTTAAAGGTCTAAAAACAAAAATGCCAATAACGTATTTACAATTCAATGTATACCAAAATTCTAAACTCGAAGCAAAATATTAACAATTAATGAAAGACCTAATGAATTATATCAAAATATGATTCATTTCTAAATGCTGCTTGATAAACACCCCAAAAATCATTGTACCTTGTTATAATCAAAATGAAATATAAGACTACCTCAACAACAAAAAGCCATTTGATAAAATTCAATGTTCAACCACATGCACATACAAAAATATTAATAATCCACACCTAAAGTAGAACTTAAATTAGATAAAAAGCAACAATAAAAATCTATAACAGCTATAATTTCAAGAGTTAAAAAACCAAAAAACGGTCCCTTAAAACAGTGAGGCAAGAAATTCATCTATCATCCCCCTAGCAATGGTGATTCTGGACCTCTTAGAAGCTGCACAGTAACAAAGAGAATGAAAAGGATCAGAAAGAAAAGAGACACAATTTTCAAACATGATTGTGTACCTACAAAACCCCACAAACTGGGCATTGCAGCACATGCCTGTAATTTCAGCCCTTAGCAGGCTGAGACAGGAGAATTGTGAGTTTGAAGACAGCTAGGCAGCCTAACATGGAGACCTTGTCTCAAAAAAGAACAAATAAAGCAAACAAGCATAAATACAAAACTCCTAGAGAATACATAGGGAAATGATTAGAATTGTTCGGTAAATTTAGAAATGTCAATATATCCAAGTTAAAAAAAAATCAATTAATTTCCTATATCTGCAATAAAGTTGAACACAAAAAAATTTGTAAAGCAAGGGTACCCTTCATTATCACGACACCAAACTATCAGCTATCCTAGGGTAAATCTACAATAGCATACACACAGCTCTCTTTATGTATTAAGTGAATGAAAACATGCCAGGCATGTGGCCTGAAAAGTTGAAGCATGAAGATGACAATTTGTCTCAGATGTCTTTACAGGTTCAAGTGCCTCTCAACCAAACTTCCATTTTTCAAAGAATAGAAACTGATACATAGCTCCTAATATTTTCACGGAAATTCAAAATGCTAATAAGAACTGAAATAATCCTAAAGAACAAAACTGAAAACATACACACTAGCACTAACAGACATCAAGACTCACTATAATAAAGACAAAGTAACTGTGAAACAGAGACAAAAATCCCAAACCATACACCATAAACCATACACAGAATCACCTAAATTTCCAGACAGGGAAAAGAGGATATCCAAACTGGCCCTGAGTCAAATAGACATTTGTATAAGAAAAATCAAGAACAAAGCTTGACTCATTACCTTACACATGTGTATTCACGTTCATGATAAGTTCAAAATTGAATCAAATATGAAAGATAAACTGATGACCTAAAATCTGTAAATATGTTTGGGATACTGGTATAAACCTTGTTTATAATAAGAGAAAGAATAAAAACAAAGACTGTAAAGTCATAATGCACAGTAATTCAGAATGCTATTTCATCAAATTAGCTACCAAATGAGCACTATTAACAGGCATATTTGATAAAGATGCTTTTTTCCTAATGGTATTAAAAGATGACAAGAAAATAGGAAATACAGTTTCTAACAAGCACCAGGATTAGGAATTTGTTATCAAATAACATCAAGGCAAAGAATAAGTTTACTCTATGGAGGAAACACTCGGGGCTTTCCTGAGACACTGGACTTCAGGCAAACATCAGGGCAAGCCCCACTTTTCTTCCAAGTGCCTCCTCAGCTCTATGACAAGTGGAGGAAAACACTGCAACCTGACTGAACATTGCACATTAGATTATTACCCTCAGGCCTTAGCACAGCTTGAGAAAAGCATTAGCACACACTCAAAGTCACCCGATAACCCTGGTCCTCCCTGAAAGCAGCTTACTTTGGAGTGTAAGCATGTCTGTCACTCAAGCTCCCTCCTCTTACTTCCCACTCTGTCTACCAGTCTTCCAGTGTTCAGCCCCAATGGATGGCCCTGCTTATATTCTATTCGTTTGCCCAAGCTCTTCTTCCGCTATCTGAGCTCTATTATTGTGAGCCCCCACTTAAATGCTAATCGGGTTTCAAATTTCTTCTCTTTCATATATTTTTCCCTAATCCAAATTAGGTTCCTAAAATTTTCCTTCTCCGAAATTCTCACAGTATTTTACCTGCATCTCTCCTAACAATCTTTACATTTTATTCCACATTATGTGTTATCTATTCTGTATACATCCCATAATTGGTTTGCAATTTTGGGACCCCATTCCTAAAGTTATTGGGTCCCTAGAACATTTATTATATATATCTATGTAGTGGGAAATCAAAGTATGATTTAAAATATAAAATAGTGGGCTGTGACATAGAAATTGATTTTTTGTCCTCTGATGAAAATACCAGTCAAACCAACTAAGAGAAATAACTCAGTCATTTGATTTCTATTATATGGTCTCTCCTCTCTTCATTTTATGTACCCTTCAGACAAATGGCTTCCTCCCCTATAGGAGTCAATACTTTTCATGCATTCTGTAAAAAAATTAGAATGGAAAAATAAAGGAAGACAGAGTATTATATCACAATAGGTCATTTATCTGTTTTCTCAAGCTATGTGGGTTTGTGCATATATGATGTGTGCACACTTGGGTGTGTGTGAGCACACGGAAATCAGAGAACATGCCTTCCATTTTGTTTGATACAGGGTCTCTTCTTGTTCTGTGCTGTATACATCGGAATAGATGGGCCGTGCGTTTCTGGGGATTCTCCTGTCCCTGCCTCCCATTTTACCACGGGACTGCAGGAGTTACAGACATTCAGCCGCATGTGGGTTCTGGAGATTTGAATCCAGTCCTCATGCACACACGGCAAGCCTTTTACTCCTCAATCTCTGTGTGTGTTACTCCTCGATACTTCAAACATACATAGAATGAATCTTTTTCTTTTTCTTGTGGTTTGTCGAGACAGGGTTTCTCTGTGTAGTTTTGGAGCCTGTCCTGGATCTCACTCTGTAGACCAGGCTGGCCTCAAACTCACAAAGATCCGCCTGGCTCTGCCTCCCAAGTGCTGGGATTAAAGGCATGTGCTACCACCACCCGGCATAAATCATTTTCATGCTATGGTTACCTTCTCTCATCTCTCCCTCTCCCCATCTGAAACCCTTTTTATTCCCAACAAGTCCCCCTCTGATTTTCGTGTCCCTCTTTTGGAAAGAGCCTACTGAGTTTAATCAAAGTTCCTTGCATGAGTACTTACCCTCCAATTTTGTTAGAAGACTTGATTCTGTTTTACTCTTCAAAGCTACTAAATCAGAAATAAGCTCAGAACTTTTTTCATTGGACAGAGAGTCTTTGAAATGGACAGCTTGAATGGGCTACACAAAAGGCATAGAAAGACTTCAAATAAGATAACAATATCATCGCAGCAGTACTTCTATCTTAATAGAATATAATAAACTTTTATCTATTTGAAATTACTGCTTGCAAACTATCATATTTGACAGAGTAGGTTCACAAACTCTCAGAAAATATTAATTTCCTCTATTACTGATTACTGCATCAAGAAGGATCATAACCATTAACTTGGTGAATTTGCTTCCAGTAGACATATTAATATTAATATTACTTACTTGTTACACTATATTTCACTCAAAAAAGGAAGTGTTAAAAGGTTTGTAACCAACATAGAATAAGCTTGATGACAAGAGAAAATGTAATTATCTTGTTTACATTACTATACTTTTTATTTAGTATTTCTTTATGGGTTTTTCAGTACCAGAAGCTGAATCCAGAGCCCCACATATGGTAGTTAAGTGCTCTACCACTGAGCCAAATCCCCTGCTCTGACTTGACTATAATACCAAAATAATAGCACTCGTAAAAGTTAGCACCATTCCCTAAAAATAGAGAAAATTATTAGTATTTCAATGCATAGATCATTAAAGCTTATAATGTTGAAAATTCACACCCCAATACCAGGGATTTAAGCCAAGTACACTAAGAATATTAGAACCCCTAGGGATCACTGCACCTGGAACTAGTTACTTCCTTAGCAAAGATGGGGCCAGAGCAGACTAACTTTGATACTTAGGCTCTCACCTCTGCACCAGCATGTGCTCTGGTTTTTAAGATGCTTTGTCAGAATCTTATGATTAAACATAGCAATAAACAAAACCTGGTGAACAGCCCCCTTGTTAATTCCCAGACCCAGGCCAACTAATCCATTTAAATATATGCCTAATTAATGCACCTTATGATCCTTCTAAAAGATGGTTGATACTTGCTCTAATACCTTAATCTTTAAGAGATAGTCCAGGACTCTGAGCCACCTCTCAGGGGTGGTCTCAAACCTCCTGCGGCTTCACCAACACACTGGAGAGATAAACACTAGATCCTTTCTGTAAAGGAAGCTCTATGACTTCTAGACCTGGAACCTTTGCTTCACATGGATTTAAAAACTGAAATACCTTTAAAACTCTCAATTCACAGGAATCATTTCCACTTGGTTTGGATCCAGTTGTAATTGAATCTCGATATTCTGATCCAGATAGCTTTCTATAACCCATGAAACAAATGGATTATAACAGTTAACTTGAAATTGTTTCATTTTTCATTTTAAAATTGGCTTTAAATACACATATTGGGTAATACACACTTTGAATTGGAAGCATCTGTTTAAAAGGCATCTTTAAGAGTGACATAATTCTAATACAAAGGTGACTATGCTTAAAAATTAGGACTGGGCAATGACAAAATTGATGAAGAGATAGGTGATTGCTAATTTCTCCATTACCTAATAAGTTACAGCTGGAGTTAAGATAAGAATGTGGGAAAGGAAAAGTACGTAGGTGAAACTACATTTCAGACTGCACACAGAGCAAGGAAAAGAACATGCAATGAACTGCCATGTGGACCTCTATAATCTGACATACAGTCTCTTGTAAAAAGCAACAAAAACCTAGCTGAATGAAGCTTGAGGGATGGGGAGGAATTAAAAAAAAATACATTTTTAGAGTGGGAGAAAAATCTCCTGTATGCTTCAACTAGGTATTTGAAATGTAGGCACAAGATAAATTAACAGGCATTTGTAACTTAAATGCAACTACCCTTTTAACTATCAATATTTATTCAAAGCCTAAATATAATAGGGCCTCAATTACTGAAGGCACCAACTAAAATAGTTGTGTTTCTCAATTTTATTAGCACCTACCAACACATCCAGCATATTCCCATTTCTTGTATGGGAGTAAACACCAAAACTGAGAGTCGGGGAATATATCAGATACAACGAATGATGTTTCATTAGGAAGATGGAGTCTTACTATGTTGCCCAGGGTAACCCCACCCCCACCCAACCTCTGGATTTAAAAGAGTCTCACGGCTCAGCCACCCTGCTAGCTGGGGTTAAAGGTCTGGACCACTTCACTCAGCAGCCAATTTACTTATCCTACTTCTTTTTTGTTGCCTAGCACGTCTAAGGCCCTAGGCTCAATCCCTGGAACTACAAAGAAAAACAAATTAATCCTAATCACTATTACTTAGTATAAAAAAAAAAGTAAAGCTGGGCGGTGGTGGCGCACGCCTTTAATCCCAGCACTCGGGAGGCAGAGGCAGGCGGATCTCTGTGAGTTCGAGGCCAGCCTGGGCTACCAAGTGAGCTCCAGGAAAGGCGCAAAGCTACGCAGAGAAACCCTGTCTCGAAACCCCCCCCCCCAAAAAAAAAAAAAAAGTAAGATATTCTGGCATCAGTCTTTAAATATAAACCAATTAAAAAACCCAAACTCAAACACACCTTTTTGTAAGATTTGGCACGGCCGAGCCATCTGTCTTCTCATGGTAATCTGGGCTATTTAGAAGGTTAACTGGAACTCTTCCAAAGAGACACGACTAGAAATGATTTGAAAGATTAAGTAACCAATGGGTACACACAAAGAACTCACTACCATCTCCTTCCTCAGAGTAGACCAAAAATGACTTACCCGTTTAGTTTTGTTACTTTGTTTTAAGGGATTTCGTTGACTTATTTCTGCATCTTGTGGAGGCATGTTCTCTCTGAATAGAAAGAAAATAGCTGTGATTTTTCAGAGATACTATTAATACATATCTTCATCATACTGCTAAACAGTTACCAGACTTGCATGAAAAATATACATATGTGGACATATAAAAGATAACCGCATAAACACTGAATTTATTTTCTTACCCATATAAAATCCTGGCTGTAGCAGGCTGTCCTCTGGAATCACAACTAATGTGCCTAGTCTGTAAATTCCCAAGTGAACTGGAGAATGATTCTTGGGCAGTAAGTACTGTGGATGCTGTAAAAATTTCACAACTATGATCAAATTTACAAAAAAAAAAAAAAAAAGAGCAATCTTATAAATAGGAATATTTTAAAAGATAACTTGTAATAGGTAAGAGCCCTCATGCAGGATATGAAAGCATGACAATGTCATCAATACATTTTTTTTCCAACTATCACTTCAAATTACACATATAGCTTTATCCCCAGGGTAAAAGTATATCCTTTACTTCTAAACAAATGTTACGTTCTTATTTGGACCAAGTCATTTTAAAGGTGTTACCAACACAAGTTTAATGCAGGAAGGATCTTTGTTTCTGAATATCTTACCTCTTATACACCTACTTAATTTAACTTTAGGTTTTAAGCACATACTTAAACAATTTTTCTTGTCTTTAAAGTAGCCTGAATCCTAACTTACTCCAGGAAAGCACACTGCCCACTGACAGTCACCTGAAAAAGTCTTCTTGTCCTCCTCTGAAAGCAGCTGCTTTTTCTGGAGGTGTAGGTTGCGTCTGGCAATCTCCAGCATCTGCAGCGGCACGGCTCCACTTTCCACAGCTTTATTAAGAAGCTGTTCGCCTTTTTTAAGATTGCCTAGGAGAGGGAAAAATAACTGTTATTTGATGCAGCGCTGTTCACCCTCCATCTCCAGCTTCCTCTTTATGCATTAGGTCTTAGAGGGGAAAGCAGACTTACTCAATCATTGCCCAGCAAACAAATAAGCAATTCCTCACAGACATATACTCAACTCTCTATACCAATTCCTATTCATCACCGAAACACCACTTAGAAGTTTAATAAATTAGCATAAAAAACCAAACCCAACTACAGCAATTAGAAACATCTCGATTACTCTACACAGGTCCGCAGTCCTAGCAGTAAACATTGCTATAACAGACTATTCATAGTAACATTTAGTCATCAAGACTGAAAATTTGCTCAAGACTCTTCTAGCAAAAAGATTTACATAAAAATAAGGGTAAAGGCTAACATCTGCTGTTAGACTAATCCACATATCTGCCAAAATACAAAATAATCAAGAAAGATTACATCTAACTACAGAGATCACCAAATTTTCTTTCAATACAAATTTTATCCCTAATATTTAATAAATATGCAATGTGTACATCATTATCACACAGGATGTTATCAACTGTCATGGAGTCCATAGGCTATACTGCTGTGCATGTGGCTCTTAGGGTATAGAGAATACCAAGTAGAAAAAGTAGGGAAAACACTTCAAGATCTCACCACGGGAAAAGAATTTCGTAAAGGAGGTCAAAACTGGCAAATGTGACTTCATGACATTAAAAAGTTTCCATATAACAAAGGAAACAGTTAATCAGTAAAGAAACCACCTATAACATGGGACATCTTTGCCAGCTATGCATATAATAGAGGTCTAATATCCAGAATATAGAGAACTTAAAAAAAAAGTAAGCAGCAAGAAAATAGACCAATCAATAAATAAGCTAATGAACAGACAGTCATAAAGGAAGAAACGCCAAGTGACCAATAAATACATGAAAGTGTTCAATTAACTTCACTGCCACCAGAGAAAGGCAAACCAAAACCACATCAAGAATCTATCTTACTCCAGTCAGAATGTGAGTCATTAAGTCTACAAACAATAAATGTGGGAGCAGATGTGGACAAAAGAAAATTCTTATACAGTACTAATGGGAATATAAATTAGCCCAATTTTTGTGGAAATCAGTACCAAGGTTTCTCAAAACAGTAGAAACAGATCTAACATATGATCCAGCTATCTGCTGAGTATTTATTTGCTCCAGACTGCAGCTCAACATATGACAGAAATACTTCACAGCAGTGCTTACCGCAGCAGTATGCGCAGGGCCAGAGATAGGGCTCAGGGTTGAGAGCACTGGTTCTCGTGAGAACCAGGGTTTGTTTCACAGCACTCACATGGTAGCTCACAACCATCTATAACTGCAGTTTCAGGGGGGCCAATGCCATCCTCTGACTTCTACAGGTGCCATGTATATACATGGTTCAAGAACATACATGCAGGCAAAACACTCATACACATAAAATAAAACAGAAAACTATTCACAACACCTAAGCTGTGAAATCAAGATGGGTATCTAACAGAGAAATGGATGACAAAAATGTGGCACATATACACAATGAAATTATTTTCAGCCATAAAGAAGAATGAAGTTATGACCTTTGCAGCAAAATGGATGCAATTAGAGACAATCATAGTCAGCAAATTAAGCTAATCTTAGTTAAATATCATTTGTTTTCTTTTATGGCCCTGGATTTTATACAGTAACATGAAATCGTGTGTGTGTGTGTGTGTGTGTGTGTGTGTGTGTGTGTGTGTGTGTGTGTGTGTGAGAGAGAGAGAGAGAGAGAGAGAGAGAGAGAGAGAGAGAGAGAGTATATGTATATATACACATACACATAGATATGCACATAGAGGTGAAACTGTCTGGGGCAACAAAGGTGATTAAAGAGAGAAAGGAAGGGAGAGGAAGGGAAGGGTGGGGAGAATTGGGGTATGGAAGATGTGCTCAGCATATAATATATACCCTAAGAAAAGCTTTAAAAACTAAAAATGATATTTAATAAGAAACAACCTCTAGTTAATCACAATTTACAAACTTTAAAGAATACCAGGAATTACAATAATGATTACATCCATATGTTTATTGAGACTAATGATAAAAATGCATGTAATTGAGTACTTTAGTAAACCTAAAGACTCAGAGAAGCACCAGGAATTTAAGCCCTTGAGCTTTCCCTCTAAAGGCACACAGCAATCTGTGCACAGGCCTCAGGAAGCTGCATACCTCCTAGCGGCCTGTCTATCCGCCCTGCTCAAAACAATCACTATTCTGACCTGGTGACTACTGCTATACTTCAGTGATTTAGTTTTGTTTTTACAGACAGCTCAACTGATTCCTTCTAAAATATGTTACAGTTACCACTGAAAGGCCACAGGGTCTTAAAGGTCTGAGCAGACCTACCATAAGAAGCAAAGAGGAATCAGTTTCTCTCAGAGAGAAATATGTTTTACAAGTACACAGTAGAGCAGAATACAGATTTAGATTACTAATTACTAGGACTTAGGAATCCCCTAGGTAAACTCTGAATTCCCAAACCATGTCTGAGTTGTTCAATGTTTTTCCACACCTCAATCCTGGGGAGCAGTTTGCATTGAACAAACTTTACTTTAGGCACATCAGAGGGATTCTGCTAGCAGTGATAATGCTTAACTGGTTAGTACATAGGATCAGAATATCAGCACAAGTAAGCAGAGAAAAAGGAAGACTTGGCCAGAGGGTATTCTGATAGCATAGCCAAAGATGCCCAGAATATGAATGGGGGAAAAAGACTAAGGAATAGCCAGGTTAAAAATGTCTCACAGATGCCCCTGTCCGACACCAGCTGCAACACTCGGGAAAGCAGACCCTGTACCTCAGGTGGGCAGTACAATAGAGTCAATCCCATTGACAGAAGCGTGGGTGAGCCAGCCCTGAAGTTGTGAATATGGGAGAGCTGTCCCTATTACCCATCTGTCACGTGGCGGCATAGGTGGGAGAGAAATGCCTTTCACCCTCCTGCCCATCAATGCCTGAGGCAGGTGGGAGTGCAGACCCTGTCCCTGGCATGGGCAGCACAACAGAGCTTCTCCTGATGGCAGAGGTGTGGATGAGCCAGCCCCAAAGTGGTTAGCATGGGAGAGCCGTCCCCATTACTCACCTGTCATGTGGTGGCATGAGTGGGAAAGAGATGTCCCTCTCCACCCATCACCTGAGGCAGGTGGGAGAGGTGGCCCTGAGGTCATAGAAGTGGGAGAGCTGGACTTGCCCCTCATCTGCTGCAGCACTCAGGAGAGTGGCCCCTATGCCATACCTGGGCAGCACAGTAGAGCTGGCCCCAAAGGTAGGTGTGGGAGGTCTGACCCTGAGGACATGAAAGAGGAAGAACTGCCCCCCACCCCCTTTGCCCATTGCTGCAAGGGGTGAACTCCCCAGGGCAATGCAAGAGGGCTCACCCTGGTGGTGAGGATGGGGGAGAGCTGGCAGGATGACCAACCCTGCAACTACCCAGGCTCAGAACCAGGGTTATGGGTTGGCTCACCCCAATATCTACCCCATCTATGATCTGCTGGAGCACGTGAAGGGACCAGTCCTGCAGACCCAAAGCTGCAGGATCTCCACAATACAGGGCAACAGCAGGATAACCAAGAGGAGCTCCGGTGAGGGCCCAGCATCGATAGTGTAGCAGAAATCAGAGGTCTCGAACCAGACCGATTGCTCTTTGCAATGAACACTTACAAGTAATGATACATGAACAAAAGGGTTTATTTCATGACGCTCTATGTCACACTACAATTTCCATGACAAGATTAGGGGTGGGGGGTACTGTAGTAGAATATTGTTTCAAGGTGTGTTACTTTTGTTTATATTGCATTTGTTTAACTGTGAAGCTGTGTTCCTTTTCCTTTCTAAAACACCCGATGGTCTAATAAAGAGCTGAACGGCCAATAAATAGTGAAGCAGGAGAAAGGACAGGTGGGGCTGGCAGGCAGAGAGAAAATACAGAAGGAGAAATCTGGGAGGAGAAAAAAGGAGAAGGAACCAGAAAAGGAGGACTCCAGAGGCCAGCCACCCACCTACTGCAAGCCACAGAGTAAGAGTAAGATTTACAGAAGAAAAGGGAAAAGCCCAGAGGCAAAAAGTAGACAGGATAAGTTAAGGAAAACTGGCTAGAAACTAAGCCAAGCTAAGGCCAGGCATTCATAAGTAATAATAAGACTCTGTGTGTGATTTATTTGGGATCTGTGTGGTGGACTCCCCCCAAAAAGTAAAACAAACAGCAACAGGGTGCTGCAAGGGCAGAGGGCATATATGCAGGGACGGGGAATGAATGGGATCGAGGTGCACGATGTCAAAAACACAAAAAAAAACAAAAAGTTTAAAAAATTATGATTTTTAATGAGCTTAAAAATGTCTCAGGGGAAAGATGCCTTGGCCCTATAACAAAAGGCAGACTATGAAGAATCACATAAGCAGAAAGAAATGCTCTTGCAGTGGTGTATTAGGGAGATCCACCAGCTCAATGTTACAGTATTATTTTAACACACCCTCCAGTGCTATGACACCACTGACTAGACAAGCTTATCTAAGTTCCAGCTAAAATGGCTTATCTTTTAACAAACACTCAATAAAAAAGCTTTCCTTCAGATATCTTGGGTGAAGCACACAAATACAATGTTTGTACTTATTTCTATAAAACATTCCTTATAAAGATAGTAGTGTGAATACTCTGTACTCAAGCCATGAAGTCCTCCCATTCCATGTTCTCATCTGATCAACTGTATTTTTGCTTTAATTTTTCACTTCAAATCTGATTCAATATTAATGTTACAAAAGGACATGCTTTCACTTAAAATGTAAACTTGATATATTCAGATTACCTTGAGAGACTTCAAACTGCGCAAAAGATACATGCACAAAAGCAAACTTCTTGCAGTTTTCTCTGGCCATTTGAAAGTAGTCATGAGCATCATCGGGCTCTTGAATACTGCAACAAAACAGACCCAAATTTAAAAAATCAAAAGGACACAGCTACCTACACTTGATAACTTCTCTTTTCAAAGACATGGATTATTTTTTTTTCCTGCAATAATAAAAAACTAGGTTATATTTGTATACAGTTTTAGGAAATTTCTAAACTACGTACCTTTGAGTCATATATGTCCACAGAAAAAAATTTACATTAAAAACAAAAGTATTGGGTTAAAAAACATAAATTACATGTTTTTACCTTCTCTCTTTGTAATGTGGTACATACATAGTTGGTTAAGTGTAACTTCAAAACTGAAACTTACGCTTTCAATTCAGCAAGTCTGACTTGGATTCGAGCAAAGCTCTCATTCTGGCCATATTTATCTGAAGGAAGTGCTTCAATCGCTTGACTGTAGCGACCAATCAACTTATTTAAAAGAGCATCATTTAGGGGGACACTGTTCTTCTCTAGTTTCAGCAAGAAATTCAACCAGTTCTCTGGAGTGTTCGCCACCATCATAATTTGGTTAACAGTTTCTGAGTCATATGAAAAAAAAAGAAAGAAATCACAACAGAGAAATTGACAAATAATAACAAATTGCACTTTCCTCCAAATTATAGTTAATCATTTACAATACTGTCATTGTACATAAGCACCTTGTAATATTATTTTTTTAATTCATGATTTCATTTACTTTTAAAATTATTTTTGTTTTGGGTATAGCGGTGTTTTGCATACATGTATGCCTGGACACCACGTGTATGCATGGTGCTCCTGGAAGCCAGAGATCTTGAGATATTGTTTTAGGAATGTCTAAACTATGTAACTATAAACATAAAAACAGAGACAGTTGTAAATCATAATATGGGTACTGGGAATTGAACATGAGTCCTCTGCCAGTACTCTTAACCACCGCCATCTCTCCAGGTCTTATCTCACTATTTTCTTTTCTTCCTGCTCCCCGCCCCCCTCTTTTTTTCCAAGACAGTTTTCTCTGTGTAGCTTTGGAGCCTGTTCTGGAACTCACTCTGTAGACCAGGCTAGCCTTGAACTCACAGAAATCTGCCTGCCTCTGCCTCCCAAGTGCTGGGATTAAAGGCGTGCACCACCACTGCCCTGCTTTATCTCACTATTTGCAATTTTCACATTAATCATGTAATTTATTAGCATTTCAGAAGTTTATGTCTCTTGCTGGGCATAACTTTTACTGGGTGATAATAATGATACCCAACATTAGTTCCATGAATCTCAAACTTAGTTAAAATACAACCAAAGAAACACAAAGACCAATAAGGCTTTCTTCTTCCAAGTTTTAAATGCCCTGCCAATTTCCTGGTCTCACCAACCCATGCCTTCAGATCCTACAGGGCTTCCTGTGGGTATCAGTTTTCTTGCTGTGAAATCCCATCCTACATATAACAGCAAGAATAAACTTCAAGCTAGGCATGGTGTCGCACACCTTTAATTCCAGGACTGTGGAGGCAGAGGCAGGAGGATCTCTGTGAGTTTGAGATCAGCCTAGTCTACATAGCAGTATCAGGACAGCCACAGCTACACAGAGACTGTCTCAAAATAAATAAACAAAAATTACAACAAAAAAGAACAAACTTCAGACACTCTTGTTTTGTTTTTCTAAAAGGGTTTCATATAGCCCAGAATAGTCTACAACTCAATACTTAGCTGAGGGTGACCTTGAACCGCTGACCTTTTGGGTGTTGAGTTTCAAGGCCTTCGACAGCCAAGTCTTCTCTGCCTAGTGTACACAGCCCTGGGTTAAATCCTCCAAGCATAATTTTCACTTGGTAACACACTTATTTAGTGCTGATTCGTGTTATTTTTAAAGAAAGAAACTTGACTGCCAATCTCCTATTTAGGATATTTTAGTGGTTACTAGGATTTTAAAATTATAATTTCCCAAAGATGCGATCACTTCATTTACAAACAAAATTACTCTTCTTGCTTTCTACCAGAACAGCCCATTCCTGACTTTGCTTTTTCACTCTAAATATACCTGGGTTGAATCCTAACTTAATTTTTCAGTTTACTGTCTACTAATTTCCTAACAAGTTAGTTTGTGAAATACCTACAAAATGTATTTTGTCACTGTGATCTGGAGATTGATTCCTGAGGCCTCTGGGTACCAGGCTCTCTATTGAACAGAGTTCTTCCCATCTGCAACCCCCTTTCACCTGAGAAATTTTTAAGAAACCACCAGGAATGCAGGTATATAAAACAGGTATACAAATCGAACATTTACTGACAATATCATAAATCAACCCAATTTAAAATAACTGTCACACATAATTTTACCATTTATTAAGAATGAAGGCAACCTGTATACTAATGAAATGGATATGCTTATTTATTTCTTACATAAAGAATGAAATCTTGGCTGGATATTTGAAATTGCAGCATACAGAGCATCCCTAGTGTTCTTCAGACTTGATCAGCATTTTGATTTTATTATAAATTCTGTTCTAATACTAAGCATAAATTAATCTAACAATTTTTAATGACATTCAAGTCAGCAAACCTGCAATTTTTAAAATCAAGCTTTCTAACATATTACAATCCAAAGATAATGGTAATTTGATGATACACATGAGGACTAACAGTGAGAAAATGTTAAAAGTCTTATTTTTCACCATTAAACTATTGCATTTCTTTAAGAGCAAGAAACTTCGTATGTACGGTAAAAACATGCAATCATCTCACATCTGAGCCAGGGTATTGCAGGCAGTGTTTACTGGCACTGAGTGGTAGGACACTGTGTACAGTGCAAAGTACACACACTGTGTGCTTAGAACCGAGGCTACAGAGCAGCTGAGCAAGGCAACATGGGCACACGCAGGCAGAAACACACTGGATTTATCGTACATTTGCCTGTGAATTAAATTTCAGCTACTGAGCATTCAGACACTGTTGCCAAGTTTTTCCTGACCCACCATTCATGTAATTACTGGGGTCTTAACCCAGTTTTAAAAGATGGAACACAGAGCATCTGTTTTATCCTGTGAATATCCATATGTTGGTCATTCAAATGACATTAACCATTTGAAACATAAAGACTTCATTCAGCTTGTGAGACTAATGCTTCTTACAAAACTAGAGATTCATACTAGTTTCACTCAGTTGTTATACCAGGCTTCATTCTAAGCACTGGAGATAACAACAGACTGGAAACTGTCCTCATAGCAACAGCATTCTAGTGGAGACCAGAACAATAACCAAACATATAAATAAATTATACATGAAACGAATTAGGGCTATATAAATAACACAAGGAAAGAAGATAGGGGGCACACTCCCATCTCAGTAAGCAACTATTTAAAACAGATACATTACGGAAGGCCACACAAAGAGACATTTATAAAGACCTGAACAGGTAAAAGTGAACACATACTTGGGACTAATAGGGACCTCTGGCTAGAACAAGTTTAAGACAGGAAAGGGGGTGATGAAGCTACCAGACTAACGGGAAGACCCTTCAAATCTGGTGTTTGGTATTAAGATTAAATTTAACTTTAGGGGACTGGAGAGAGGCTCAGTAGTTAAGAGGACTTGTTGCTCTTGCAGAAGACCCAGGTTCCACTCCCAGCACCCATATGGTGGCTCACAACCATCCATAACTCCAGTTCCAGGGGATCCATACCCTCTTCTAAACTTCAAGAGAACCAAGAATGAAGGTGGTATACATATATGTGTAGGTAAAACATTCACACATAAAATTTAAAAGAAAATTAAATATAACTTCAGTAAAATTGATGAGATTTCCTCAGTTCATAGAAAAGAGGAACAGAAAAACAAACAAACAAAAAGCAAAAAACCCCTGCATGTATATGGACAGCAGGCAGATTAGCCAACATGGCCAGCTGGCAGGAACAGAAGAGTAAAGCAACTTGTGAGCACACTAATAAATAATGCTTTTGTTGTTGTTGTTGTTTTGAGTTTTTGAGACAGGATCTTACTGTTTCCCACACTGGCCACAAACTTGAGATCTTTCTGCCTCAGATCCCCAAGTGCTGGGATGACAGGTATGAGCTACCTTACTATGCCCATGTGCTTCTCTCTGCCTCTCTCTAGACAGCAGAAAAATCTGTAATAATTCTAGGCAAATAAGTGAAAGTACGAAATGGGCTAATCGATAACCATCAATTACTGAAGAAAAAAAAATCTATGTTAGGCAACACACAGTGGTTAATTTCTCTTTCTGTTATCTTGGAGACAATAAAGTGTTGTTTTTTTTTTTTTTTAAAGAAAAGAAAAACTCACCTGTAGGATCAGCACAGACTTTATTCAAGTTCAGCTCATCAGTAAGGTCTTCGTTTATCTTATTTTTAATATCTCTCACTTTGTTCATTATGGAATCAATTGTCAATTGTCTGCCACTTAATTCTTCAGCCTCCATTTCTAAGTTGTAACTCACCTTTCAGAAGCAAGGAAATGAAACATTACTTTTGTGAATGTATCTAAATGTAGTTATTAGGTGTTAGTGGAGCACCAAAATCAAACCAAAACCAAAAGAAAACACACAAAGACACAGGTTTGTAATTTACCAGAAAAGTTTCAATGAGCCAAACACACATCTATTCTTCCCAATACACTATCAGTGAGGCTACACCGTATGTATCTGGAAGACACA
Organism: Peromyscus maniculatus bairdii; assembly: GCF_049852395.1. Lineage (NCBI taxonomy): Eukaryota > Metazoa > Chordata > Mammalia > Rodentia > Cricetidae > Peromyscus > Peromyscus maniculatus. Next base: position 80,489,798 of record NC_134858.1, read on the forward strand.
CACACACACACAAATGCTACCCATGAGTTTTGTTTGTGTGTTTGAGTCAGGGTGTCAAGTAGCCTAGGATGGCCTTGATCTCTCTATGTCACTGTGGCTGGTCTTAACTCTTCATTCTCTTGGTTCACCTTCCTAGTGCCAGGATTAATATATACACCACGTCCAGCGAATGTCCTTTAAAACTTCATTTCTCTGAATGTCTTCCCTTCACTTTTCTCCAGAATTCTTTTCTCTGGGCCGCCTACAGATTCCATCATTAAAAACGAGAGAAAGATGGTAATTTCTTGAATTCTGGTAGTGACAGTGGAGACGTCAGGAGCCCGTTAGGTTACCTACTCTGAGTAAATACCGACATTGAGAGTACTACACAGAAGAGTCATCCTTCTAGCGATAACTGACTTTCAGCAGTTTTGTCCCGGACAAAACCGTGATTTGTGCCTCTGGCATTCTAACGCAAGGACTAAGGTCCTGTCGCGGTACTGCGCACATGCCCAGCTCATCTGTATGACCGTGTTTGCAGCTGCTCAGCAGTCGGCCGTCTTTCTTCCCGTCACTCTCCTCAGCGATTCTCCACAACGCAGAAGCTCAAGGTCACGACAGAAATGCGGCGCCAGGGGGGGCGGGGGGCCGCCAGGAGCCCCCCACCTCCTCCCAGCCCCCAGCCAGCAGAGGCAGGTGCTGAGAGGTGCGCCGCCGAGCCCGCCCGGCGCGTCCCACCCACTTCCGGGCCCTGCTTCCCACTACCAGCCCCGGGTCCTGCAGGCCGCCCCGCCGCCCCGCGCTCCCGCTCGCCTGGCCCGGGGGCCCCCAGCGCGACTTGTCGCCGCCCTGGCCTCCCGGAAGCCTCCCGCTGGTGGCAGCCGCTCCGCATCCCCTGCACCGCTGCACTCACCTCGGGAGGCCAAGCTGAAGACGCAAACAGAGCAACCCCAACCCCTGTCCGGAACCACGTTTGAATTTCCCCGCTGACTCCACCGCCGCCGCCTATTGGCTGCGGCTCGTCACGTGGCAGCGTCGTCCGTGATTGGTTGCTTGTGCCGCGCCGCCTCCTGCGTGGAGACTGGGCGCACCCACCCGCAAACATCCCGGGGATTTGTCCGCCCCTGCTGGATCGTGCTGTTCGCATCCACTCATGAGTCGGGGTTTTTTTCATTGGCGCCTCCTTCTACTTCCAGCACCCTCCAAGGAGCCCCGGCTTTGTTTTCAACCCAGGGCCCCTCCTTCCCTTTGTTAGGATTCTGTTACCCGCCCCCCCCCTCCATGACCGCCCTGGCTGAGCTCATCTCTCCAAACCCCCTCCCTCCTTGGGATGCTGTCCCAGTTCCAAGCTCAGCTGCTCTTAGAAGAAAAGCTTCTCTAGGCTTCCTGTCTGATACTCAGCGACCCTGACTGGCTGTGATTTAACTTCATATGCGAAAAAGGAGAAAAAGGCGGCTGCTGTGTGGTCGGACTTGACGCTTGGTTTTGCTATGTGTAAGAAGCCAAAGCTGTAGCCAGAACTCTCCAAGCAGCATGAAATGCCTTCGCCTCTGTCTGCCGTTGCTGATATCCAAATCCGTGGATGCTCAAGTCCTTTAAATAAAGTGGTCTTTATACATGACCTATGCTCTACTCCTTATACATTTATTTTCTTTAGGGCAGGGGGTATTTGTTTGAGACAGGGTCTCACTGTGTATCCCTGGCTACCATAGAACTCCCTGTGCAGATCAGGCTGTCCTTGCACGTAGAGATCCACCTGCCTCTGCTTCCAGGGTGCTGGGATTGAAGGCGTGTGCCACCACTCCTGGATTCCTGAATACTTTAAAATGGAATGTCTTTACATCATTTGTAACACCCGATTCAATATAAATATGATATGAGTTAGATGTTATACAGTATTATTTAGGGAATAGCAACAAGAAAAGTCTGTACAATACGATTTTTTTCGTCTACAGTTGGTTAAATCCATGAATGTGAAACCCATATAGATAGAAGGTTTAATGCAAAGTTAGCCCGTAAACTAAAGCCTTCATTGGTCAAACATAAAAGCTGAAAAGCAAATCTTAAAAATTAAAAAGATCAAACTATCAGCATGTGATTTAGACCTGAACACAGCTCAGCAATATTTATAGAAATAAAATTTAAAACAATAAACAAACAAAACCCATAAGACCTCAACAGGGTCAATACACTTAACTTGTCTGTTTTCTTTTTCTTTTTCTTTTCTTTTTTTCTTTTTTTTTTTTGTTTTTTTTTTTTTTTTTTGTTTTTGTTTTTCCAGACAGGGCTTCTCTGTGTAGCTTTGTGCCTTTCCTGGATCTCGCTCTGTAGACCAGGCTGGTCTTGAACTCACAAAGATCCGCCTGCCTCTGCCTCCCAAGTGCTGGGATTAAAGGCATGTGCCACCACTGCCCGGCACACTTGTCTGTTTTCTAATTTAAAAAAATCACCAGACTTTGAAAACAAGAAAATGAAACTGTTAAGTGGGGGAAAGAGATCAATTAAAACAGATCAGGAAATGGCACAGATGACCCACTTAGCCAATAAAAACACTAAAATAGTAATTTTTTTTATTGTATATCATGTCTTTCAAAAACTAAGAGGAAAATTTAACTAAACATATTATTGAGAAATCCAGAGTGTGTGAGAAAAATCAAAATAAATTTGTGGAAATGAATTGTCCAAGGAATGCAAAGCAAATTACATTATATAAGGTTAGCAGCCAATTGTTGGGGAAAGAAAAAAAATCACTAGACTTGGAAACATAATGTAAAAACTGTACAAAGGGCTGGAGAGAGGGCTCAATAGTTAAGGGCACATCTGGCTTTTCCAGAGGATCCACATCAGGGGCTCACAATCTCCTATAACTCCAGCTCCAGCATCATCGGGGCATCTGAGGCACATACATCCATATGCATACACACACACACACACACACACACACACACACACACACACACACACAACTAATAGTAAAAAGAAATCTTTATTTTAAAATATGTAAAATTAAATACACAGAGACAGAAATAAACAAAAGCACTTGTAGACTATAAAACAAAGTGCTATGATGTACACAAAATTGGAGTTTTTAAAGGAAATGAGGGGAAACCTAAAAACTGGCCAGTTTGTTCAATTATGATTTTAAAAAAAACAACTATTAACCAACAGATTGAATAACTTCCAGAATATCTCAAACACAAGACTTTATGAATTTTGTAGGTACATAATTAAGTCACTTAAAACAGGTTGTAAAGAGAAGTCTTAAAAGCAGCTGAAGGCTAAAAGGCAATTACACATGGGAAAACAATCACAATGATGACAGCTGACTTCCCCTCAGAAACGATGCAAAATATAGCTGGCCAAACCAAATCTGTAAACTACTAAAAAGAAAAAGAAAAGAAAAAGCCAACCTAGATAAATTCTACATCCAGCAAAAGTATTATTTGTTATGAAGAGAAAATAAAGATATTTTCACACATAGAATGGTGAAAGAATTTATCAGCACTAGTAATAGAATACAAGATACAGTTAAGAAAGTTCTTCAAGTAGAGTAATTCTGAATCTCCATCGAGTATGCACACACATATACACACCAAAATAATGTGTGTGATCCATATAATATAACTATAGTGTTACTAAAAGCCTAATGTAATCACTAAAAACAAAACAAATGACAAAACAAGTAAAAACTGACAAGCAAACAGAAAGTTAGGGCTACTGTAAGCAAAAGAACGAAACTGAAAAGTAGGCAGTGAGCGCAAAATAATCCAAAATGGAAGAGAAAAAAACAGGAAGAAATACAACAGTATCAAAATGGTAGACAGAAATCCAGCTACACCAATAGTTGCACTAAATGTAAAGGATCAAAAAAAATTTTTTTTCAGAAAAAAAGCAAGTCTTAATTCACTACTTACAAAAAAAAAAAACAATACATGTGGAGACTTCTTGTTGTTTTGTTTTGTTTCTTGTTTCTTTTGTTTTGAGATGGCTGTCTCTCTGGGCTGGTTTCAAGTTCCTGGGCTGAATCATTCCTCCTGCTTCAGCTTCCATAGCAGCCGGAACCGCCATGCTCAGATGTCTAATTTAAATGTGAAGACACAAATCAGATGAACACGAAAGAATGAAAAAAAGGTGTCATGCTGAACTGGTGAAATACTAAAACCAGGAAGTCTAGCTGGGCAGAGACCTCGACGAACAGATTCAGCAGTTTGGCTTTTGTGAGTAAAATGGGCTGTGATCTCTGACGGAGGACATATTTTCAAAATGTCTTCACATATAGATCCAGAGGCGAATGTGTCCACAGGAAGTTGAGATCAAATGCTTTGAAGTCTAGTTGCAGATTTTGTATCACAAATCTCCATACAGTTATAAAAACAGGCATCATTCTCTGATGTATACAGGCAGTATTTTAAAAAACACATTTCAACACCCAATTTACAGGCCTGGACAGATGCAAACAGCTAACAGCTGAAATGTCCTGAAAAGCCAAAACTTCCGAGTAGAGAAATGGGATGTAATTGGAACAATAAATCTGCTCTGGATTGAAACACGCTAATTGCATGGTGTCACCTTCGTATTCTGCGCTGTTACCAAGACCCAGGCAGTTTGTCTGGAGGGAAGTGAAAGTAAAGCAGGAAGAGAAAGGAAAGGGGCAGACACAGTGCTTTCCTGGGACCTTTTCTGTTGAGCAGTAAGAGGACCCCCTCTCTGGTTTACTTACAACGCTGACCATTTCAGGTGAGCCAGACAGCCGGCCCTGCATCTTCATGACAGAGCGTGGACTCACCAGCTTTGTTGCCAGGGCAGAATTCTAGAGAATGTGTGGTTTAAACGGCAAATACCTTTTTCTCGATCTGGAGGCTGGAAACCCAAGG